>NC_089249.1:151885066-152187709 GCF_963930625.1 Muntiacus reevesi
CCATCCTGAAGGAAATAAGTCCTGGGTGTTCATTGGAAGGACTGATGCTGAAGCTGAAACTCCAATACTTTGGCCACCTCATGCGAAGAGTTGACTCATTGGAAAAGACCCTGATGCTGGGAGGGACTGGGGGCAGGAGGAGAAGGAGACAACAGAGGATGAGATGGCTGGATGGCATCACCGACTCGATGAGCATGAGTCTGAGTAAACTCTGGGAGTTGGTGATGGACAGAGAGGCCTGGCGTGCTGCGATTCATGGGGTTGCAAAGAGTCGGACACGACTGAGCGACTGAACTGAACTGAATTGTCCTCCTTTGAGGGGAGAACAGAAAGAGCTGATCCAAGTCCAAAACATGAATGCCATTTGCCTGTAGTGTGTGGGGCCCGAGGGAGCATATCAAATGTTTTCTGAAAAAGCTCACTTCAAATCCAGACAGTTTTCAAGGCCTTGAAACCTGAGGCAAACAATAGGAGCTATGTAGAGCTAAGATCAGGGGACCCAGAAGAAACAGTGGACCCAATAGAAGAGCAATGGCTCAATTATAGAGACAGAGGGCCAAGGAATAGAACCCATTTTGTCTAGTAGCTGAAGAGGTGCTCAATAGCCTTCTGGGGGTGCATGGCCAATAGTAACAAATCTAACCCCTCAGGCAGGTGTCCAAAGCCCTTTTTCTGGTACCTGTCTGCGTCTCCACTTCCCTTCATTCTCCCTAAGAACCCTATGCTGTAGTAACACTGAATTGTTCACCATTCCCAGAGCTTGTCATCACTCCATGCCTTTTTAAAAATGCTATTCCTACTGTCTAGAGCTTTCGTGGTGGCTCAGATGATAAAGAATCCACCTGCAATGCAGGAGACCGCGGTTTGATCCCTGGGTTGGGAAGATCTCCTGGAGAAGAGGAAATGGCTACCTCCTCCAGTATTCTTGCCTGGAGAAATCCATGGATACAGTGCATGGAGTCGCAGAGTCAGACACTACTGAGTGACTAACACTTTCACTTTATCTACAGTCTGGAGTATTTTTTTTCTGTGCATCTCTTCCTAGTGCACTTTGAAATCCTTCAAATCCCATTTCAAAACTCACAATCTCTATGAAGTCTTCCTCAATCCTCATCCTTCCTCCTTCCCACAAGAACAAATTCCTCCCTCTGATTCCACAGCACTTTTCACAATCCTTTACTGCTATATATGGAAACAGAACTATGTTATTGAATATGATTCATTATCCAAGGCAGAGATCTTATTTTCATTTATGTACCTCGTGTCTAGCACAGGGCTTATCATGGGAAGGTGCTTGCATTTTCTCCTTGGGATGGCCCTGGGGCCTGTAACACATTAAGGGTAAACATGAGCTGGAAAACCAGAAACGCCATTTTTTTTTAAATTTTATTTATTTTTAAATTGAAGGATAATTGCTTTACAGAATTTTGTTGTTTTCTGTCAAACTTCAACATGAATCAGCCATAGGTATACATATGTCCCCTCCCTCTTGAACCTCCCTCCCATCTCCCATCCCATCCCACCCCTCTAGGTTGATACAAGAACCCCTATTGGGTTTACAGCAAATTCCCATTGGCTATCTATTTTACATATGGTAATGTAAGCTTCCAATGAGTCAACTCTTCTCATGAGGTGGCCAAAGTATTGGAGTTTCAGCTTCAGCATCAGTCCTTCCAATGAACACCCAGGACTGATCTCCTTTAGGATGGGCTGGCTGGATCTCCTTGCAGTCCAAGGGACTCTCAAGAGTCTTCTCCAACACCACAATTCAAAAGCATCAATGTTTTGGTGCTCAACTTTCTTCACAGTCCAACTCTCACATCCATACATGATCACTGGAAAAACCATAGCCTTGACCAGATGGACCTTTGTTGGCAAAGTAATGTCTCTGCTTTTTAATATGCTATCTAGATTGGTCGTAACTTTCCTTCCAAGGAGTAAGCGTCTTTTAATTTCATGTCTGCAGTCACCATCTGCAGTGATTTTGGAGCCCCAAAAAATAGTCAGCCACTATTTCCACTGTTTCCTCATCTATTTCCCATGAAGTGATGGGACCAGATGCCATGATCTTAGTTTTCTGATGCTAGGAGGGATTAGGGACAGAAGGAGAAGGGGACGACAGAGGATGAGATGGCTGGATGGCTTCACCGACTCGAAGAACATGAGTTTGAGTAAACTCTGGGAACTGGTGATGGACAGGGAGGTCTGGCATGCTGCGATTCATGGGGTCGCAAAGAGTCGGACATGACTGAATGATTGAACTGAACTGAACTGAATGTAAGCTTCCATGTTATTCTCTCCATACATCTCACCCTCTCCTCCCCTCTCCCCATGTCCACAAGTCTGTTCTCTATGTCTGTTTCTCCATTGCTGCCCTGTAATTAAATTCTTTGGTACCATCTTTCTAGATTCCACATATATGCGTTAGTATACAATATTTATCTTTCTCTTTCTGAATTACTTCATTCTGTATAATAGGCTCTAGATTCATCCACCTCATTAGAATGGACTCAAATGCATTCCTTTTTATGGCTGAGTAATATTCCACTGTGTATATGTACCACAACTTCTTTATCCATTCATCTGTCAATGGACATCTAGGTTGCTTCCATATTCTAGTATTGTAAATAGTGCTGCAGTGAACATTGGGGTACATGTGTCTTTTTCCTTTGGTTTCCTCAGGGTATATGCCTAGGAGTGGGGTTACTGGGTCATATGGTGGTTTTATTTCTAGTTTTTTAAAGAATCTCCATGCCATCTTGCATAGTGGCTGTATCAATTTACATTCCCACCAACAATGCAAGAGGGCTCCCTTTTCTCCAGCATTTATTGTTTGTAGACTTTTTGACGATGGCCATTCTGACTAGTGTGAGGTAATATCTCATTGTAGTTTTGATTTGCACTTCTCTAATAATGAGTGATATTGAGCATCTTTTTAAGTGTTTCTTAGCCATCTGTATGTCTTCTTTGGAAAAATGTCTATTTAGGTCTTTTTCCCACTTTTTGATTGGGTCGTTTGTTTTTCTGGTATTGCGTTGTATGAGTTGCTTGTATATTTTGGAAATTTGGAAATTAATCCTTTGTCAGTTGTTTCATTTGCTTTTATTTTCTCCCATTCTGAGGGCTGTCCTTTTACCTTGCTTATAGAGACATGCCATACTTTGTTATGTAGGAATCAAGAAAGTTCCTTTACTCAGAAAAATGGGAAAAAAAAATTTTTTTAAAGGAAAAATTCTGAAGAATAAATTGTATTGAAGTATTCCAGAGTTCTGCTCTGTTTTGAATTAATTATGAAAAAGCAGAACATGGTGGCTAGGTTTAAATAATATTCTTATTCAAAACCAAGTTCTTAAAAAACTAAACATTTTTTAAATTGAGATATAACTGATATATAACACTATGTTACTTTCAGGTGGAAAACATAATGATTTGATATTTGTATGCACTGTGAAACAAATATCACAATAAATCTAGTTACCATTAGTCACCATACATAGTCACAAATATCTTTTTTTCCCTTGTAATGAAGATTTCTAATATTTTCTAAAGTTTGCTCTCCAAGTAACTCAAATGTGCAATACAGTATTATTAACTATAGTCACCATGCTGGACATTACATCCTATGACTTACTTGTATTATAACTGGAAGGTTATACCTATTGACCCCCTTCACTCATTTTGCCCACCCTCCAACCCCTTGCCCTCTGGCAACAATTAGTCTGTTCTTTTTATCTATGATCTTGATTTTCTTAAATTTTCTTTTGTTTTTTAGCTTCCAAACATATGTGAGACCATATGATATTTGTCTTTCTCTATCTTACTTACTTCACTTAGCGTAATACCTTCTAGGTCCATCCATGTTGAAATGGCAAGATTTCATCCTTTTTATGGCTAAGTACTACTCCACATATTTTTTTATTTGCCCATATCTTCTTTATCCATTCATCCATCTATGGACATTTAGGTTTTTTTCCATATCTTGACTATTGGAAATATTACTGCGATGAACATAGGGGTGCATATACTTTTTCAAATAAATTAGTGTTTTCATTTTCTTTGGATTTATACAAAGAAGTAGAATTGCTGGATCAAATGGTAGTTGTATTTTTAAAATTTTGAGAAACCTCCATATTGTTTTCCATAGTGGTTGCACCAATTTACATTCCCTTCCAACAGTGCATGAGAGTTTTTTCCTTTTCCCCATATGCTTTCTTGTGCTTGCTCTCTACAAGATGGCAGAGTAGAAGGACATGTGCTCATCTTCTCCTTCAAGAAAACTAAAACTGCAACTTGTTGCTGAACATAGCAGCTTCTAGAACTACCAAAAAAAGATGTCCTTTATATCATAGGGAACTGGAATGCAAAAGTAGGAAATCAGGAGATACCTGGAGTAAAAGGCAAGTTTGGCCTTGGAATAAGCAAGGACAAAATTAAGCAGGACAAAGGCTAACAGAGTTTTGCCAAGAGAACATGCTGGTCATAGCAAACACCCAACACAAGAGATGACTTTACAACATGGATATCACCAGGTGGTCAATACTGAAATCAGATTGATTATATTCTTTGCAGCCAAAAATGGAGAAGCTCTATACAGTCAGCAAAAACAAGATCAAGAGGTGTCTATGGCTCATCATGAACACCTTATTGCAAAATTCAGACTTAAATTGAAGAACATAGAGAAAACCACTAGACCATTCAGGTATGACCTAATCTCCTATGATTATACAGTAGAAGTGACAGACAGATTCAAGGAATTAGATCTGATAGAGTGCCTGAAGAACTATGGATGGATGTTCATAACATTGTATAGAAGGTAGTGATCAAAAGTACCCCAGAGAAAAAGAAATGCAAAAAGGCAAAATGGTTGTCTGAGGAGGCCTTACAAACAGCTGAAAAAAGAAGAAACATGGAAAGGGAAAGGAGAAAAAGATAGATATACCCATCTGAATACAGAGTTCCAGAGAATAGCAAGGAGAGATAAGAAAGCCTTTTTGAGTGAACAATGCAAAGAAATAGAGGAAAACAATAAAATGAGAAACACTAGAGATCTCTTCAAGAAAATTAGTGATACCAGGGGAACATTCTAAGCAATAATGTATACAATAAAGGACAGAAACATTATGGACCTAACAGAAGCAGAAGATGTTAAGAAGAGATGGCAAGAATACACAGAAGAGCTATGCAAAAAAGATCTTAATGACCCAGAAACCACAATGGTGTGACTACTCACCTAGAGCTAAACATCTTGGAGCATGAAGTCAAGTGGGCCTTAGAAGGCATCACTATGAACAAAGCTAGCCGAAGTAATGGAATTCCAGCTGAGCTATTTCAAATCCTAAAAGATGATGCTGTGAGAGTGCTGCACTTCATATGCCAGTAAATTTGAAAAACTCAGCAATGGTCACAGAACTGAAAAGGTTAGTTTTCATTCCAATCCCAAAGAAGGGCAATTCCAAAGAATGCTCAAACTACTGCACAACTGCACTCATTTCATATGCTAGCAAAGTAATGCTCAAAATCCTTCAAGCTAGTCTTCAACAGTAGGTGAATTGAGAACTTCCAGATGTACAAACTGGATTTAGAAAAGGCAGAGTAACCAGAGATCAAATTGCCAACATCCATTGGATTATAGGAAAAGAAAGAGAATTCCAGAAAAAAATCTTCTTTTGCTTCATTGACTCTGCTAAAGCCTTTGACTGTGTGGATCACAACAAACTGTGGAAAATTCTGAAAGAGATGGTAATATGAAACCACCTTACCTGTCGCCTGAGAAATCTGTAGGCAGGTCAAGAAGCAACAGTTAGAACCAGACATGGATCAATGGACTGGTTCCAAATTGGAAAAGGAGTACGTCAAGATTGTATACTGTCACTCTGCTTATTTAACTTATATGCAGAGTACATCATGAGAAATACTGGGCTGGATGAATCACAAGCTGGAATCAAGATTGCCGGGAGAAATATCAATAACCTCAGATATGCAGATGACACCACCCTTATGGCAGAAAGTGAAAAAGAACTAAAGAGCCTCTTGATGAGGATGAAAGAGGAGAGTGAAAAAGCTGGCTTAAAACTCAATATTCAAAAAACTAAGATCATGGTATCTGGTTCCATCACTTCATGGCAAATAGATGGGGAAACAGTGGAAACAGTGTCGGACTTAATTTTTTCGGGCTCCAGAATCACTACAGGTGGTGACTGAAGCCATGAAATTAAAAGATGTTTGCTCCTTGGAATAAAAATTATGACCAATCTAGACAGTATGTTAAAAACCAGAGACATTACTTTGCCAGCAAAGATCCATCTAGTCAGAGCTATGGTTTTTCCAGTAGTCATATATGGATGCGAGAAGTGGGCCATAAACAAGGCTGAGCTCCGAAGAAGTGATGCTTTTGAACTGTGGTGTTGGAGAAGACTCTTGAGAGTCCCTTGTACTGCAAGGAGATCAAACCAGTCAATCATAAAGGAAATTAGTCCTGAATATTCATTGGAAGGACTGATGCTGAAGCTCCAATACTTTGGCCACTTAATGAGAAGAGCCAACTCACTGGAAAAGACCCTGATGCTGGGAAAGATTGAAGGCAGGAGAAAGAGGACGACAGAAGATGAAATGGTTGGATGGCATCATGGACTCAAAGGACATGAGTTTGAGCAAGTTCCAGTAGTTGGTGATAGACAGGGAAGCCTGGCATGCTGCAGTCCATAGGGTTGCAAGGAGTTGGACATAACTGAGCAACTGAACTGACTAAACTTGCTATTTACCAAGTACTTTTTAAGTAAATTCATTTATTTATTTTTGGCTGTACTGTGTTTTTGTTGCTTCTTGAACTTTTCTCTAGTTGCTGAAAGCAGGGGTTACTCTTCAGCTGCAGTGTATGGGTTTCTCATTAAAGTGGTTTCTCTTGTTGCTGAGGATAGGCAGTTCAGTTCAGTCGCTCAGTCATGTTGATTCTTTGCGACCCCATGAACTGCAGCACGCCAGGCTTCCCTGTCAAGGACACCCAGCCTTCAGTAGTTGTGGTTCACAGGCTTCAGAGCACAGGCTCAACAGTTGTAGTGCACAGGCTTAGCCGTTCAGTGACATGTGGGATCTTTCTGGACCAAGAATCGAACCTGCGTCTCCTACATTGGTAGGCAAATTCTTTACCACTGAGCCACCAGGGAAGCCCTGCCGCATACTTCTTAAAACCCTAGACTTCTTCATAATGAAGGTCAAACTATTTAGCCTAGCACACCTTCGTGATCTTGTTCCCAGTTTCTTCTCTGACCCTCCTCATGGGTGAATTCAAGTCTTTCCTAACATGTTATGTTATTTTATACCTCTTCTTGTTGTTCTTACTTGGCCTTATTCGACTTTTATACTTGTTCCTAACTTCCCCTCCCACAGAGAAGCCTTCCTTGCCCATGACTGAACAGCCTGGCTGAGCCCTCATACCCTCTGTCCCATATAAAGTACCCCACATCCAACATTTATCGTAAGCTTTGTTGTTGCTGTTCTTTTGTTTTTCCTCCTCACCAAGTTCAATGCCTGGCACAGAGTAGAAGCTCAACAGATATCAGCTGACTGAATTAATCAGAATTGGCTGAGAGCAGATTTAAGATTTTGAGCACCAGAGTTACCTGGATCACTTATTAAAACTATGAATGCCTGAGCCCTATCCTTGGAAATTCTGATTCAGTAGATCTAGTGTGGGGGCCGAGAGTCCACACTTGACAAAATTTCATAGGTAATTCTGACGTACAGTCTAGTTAAGATCAACTGTTCTAAACCTTTGCTATTCAAAGTGCAGCCAGTGGACTAGAATCACCTGAAGGCTAGTTAGAAGTGGAGGCTCTCAGGCTCCATCCCAGAACTACAGAACACAGAATTTGCATTTTAACAAGATCCTCAGGTGATTTGTAGGTACATTAGCATTAGGGAAACAGTGGTCTCTTCCACTGGACCAGTTACACCTGCATAATACAAAGATATATTTGTCAATGACATTCATCACTTTGTAATTTTCAACGCACATTTCAAATAATGAAAGGAAAAGCAACCAAAAATTATTGGCTGCCATCCTCTGCTGTGTGCTGTACCAGTGTTATGTCATTTAACCCTCACAACAATCCTTTGAAATAGGCATGGGTCACAATACCCAGAACTCTAAGAGTTAAACCTATGAAATCTATCCAGGATAGGTTCTCAAATCAGATATATATAAAGACATCCTACCAAGTGTGACTAAAGTCACATGATTAACATGTGCCTTCCTGAAGGGTCACCTTGAACATGTTAGTTGCTCAGTCATGTCCGACTCTTTGCAACCCCATGGACTGTAGCCCACCAGGCTCCTCTCGCCACGGAATTCTCCAGGCAAGAATACTGGAGTGGGTTGCCATTCCCTTCTCCAGGGGATCTTCCTCACCCAGGGATTGAACCCACGTCTCCTGCATTGCAGGCAGATTCTTTACCATCTATACTGTTGTTCATATTCTTTGGCCCAGAGAATCCAAAGTTCTTTGGGTCAATTTCAGAGTGCCATTTAAAGTCGATCTTTCACTGTATTTTTGCCAGAGAGAATGCAACCAAGGCACCTCTATGATGCTCCTAATATTAGATTATCAGAATTTCTACCTGTTTCACATGGCTTCTTTAATCAGCAGAGCTTGACAGAAGGTGGCCTGAACTATGATATATAGGACACCTACATTGTACTTTAGAGGCCACCTGATAATTGGAAATAGTATGATGCAAGATGCTAATAAAGCCTGACTTTATGTGTACAGTTTTAAAATAAGGCAACTCTCCTCATTTAAAAACTGTTAATCAGGACCCACAGCTTCAAGGCTAGCTATGCAAATCTGTTGTGAACTATGTTTACATTCCTGCCACACGGTGGCGCCACGTTAGCCAATAAACAAATTCTTAACAGGATCCATCGATGTTGTCTGAAGGAGACATACTCTAGAATGTCTTCTATTAAGTGTGGTGGTTTTTATTTCTTTTTTGAGTTCTAAAACCCCTTTAAATATCTTATAATAATGTTATCCAAACATTCCATAACCAGTGGTGCTGCTGAGAATTCTGAAAAACACAGCCAGAGATCAGTTACAATGGAAAGAAGGTTAGAGGTGATTTAAAAAAAAAAAAACAAACACCTGCTATTCGAGTTGCAGAGAGCACACCATAAAATATTGGCAGTGATACTGAGAATACAGAAAGCAAAAGTATGCTACAGGGACTGTAGATTGATGCTTTCCTGGAATGGATTTCTAAAAATTATTCCTAGGGGAAAAGTAGCCCTGAATGATGGGCACTTGGATTCCTGCTCTGGGTGGAAAGGACTTGTTTATCTCACGTTCTCAGCCACATGCTGGGAGATCCAAAATGACCAGACTCTGGATTAGCTGTTGTTTTGCTAAGCAGTTAGGGCATGGACTACGGAGTGAGACAGTCTGAGTTCCAATCCTGCTCCCAAAAGTGTGATCCTGGGCAAGCCATAAGTCTGCATCTTACCTCCTCATCTGTAAAATGGGCACGTGACTGTGCCCATTTTAGATGCCACACAGCGAGAAGCCCACACACCGCAGCTAGAGAGTAGGCCCCACAGCAGTAAAGAGGGCCTGTGCGCAGGCTTGGTAATGCTCTGGAAAGGGCCCTGGAGACCTAAATAAATGCCCTGAACTCCATCACTAATTTGCTGTGTGACCTTGAACCAGCCACTCCTTTCAACCTCATTTTGCAAAGTGAGGGGATCCGACAGCATGGTCTCTGCGATCCTGACGAGGGTTGCCTCCTCCTAATGCCATCACATCCCCCCTGCCATCTCAAGCCCCTGAGAGACACACAGTTGTCTCTTCTATAGCTCCTTGTGCCACGTCCAGCATAAAGTACATACTTGGTATATTATGAATGAAAGACAAAAAGCTGATAGAGCATCTACATGTACCAAGCACTGTGCCAGAGATGCTAGTGAACATTATGCATAATTCTGACAACACCTTGAAGGAGGGATTTTTTAAATTTTAATGCAAGAAATCAAATTGATCACACCTTTTGGTTCTGGTGGGTGCATGCTCAGTTGTGTCTGACTCTTTGCAACCCCATGAACTGTAGCCTGCCTTCCAGGCTCCTCTGTCCATGGAATTTTCCAGACAAGAATACTGGAATGGGTTGACATTTCCTCCTCCATGGTATGGCCTGTTATTGTCATTGGTCTCTGCAATGTTATTTTCTGGTTTTATTTTTCCCCCTCATCACTAATCTCCAGTCATAGGCATCCATTCTAGTGCCTTTGATACAAATCTGTAAATAGGCATGCATCCTTGTAAAATATATTTTCTTGTTTCTTGTATGCTTCTGTCTTTTTTATTCATGTCTGTGGTATCGTGATACATGTTCTGCCCCTCAGGTCTTTACCCAACTCTGTTTTGAAGGATCATTCCTGTTGCTATATGTATGTCTATGACTACATGTTGCTTACATCTACTCTCAGAAATCCTGTAGCCACACCCACACAGTTTACTTATGGTTTTCTCCAGTGGTGAAAACCTTCTCTTCCTTTGCTGTCTGCCATCACAGACACCACCACGGAGGTAGAGGGATGGGGCGGGATTCCCCTCCAACATGTCTCCTTATTTATATACCTATAAGAGAACTTCTCTGAGATATAATCCAAGATCAGGATTGCTGGGTCACAGGGCACATGCAAAGTAGAAATTTTAGTGCCAATTTTAGAGCTGAGAAAACAACACTTAGCTCACACAAAGAGAAATTGGGGATCTAGGATTCATTTCCAGGATTTCTGCCTCCAGATCCTGGGCTAGTTCCAAAGGGCCTTTATAAATAACCACATCTGGTCCAATCAACTCAGCAAGTAGTTTCCCTATTGTGTGGCTGTCAATGATGAACTCAGATAAACCGACTGGGTTGTCTAGACATCTTGGCATTTGCTATTAAGAGCATACTCACCATGCTGGGTACATTGCGCTGAGACTGTGGCTTGAGAAACTCTTGCTTCTTTGTGTGACTAATAATCTCTTGCATGTTACAGCAACAAGCAGTTAAAAGCATGTCCCATGTGTATTGTCTTACTTCTCATAACAACCCTGTGAGGGAGGCACAATCATCATTTCCATTTTACAGCAAAGGAAACTGAGATTCAGTGTCATATCTCTGTAAAGTGACAGACCCAGGCCTTGGAGCCCAAGTCTGGTGTAATTTCCATCACGCCAGAGCTGATAGCCTGGGAAAACCAACCTGCCCTGCACAGTCAGGCATTTGGATGAGATCACAAAAGCTCAGAGCTTTGTAAATCCTGTCTGCAATTGTTTGGCCTTCAGCAGAGCCAGCTCCAGCAAGGAGACCTCTGTTGGCACACAGAAGGGAGAGGGATGTGGCACCAGGGAGGGCATCCCAAATGGCTGTTACAGAGCTAGAGCTCCGCGCTGTGTCCGCTGGTGGCAGCAAGGCGCTGTGCCCTGTACCAATAAAGGGACCATCTGGCTTCACTCTCTGACTCTCTCCCCAGACAGTGAGAATCATCACTGATGTTCACAGAGTCTCTCTGCTTTTGAAGACTTCCATGACAAATACCTTGAGTTTATTTTATTCCATCACAGTGAGCTTGCAAAGCTGTGTAACTTTTAAAAATGTCATTCCATTTGACATTTACTAATTACTCTTTGCCAGGAAGGGTGCTCAGCCCTGGGGTTTTATTTATTTATTTTTAAATCTTTGAAAATCTTTTTGACTTCAGCCTGAGGCATGTGAGATCTTAGTTCCACCACCAGGAACTGAACCCACATCTCCAGCGCTAGAGGTGCCGGGACACCTCTTTGTGCCTCTGTGATCAGAAGCAGCAATCAGCGATCAGAACACAGCCCCCTGGTACTAGAAGGACCTCACTGGCTCCAGTAAGCTGCTCCAGGAACCTATGCATAGCTGTCCACCAGGAGCCTGAGATGGAGGATGGACAGCTGCTACTGTGTGAAGAGCTGACATTGACCCAAATTAACTGCCATTTACCATCCAAGCCTTTGTCTGGAAGTTGCAAGCCTGGAACAGACTTCAGAGTACCAGAATAGCTACCTCAGATGGATTCTGCCAGAGCAATTGTTGTCTAGGCTGGAAGATAGATTACTGGTGTTTTTTAGCATGCCCTGTCCCCAGAACCCCTTCTTGTGTTTAGTCTTAAAGCATTGCTTGGTACAGTAGATGGACTAAGAGGAAAGAACACTCAGGCCGTGGGAACAGAGTGAGCAGGACAGACTAAAAAGGGTATGGGCATGCTGGGGAGGTGACAGGAATTTCAGTATGAGTGAGGTAAGGGAAGGAGGAAGAAAGGAAGGAAAAGTAGAGAGAAGGGGACAAGGAGAACAGCCTTTGGCCTTTGTAATGAATACATTCTCATGGCACAGTTTCTGCTGATGTGCAAACTCAAACTTTTATTGGAGCATAGAATATGCTACGACCAACCAAAGGCTTTGCCCTTGAAATGTTGAGTAAACTTGACTTGTTCAACTTATCTAAACACAGCTATAAAAAGAGCTAAACAGAGCCTGAAAAGGATGTTCTGAATTTTAAAAAGCATGGGGCAAGGCAGAGTCAGAAAAACCTCCTGCTCTTTTCAGGGAAATTGTCTTCTCCTGTCTTTGGAACTGATGACTGCCACCTTGCATAGTTAACAGAAGTGAAAGATCCTGTGGTCCTAGTGTCTCATGGGTACAGCAGCCTCACAAGAACCTCTTCTGAAGCTTTTTCCTGCAGGCCTGCTGTCTTTCTCATCTCTGCTGCCTCCAGGCTCTCTCCCCAGTAACCACCCCACAGCCTGTTTATCCAGTCTAAACAATCAAGAGCATCAAGGAACCCCATGTTGTTGATGGTATGAGAGCCTTTTGCATTGCATTTTATGAGCAGTAAATAATAAGAAGACATGCCCCTGTTAGACACTTAGTCCAGAAAGAGTCCCCTGGGTTGGCGTAGCCCCAGAACTGGCACCATCCAACTGCTACTCATTTTGTCTGGTACTCAGGACTTTCCACAACATTTGTGAAATTATAACATAGCAGAGACATTACTTTGTCAACAAAGGTCCATCTAGTCAAAGCTATGGTTTTTCCAGTGGTCATGTATGGATGTGAGAGTTGGACTGTGAAGAAAGCTGAGCGCCGAAGAATTGATGCTTTTGAACTGTGGTGTTGGAGAAGACTCTTGAGAGTCCCTTGGACTGCAAGGAGATCCAACCAGTCCATTCTAAAGGAGATCAGTCCTGAGTGTTCATTGGAAGGACTGATGCTGAAGCTGAAACTTCAGTACTTTGGCCACCTGATGCGAAGAGCTGACTCATTGGAAAAGACCCTGATGCTGGGAAAGATTGAGGACAGGAGGAGAAGGGGATGACAGAAGCTAAGACGGTTGGATGGCATTACTGACTCAATGGACATGGGTTGGGTGGACTCCGGGAGTTCGTGATGCACAGGGAGGCCTGGCATGCTGGGGTTCATGGGGTCGCAAAGAAGCGGACACAACTGAGCAACTGAACTGAACATGCCATCTTCATCTTTAAGAATCATTAAGGTCTGTTAAGTGAGGACTATATCTGAGGGCATTCAGATCCTCTGACTGAGTCAACTAGAAAGTTCAATTAACTAGAAAGCTCTATTTTCCAAATAATTCAGAATAACCAAGACTTCATTGGAATCTCCCTAAAAGTAAATATTCTGGACTTACTCCCCAGAATTTAATCTACAAACTTGGAGTTATAACAGCACACTTCACCTTAACCTAGAGGGCTATTCATTCAGTAGTCAATAATTTAGTTAGCATCTGCGTCTCCCCTGGTGGCTCAGATGGTAAAGAATCTGCCTGTAATGCGGGAGATTCAGGTTCGATCTCTGGGTTGGGAAGATCCCCTGGAGAAAGGAATGGCACCCCACTCCAGTAGTCTTACCTGGAGAATCCCAGGGACAGAGGAGCCTGGTGGGCTACAGTCCATGGGGTCACCAAGAGTCAGACGCGACTAACACTTTCACTTTTTTAAATTTTCCATGTGCCAGGCACTGTTCTGGTTTTAGCAGTTCAACTTTCTAGGCAACAGACATAACCAAGGGGTAAGGACTTAAGCTCACTCAGTTGAGCAGAATAAAAAGACTGCACTGTGGAAATAAACAAAGACCACCCAAGTGAGAACAAACAGGGGCTGATTCTGAGCTTGCTAGAGCAAGGGAGTCAGCCACGATCCTTTGCATTTGACAGAGACTCAAAGCCAAGCAAGGGGGAAACCTCCCCTGGGGGTCCAGTGGTTAGGACTGTGAGCTCTCACTGCTGAGGTCCTGGGTTCAACCCCTTGTCGAAACTAAAATCCCATGTGTGGCATGAACAAAAGAACAATTTTAAAACAGGGAGGATGATAGGTTTATTATGAAAAAAAGTGAAAGCTTCGGGGGTAATCTTATTGGAGGTTGTCGGCAAAGGGGAATGGAAACAGCTGGTTAGAAGTGGGGCGTCTTTATGAAATTGGTTTGGGAAGCAAATTTGGATTTTCTGGCTAGTCCTGAGTTGGACGTGGGGGCAAAGATTAGAAAAGCTGACCATTATTGACCTGGTCCTAAATGTTTGGACCTGATTGCTGCAGAGGTTGTGGCTAAGAGCTCAACTGTCAGCTATTGTAGATTTGTTGCCATCGTCTGTTTTTATATTCGATCTCTCATTACAAACACACACCCCCAATTTTCATCCTCATTTTTGTTTTCAGATTATTCGAGACATTGATCAAATGTGACACAAGCTAGAGGCAAAACTGGGTTAAGAGTTGAGGAAAGGAGTTCAGCACAGTGATGAGTGGACAGCAGACATTTAATAAGTCCATGGTTTGTTACTGATACTGGGAGATAAGTCTAGGACTTTAGACTTCTGTTATAGCTCATCCTCAATTCCCTTCAGTTCATTTCATCCATTCAACAAATATTTCTATTTGTTACTGTTGTGTTAAAATTGTCTTCTGTGTCCTCCATTAGTTCTTTCTCCAATAACCGTCATCTGTTCTAATGTTTCAGCTTGGTTTCCCTCCCCCAAGTTTCTGAATTCTCTTAAACGGCTTGTATTGAGTTGAATAGTAGCTCCTCAAAAAGATATGTCTGCATCCTCCCTATAATCTGTGAATATGACCTTATTTGGTAAAAGGCTACTTGCAGATATCTTTAAATTAGGGATTTTTAAGATGAGGAGATTATTCTCGATTGTCTGGGTGGATCCTAAATCCAATGTCAAGTGTCCTTATGAGTGAGTCAGAGGGGGACCACACAGACAGAGGAGAAGCAACGTGAAGACAAAGATGGAGAGATAGGGGCGAAAAGCAAGGAATGCCAAGGATTTCTGGCAGCCACCAGAAGTTCGGAGAGAGGCTTGATTCTCCAGTGGATTCTCTCCTATAGTCTCTGGGGGTGGAATGGCCCTGCTGACACTTTGATTTAGGACTTCTGGCATCCAGAACGGTGAGAGAATAAATTTCTGTTTTTGAAGCCACCGAATTCGTGGTAATTTTTAAGCCATGTTTTCGTGTTGTGCTTGTGCTCAGTCATGTCCAACTCTTTGTGACCCTACGGATTGTAGCTCTCCAGGCTCCTCTGTCTTATGGGATTCTCCAAGCAAGACTAGTAGAGCAGGTTGCCATTTTCTTCTCCAGAGGTTGTTCCCAATCCAGGAATCGAATCCTTATCTCTTGCATCTCCTGCACTGGCAGGCGTCTGGACTCTTCACCACTGCACCACCTGGGAAGCCCCACAACAGCCACAGGAAAAGAATATAGTCACCCAAAGGAAGAAATTACTTTTGTTCACGTGAAATAGTTGTGTGATTTTCATTACTATGCTTATATAAACACTTAAAACCACCTAAATTTTTTTACTATGTATCTAGGCTATTTCCAAACTTCTTGTTACAGATAATGTTGCAGTGAAGAGTAATGGCAATAATACCACCATCTGTGCTGGTAAAATATAAAATTTTATTTTATATACCACTTTACCACAGTTTTTAAAAACTGACATGATTATTATTATTATTATTATTATTATTATTATTATTATTATTATGCCATGTGCCCACACAGTTCCCTGTGGATTTTTTTGGCTGTGCAATGAGGCTGGCAGGGAACTTCCCCTCTAGGTGATTTTATCTAAGCCTCTCCATCAAGAAATCTTTGAAGCAAGAGAGAGTTTGAGGGGGGAGATGGATATTACAGGCCAAGAAAATGGGGCTCTAAGAGGTAAATCAACATGTCCCCAAAGGCCCATAAAATTAGGAAGCAGGGGAGTTTGGGGTGAAATTTGGTCTGTCTCCAAAGCTCATACTTTGTCATTAAGTCATACTGCCTCCCAAAAGTTAGTGCAAATAAAATGTTTAATTTGCATCATATCCTCAAACTACATTCCCAGGAGTAAGATGACAAAAGTCAGGGGTTAAATGCTTATCATGTCTTAAAAATACCCTATCATACTACCTGGGCAAAAATTTTGAAACAAACCAAATTTTCTACTAACAGGGATTAGTCATCTAAACTGTTAAACAGCGATAAAATGTACTATAAAGAAGCCACTAGAAAGGCCTTGGGGAAATTTTGGTTATTCATATGAAAAGATGTTTATAATATATTAAACTAACAAGTAGCATATACAATAGTTAAAAGGTAGAAGCAACCCAAGTGTCCATTAACAGATGAATGGGTAAGCAAAATGTGGTATATACATATGATGGAATATTATTCAGCCTCAAAAAAGAAAGAAAATTTTGCAACATGCTATAACATGGATGAACCTTGATGACAAGATATTAAGTGAAATGAGCTGGTCACATGATTCCACTTATATGAGGTTCCTAGAATAGACAGATTCATAGAACTAGAAAGTAGAATGGTGGTTGTTGAGGGCTGGTGGGAGGGGAGAATGGGGAGTCACTGAACGTCACAGAGTCGTGGTTTTACAAGATGAAAAGAGCACTAAAGATGGACAGGAGCAATAATTGCACAACAAAATGAATGTACTTAATACCACTAAATGGTACAGCTAAAAACAATCAGTTCCCTGGTGGCCCAGTGGTTAGAGCTGTATGCTGTCACTGCCAGGAGTCCAGGTTCAGTCCCTGCTCAGCAGCTAATATTCCGCAAGCTTCATGGCACAGCCAAACAAATTTTAAAAACTGGTTAAGATGGTAAATTTTATTTTATATGCACTTTACCACAGTTTTTAAAAACTGAAAATAGAAAGCAGTGTGTATGTGATCCAGCAATTCTACTTTGGGGTATATACCCAAAAAATTGAAAGCAGAGATTCAAACAGATAGTTTATACACCAACATTCATAGCAGTGTTATTCACAAGAACCAAAAAGAGTGGAAGCAACCCAAATGTTCATGGATGGATGAGTAGATAAACAAAATACGGTGTACAAGAGAATATTATTCAGCCTCAAAAAAGAAGGAAATTCTGACACATGCTACAACATGGGTGAACCTTGAGGACATTGTGCTAAGTGGAATAATCTAGTCACAAAAAGACAAATATATGATTCCATTTATACAAGGTGCTTAGGGTCCAAAAGTAAAGTGATGGTTGCCAGGGGTTGTGAAAGAGTGGAATGGAGAGTTGGTGTTTAATTGGTACAGAGTTTCAGTTGGGAAAGATGAATGAAAATATTCCAGAAATGGAAGGTGCTGATGGTTGCACAAGTGTGCATGTGCTTAATGCCACAGAACCACACCTTTAAGAGTGGTTAAAAGAGTAAATTTCGTATTATGCACACTTTAGCACAAAGGAAAAAGAAACAAAGAAGCAATATGAAAGCTTTTGCCAAAAACTAAAGGCAGAAAAATGTTTGGGAGTATAAACTGAAAAGCTATTTCTGGGTGTTAAACTACAGGATATTTTTGTGTTTTTTTTACTTTTCAACAATAAGCATGTATTCTTTGAAGCATTTCCTTTTTTAGTTGGAAGAAGGAAGGAAACGGGCAGCAGAGGTACAAAGGCCCTGATGGGCAGTGTTGGGAAGGAAGAGCGCACCCCGACCTGTGTGATGTGGGCCACCCCTCTGCCTCTTCGGGCCAAGACCCTCTTTTGGGGCAAGGACTAGTTCAGGCATTGATCGATGGAACATAACTAACTTCAGTGGTCTTCATGTAGGTTCCCCCACGGTGGAGTAGGTCAGGACACTGAGTTTGAATGCTGGGCCCAATGACTCTGCCGTTGCCATGGCATTTTGCTTCTGCAGTAAGGTCAAGGGGGCTGTGGGCTCAGGTTGTTTCTGTTCCTTGGTTATGGTGAACAGTCCTGGTAGGGGAGTGCAGGTATCTCTTTGAGATAGGAATTTTGTCTTTTTGGGGATATATTTAACTTCCTGATGCTTTTATTGGATATTTAAATTGTGTAGGCTCTATTTTCCCCCAACTGCCTCTAGGAGGCAGCAATCCTTGTCGGAACTTTCCAGAAGCCCTGATAAGGGAAACCACGGAAGAGATTAGTTTGATCAAACGTGTTAGACTTCAGTGTCTCTGCTGGATTCCAGTGAGCCTATCCCAGCAACATGGGAATTTTTGAGTGGGAAATCCTTTCAGTTTGCATTTTGTCTTGGGTTTTCATCATAAGACTTTCCCAGGCACCAGGTCTTCCTGTCTCATGGGCCCAGTTTCACTACTGAAAATAAAAATTCAGTAAGATTATCATTCTAAACTAACTTGATTACATTTTTAGCCTTTATTGAAAATATCACAAGTAGATAATTGATGATTTCTAATGGGATAGGTAACTTTCTTGGCAAGTGACTTATGTCCATATATATTCTGTATTTTAATTGTATTTATCAGTGTTTCTCATGTGGTCTTGAGCTACTCAAGAGCAAGAAACCCATTATATGCCCTCATAGTAGGTCCTCATCTTTATGCTAATTAGTTAACCAATTAACTACTTTATGGAAGCCAGGAATACTAAATGCTGATGATAATGATAATGATCAATGTGCTTATTGCTTTACATTGCTATATTTCTTATGCTTATGCTACGTATCAGGCATTGTTCTAGGTGCTGAGGATACAGTTCAGTTCAGTTCAGTTCAGCCGCTCAGTCGTGTCTGACTCTTTGTGACCCCATGAATCGCAGCACGCCAGGCCTCCCTGTCCATCACCAACTCCCGTAGTTTACTCAAACCCATGTCCATCAAGTTGGTGATGCCATCCAACCTTCTCATCCTCTGTCGTCCCCTTCTCCTCCTGCACCCAATCCGTCCCAACATCAGGGTCTTTTCCAATGAGTCACAGTAGGAAGTAAATATTACAAAATGTAATTCCACCTACTTCCCACCAAAAAATTTAAAAAGTACTTTATAAAGCTTACCAGAAGCTGGGGCCCATAGATTTGACTATTTTAAAAAAGAGAAAAGGAAGCAGGAAGTCAAGACTGTGCTGCAGTACAGTAGAATGAATGCAGATGAAGACTCAGAAATCTTTGGTTTACTCTGCGCTTTCTAACTGTCTGACCTTGGGGAAGTTAACTGACCTCTCTCTGCCTCAATTCCCTTATCTGTGAAACAGGGATAATGAAAATATCTAATAACATTGTAGTGAGGATTACGTTAATCAAACCAAAGTGAAGTACTTAGAATAAAGCCCAGCACTTGTTGAGTATCCAATAAATGTTAGTTATTTATTGTTGCTCCTGGTATGAACAACCCTGAGTAAGTCACATAACATCTCAGCTTCAGCTTTTTTCCTTGTAAAACTGGGTATACTGGTAACATCTCCCTTATGGGTGAGGTTCAAGTGAGAGGAAGTAAGTGAAAGCGCTTTATACACTGGGGGCTTAATTGAGAACTCAAAGCCTTGAGTGGGTAACTGCTCAGGGAGCTCAGGGATATGGGGTGATGAGGTGGAAGGCATGGGGAGTCACGGGGACTGTGGGCAGAGCGAGAATCCAGCCCTTAGTTCCAGCGATTGTGGTCATGCAGATGTTTCTAATGAAACCGCAAATCCAGATTTTTATGTAAGACCTCTAGTTTTTAAATGTTGGCAATTAAGTTGGATTTTTGTAAAAACATTTTGAAAGCCAATCAAAATAAGGATACAGGCTGCCAACTTGTGACCTGTTTTAAACTTTTAGAGCTATTACTTAATAAACCCTGGGGGAGAACTGTAAAAACAGCTGATGCAATAACTAAGCTGAAACACCAAGAAACAACTGACATTAATTGGGTTCCCTGTGTCACGCACTTTATAGCATTTGATTCTCCCCGAAATCCCAAAAGATAGAGATTAGCATCTCCACTCTGCAGATGTGGAAACTGAGGCCCAGAGCTGCCTAAGGTCACACGACTGATGAGGGGCCAATAGGGTTGAATGACCCCTCTCTGTTACTTCAAAACCCAATCTCTCTTCACTCTGATGATGTTGCAAGATTGCAACACAGTATCGCCTGAGCCCACAGGCCCCTTGACTGAACTGCAGAAGTAAAATGCCATGGCAACGGGCAATTAGGGAGCCCAGCATTCAGACTGGTTGCCCTGCTCTGCTCCACAAGGAAGAAATCTACTTGAAGACCATTAAAGTTAACTCTGTTCTATCAATCAACCCCTGAACTAGCCCTTGCCCAGAAAAGGGTCTTGGGCATTAGCCTATCTTTTCAGTGAGGCTTCCAGATAAGACAACCTCAAGAGAAAGGAGAGGGAGTCTGCAAATCAAAAATGGTCTCAGAACCAGCCCCAAAAGCAATGCACAAAAATGCGGCAAGGTCTATTAATACATTTTAACATATAAATGTTTTTATATATAAAACAGTAGTCCTTAATATAAAAAATGAATACATTTTATGTTAAGAATCCAAACCATAAGTTTCTAAATTGCTGTGGTTTAAACCAGTGGCTCTCATCACCCTCACCCCAATTTGCATCAAAATCTAGCATTTGACAGGGGCAGCGGTGAGTTTTAAAAGCTCCCCAGGTAATCAACTGAGGATCACTGATCAAGGGTCTACTGAGAGAATTCAGCATGTACATTTCATTCAAGAGCTATTTCTCAAGCACTTACTAGGTGCCAGATAAAATAGTAGTGTTGGAAATATAGTGAGCAATAGAAAGGAAATGTCCTGACTTTAGTTGGGGGAGGTGGGGAAGAAAAGCAATTAAACAAAAGAAATATCATTTTAGGTATAGTGATAAATATTATAAAGAAAAGTAAAACACTTCAAGGGATAGAGAGTGATTAAGGAGCAGGTCATTTTATTGGACATCTTGGTTTCTTTAAACTGAGATTTCTTTTGAGTAGGTAATACGTTCATAGGTTTAAAAAATTCAAAATGATAAAAAAATGATACACCCTCGGAAGACTTGCTCCAACTTCTGACTCTCTCTATTCCATTTTTCTGGCCCAGTAGTTCTCAAAATATGATCCCTTGACCAGCAACCTGGGAGCTTATTAGGAATGCACATTTTGTTCTCCATCCCAGAGCTACTGAAGAAGAAGCTCTGGGCATGGGACCAGTAATCTGGGTTGTAGCAAGCCCTCCAGGTGATGTTAATACATCCTAGGGTTCATGAACCACTGCTCTAGTCTAATAAATACACATCTCTCTTCATTTCTAATGTATCCTTCCAGTGTCTCTTTTGTAAATACCAGTAACATAAGTATTCATTCATGTTTTCTTCCTTCTTACACAATTACTATTCTGCACCTTAGTTTTTTACTTAACATGTGCTAAAGGTCTTTCCATTTAAGCACAAAGTATTCTGTACTTTCCTATCCTTTTCACAATGTGGATGTTTCTTGGGGTATTTAACCATCTCCCATGTAATGGTTGTAGGTTATTTCCATTTTTTGCCATTACTATTTGTTATTACCTTACTTAAAACCATTGTGCATGTGTCATTTCACATTAATACAAGTCAGAGGATGAATTCCTGGAAGTAGTGTGTAAGATCAAAGGGCAAAAGAATATGGAAATCTCATAGGGGGTATTTGCTGTTCACAAAAGTTTTTGATTTCTTGTCTGCAATGATGAGACAATTTGTTTCACCACAAACTCACCAAAAACAGTGTATTGGATTTTGCGAAGCTGTTAGGTAAAAAAACTGTAGCTACTAGACATTTTACTCTTTATTTCTCTTATTTTGAATGAAGTTGACCTTCTTTGCCTATGTTTAAAGGTCAGCCGTAATTATCTGTGAATTTCTCATTCTTGTCTTTTGCCCATCTATTTCTATTAGATTGATGTTTTGTTCTCCTTTATTTCTAGAAGCATTTTTAATATCGGGGGATTAATCCTTTGTACTCAATATACCAACAAATTTGGAAAAACTCAGCAGTGGCCACAGGACTGGAAAAGGTCAGTTTTCATTCCAATCCCAAAAAAGGGCAATGCCAAAGTATGTTCAAACTACGGCCCAATTGTGCCATTCATTTCACATGCCAGCAAACTAATGCACAAAATCCTTCAAGTTAGACTTCAACAGTACGTGAACTGAGAACTTCCAGATGTACGAGCTGGATTTAGAAAAGGCAGAGGAACCAGAGATTAAGTTGCCAACATCCCTTGGATCATAGAAAAAGCAAGAGAATTTCAGGAAAAAACATTATTCTGCTTCATTGAGTATGCTAAAAATTTTGTGTGGATTATAACAAATTGTGGGAAATCCTTAAAGAGATGGGAATACCTGACCACCTGACCTGCCTCCTGAGAAACCTGTGTGCAAGTCAAGAAGCAACAGTTAGAACTGGACATGGAACAAGGCACTGGTTCCAGATTGGGAAAGGAGTACGTCAAGGCTGTATATTGTCACCCTGCTTATTTAACTTTTATGCAGAGTACATCATGAGAAATGCTAGACTGGGTGAATCACAAGCTGGAATTAAGATTGCTGGGAGAAGATCAACAGCTACAGATATGCAGATGATACTGCCCTAATGGTAGAAAGCGAAGAGGAACTAAAGAGCCTCTTGATGAAGGTGAAAGAGAAAACTGAAACAGCTGGCTTAAAACTGAACATTAAAAAAATGAAGATTGTGGTATTGGTTCCCATCAGTTCAGTTCAGTTCAACTCAGTTCAGTTCAGTCGCTCAGTCGTGTCCGACTCTTTGTGCTGCATGAGCTGCAGCACACCAGGCCTCCCTGTCCATCACCAACTCCCAGAGTTTACTCAAATTCATGCCCATCGAGTCGGTGATGCCATCCAGCCATCTCATCCTCTGTCGTCCCCTTCTCCTCCTGCCCCCAATCCCTCCCAGCCTCAGGGTCTTTTCCAATGAGTCAACTCTTCGCATGAGGTGGCCAAAGTACTGGAGTTTCAACTTCAGCATCAGTCCTTCCAATGAACACCCAGGACTGATCTCCTTCAGGATGGACTGGTTGGATCTCCTTGCATTCCAAGGGACTCTCAAGAGTCTTCCCCAACACCACAGTTCAAAAGCATCAATTCTTCAGCGCTCAGCTTTCTTCACAGTCCAACTCTCACATCCATACATGACCACTGGAAAAGCCATAGCCTTGACCAGACGGACTTTTGTTGGCAAAGTAATGTCTCTGCTTTTTAATATGCTGTCTAGATTGGTCATAACTTTCCTTCCAAGGAGTAAGCGTCTTTTAATTTCATGGCTGCAGTCACCATCTGCAGTGATTTTGGAGCCCACAAAAATAAAGTCTGACACTGTTTCCACTGTCTCCCCATCTATTTCCCATGAGGTGATGGGACCAGATGCCATGATCTTAGTTTTCTGAATGTTAAGCTTTAAGCCAACTTTTTCACTCTCCTCTTTCACTTTCATCAAGAGGCTTTTTAGTTCCTCTTCACTCTCTGCTATAAGGGTGGTGTCATCTGCATATCTGAGGTTATTGATATTTCTCCTGGCAATCTTGATTCCAGCTTGTGCTTCTTCCAGCCCAGCATTTCTCATGATGTACTCTGCATATCAGTTAAATAAGCAGGGTGACAATATACAGCCTTGGCGTACTCCTTTTCCTATTTGGAACCAGTCTGTTGTTCCATGTCCAGTTCTAACTGTTGCTTCCTGACCTGCATACAGGTTTCTCAGGAGTCAGGTCAGGTGGTCTGGTATGCCCATCTCCTTCAGAATTTTCTACAGTTTATTGTGATCCACACAATCGAAGGCTTTGTTGTAGTCAATAAAGCAGAAATAGATGTTTTTCTGGAACTCTCTTGCTTTTTCGATGATCCAGCAGATATTGGCAATTTGATCTCTGGTTCCTCTGCCTTTTCTAAAACCAGCTTGAACATCTGGAAGTTTTCGGCTCATGTATTGCTGAAGCCTGGCTTGGAGAATTTTGGGCATTAATCACTTCATGGCAAATAGATGAGGTAAAAATGGAAACAGTGACAGATTTTATTTTCTTGGGCTCCAAAATCTCTGCGGATGGTGACTACAGCCATGAAATTTAAAAATGTTTGCTCCTTGGAAGAAAAGCTAGCACAAACCTAGACAGCATACTAAAAAGCAGAGACATCACTTTGCCAACAAAGGTCTGTCTAGTCAAAGCTATGGTTTTTCCAGTAGTGATATACGGATGTGAGAGTTGGACCATAAGGAAAGCTGAGCCTTGAAGAATTGATGCTTTCGAGCTATGGTGCTGGAGAAGACTCTTGAGAGTCTCTTGGACAGCAAGGAGATCAGACCAGTCAATCCTAAAGGAAATCATCCCTGATTATTCCTTCGGAGGACTGATCCTGAAGCTCTAATACTTTGGCCACCTGATGCAAAGAGCTCTGACTCATTGGAAAAGGCCCTGATGCTGGGAAAGACTGAGGGCAGGAAGAGAAGGGGAATGACAGAGGATGAGACAGTTGGATGGTATCAGTGACTCAATGGACATGAGTTGGAGCCAACTCCAGGAGATGGTGAAGGACAGGGAAGCCTGGTGTGCTGCAGTCCACAGGATCTCAAAGAGTCAGATGCAACTTAGTGACTGAACAACAAGTCCTCTGTGATATGAGTTGCAGATAATTTTTTCCAGTTTGTCACTTGCCTTTTGATGTTATGGAGTTGTTGTTTTTTTTAGTTTTGTTTTTAATTTTAATAATTGTTTTCTACCTAAAATTTAGTTCTTGAAAATCTGAATTTGGTAACATTCAAAATGAATTGCAAGGCTCACCAGGACCTATCAGAAGCAAGTGGACCAAGTCCTAAGGAAAGCAACTGAGACCAAAAACAAGCTAGCTTTTTGTCTACAATATTTTGTAGACAACTATTTTGTCTATAAATATTTATGTAGTATCTACTTTGTGTACAAACATTATGTAGTATCTACAAACTTATTATGTTCATTATGTAGATACTACAAACATTTACATATAACCCAAACAACATGGGCTTTTGTTTTTTGAGCTGCTTATTTTTCCTACAATTTTTACTACAAAGATATATCACTATATGTAATTGTATATACTGAGTTGGCCAAAATGTTCATTCAGGTTTTTCCTTAAGATGTTATATGGAATAATATATTAAATAAATACTTTTCCATGGATGGGGACAGAAATGTAATGCATAGTATTTGCATGCATTCTAAGTCAATTCAGTTGTGTCTGACTCTATGCAACCCTATGGACTGTAGCCTGCCAGGCTCCTCTGTAGGATTCTCGAATCAAGAATACTGGAGTGAGTTGCCATCCCTCCTCCAGGGGATCTTCCTGACCCAGGGATTAAACACACCTCTCTTATGTCTCCAGCATTGGCAGGCAGGTTCTTTACCACTAGCGCCACTTGGAAAACCCACATAGTACAGTGTATAATTTTTTTATCCCCCCAAAGAACAACTTATTGTGAGAACCAGGCACTGATTTACAAGTGAAATCCTAGAATGCTTATAGGTTCATAAGCAGGTTGGTACATTTTATGTCTGCAGCTTAGTGCTAAGCTCTGAAGGCAGAGACCAGGTCCCACACAGCCTTCCCTAAGTACTTGAGAACAATTTACTAATTGATCAGTCATGGAGAAGGTGGCTTAATTGAGTGTATCATGTCTGTAAGTATCCACATCTATGCACATGCTCTTCTCTTGGTCTGGGTTCCTTCTATGTACCCCTTCTCTGAAGCTCAGGCCATAGCCAGCTCTCTGGGGTGGGGCCGCAAGCTGAGGGCCTTATCACTTCTGGATCTCAGCTCCTGTGCAGAGTGATCCTGGGAGGAACCAGAGGCAGCAGATGAAAAGTAGGTGATTGCTAGCCTTTGAAACCTACTATGAGCTCAAGAGAATCTCTCTTTCTGTGAAGCTTCTAGAAGGAGACATTAAAAAAAAGAGAGAGAAAATAGACTAATATTTACATTTTACATATCCTATCTTAAAAATCATTCCATTGAGGTTGGGGTTATCATGAATCCCCACTGGTACCCTGAGGAAATTGAGGATCAGAAAAGAAAGGGACTTGTTTATGATCACATAATTAACAAGAAGCTGGTCTAGAATACTGTAAAAGTAATAACTAACAATTCCTGAATGTTTACTACAGGCTGCAAACTGCTAGGCTGTTGTAAGAATGTCCATGTTAGGTATGAGATGATAAAGTCACCGTGGCTATGGGAAGAAAGAGAATAAGACTTGAAAGGAAGAAGTTTATTCTGCTCATGACCCCAGAGAAGGGTTCCATGCAGCAACAGGGGAAAGTACTATGTCAGTCAGGAGATGGAAAGAAGCAAGGGAAAAGTCTAGAGCAGAGTCTTAATTGGAGTGGCTCGGAGAGTAAAGAATCTGCTTGCAATGCAGGGGACCTGGGTTCGATCCCTGGGTCAAGAGGATCTCCTGGAGAAGGAAAAGGCAACCCACTCCAGTAGTCTTGCCTGGGAGATCTCATCGACAGAGGAGCCTGGTGGTTATACAGAACAGGGCAAATTTCACTTTTTCAGTGAAGCCAAGGCAGGGCATGGTAAACAATTAGGATAATTCTGGCAGGCTTTGGGCAGTAGGCGTGGTCTCTAGTTGCCTGGTACCTGAATCTGGGCTGCTTTAGGGCAGGAAAATATTGGCTTCAAGCTTAAGAGTTAGATAAAAAGGTGGTTAAGGGGGTATAGACTCAGAAAGGCATGCTCATTTTCTCAGAATTAGCCAGCCCTGGGAGGGGCAATCTTTTCTTTGATCTGTAAAAGCCCTAAATGCCAGAGCATCAAGAATACAAGAAAATATAGTTAATGTAATTGGCCCTGTGATGAATGGACGCCAAATAGACAAATACATAACCTAAGGAGACACAGTTGGAACACAAGTGTTCTTCGTGTATAACGCTATTTCACGCTCACAGTTGCCCTCCAAACAAGGAACTATTATCAGTCCCACTAGTTACTGATGGGCTCCTGGGCAGTTAAATGACTCCCCAATGTCATTCAGCTGGTAGGGTGTTGGAGCAGGATTGACACCTAGGTCTGGGTCACCCATGGGCCCACTGTGCCCACTTACTGTCCTCCTATACCAAGCACTAGGGCTCAGAAGGGAGTGCGAGGGAAGGTGGCCACAACCACCTCCCCTTCCTCCCTCCCGGTCTCCTGGCTGCTCCAGGTGGATAGAAAACTCTTCTCTACAAAAGCCTGGTTCTCTGGTTTCTCCTGTGACTAAGAAGGTAAGAAGTGCTGGGTTTTAAATCCTGGCTCTGCTACTTACTAGCTGAGTATCCATTGGAAAATCAGTCTATTTAGGTCTAAGTGTTCTCATTTGTGAAACAATGATGACAATATTTCCTCATGGGGTTGTTGTACAGATTAGATGAAATCATGTATGCCAAGGATGCAGCACAGAAGAAGTGCTGAATAAATGGACTTTCGGGACTTCCCTCGTGGTTCAGTTGGCTAATTTTCTGCTTTCCCAATGCAGGGTCCAGGTTCAATCTCTGGTCACAGAACTAGCTCCCACATGCCTCAACTAAGACCCAGCACAGTCAAATAAACAAATAAATACTGAAAGAAAAAATAAGTGGACTTTCTTTTGGTGTGTTGGTTGAAACCAAGACCTTCATCCACACTGGGAGAGAGAATTTCTCTTAGGATGCAGGTGTCTCCTGTCTTAACCCAAGAAAGTTACTCTGAATCAACCAATGATGAAGAAGAGGTGTCCTCTCCTTGGGTGAAGGGGATGACCTCTAGGCAGAGAGAAAGCCTCACCCTGATTTACTGGACCTGTCCGATTGTTTCAGATTCTGTTAAAATATGGCTGTCCTCGCCTTCTGTTGAGTCCATGTCAGACTGCAGGAGAAACTGGCAGTGCTTTACACATTTGTGGAGATAATGGGCCTTAGAAAAGAAATCTAGAACCCAAAACATTTTGCATTCCTCTGGTATGTAATCTATTTACATAAGTAAGTTTCCTAGGTCTGTCCGGATTTTAAAGACAGAAGCTTCTTTCTCTGTCATGTTTACATTTCTTTATATTCCAAACATCTGATTTGAATAACCTGTTAAAAATTGTTGGTGCTCTCTGACACCCCAAGGAGAAGATGCTGCCTATTCAGTGAAGATCTCCTTAGATTAATAAAAGAATGTGAGCCTGGTTGGGAGGGAAAGAGAGGGAAGGTGCTATGGAAAGATCAACTATGTTTTAGGTGGTATTTATCACTCCACCAGAGCAAATCCTTCCATGTATGCAGTTCCTGGGTTGTCTCACTGCAAAATATCAATATCAAACAAAATAGACTTGAAGGCAAAAAAATATTGATAGAGATAAAGATGGTCCCTACATAGTGATAAAATGATGAAATCATAAGGAAAACTTGTATGAAACTTAACCACACAGCCTTAAAATATACACATTACAAATCAAATGGACAAGAAGAAAAAGACAAATCTGCATCAGTAGATTTTAACATCCATCAGTAACTGCTGGGTCAAACAGACGTGAAAATGGATACAGATGAAGATTTGAATTAATGTATTCTCAAGTTTGAATTAGTATATATATATACACACATATATAACACTGCACTCATCATTTACAGAATATGCATTCTTTATAGGCACATGTTGGACGTTTATAAAAATCAAACTGCTGCTCAGTCATAAAGCAAATCTCTACAAACACAAAGGATTACTTTCATAGATCCTCCTTCTCTGTTCACAGTAGGGTTATTAGAAAACAATAACAAGCTTTTTCAATAAATGGTGCCAGAAAACTTGGATATTCACATGCAGAAAAATTAATCTATACCCTTAACTCACACAAAAATTCATTCAAAGGGGACCATCAACCAAAATTTGAGTTAAAACTATAAAACTTTTAGAAAAAAACATAGGAGAAAATTTTCTTGACTTTGGATTAGACAAAGAGTTCTTAGATGTGACACTAAAGAAAAAATTGATAAAAATCCATAAAAGAAAAAATTGATAAATTTGACAATAAAAAAGTTAGGGGAATTCCCTGGTGGTCCAGGTGTTAGCACTCTGTGCTTTCATTGCCAAGGATTCAGTCCATGGTGGGGGAACCAAGATATCAAAAGCCACACAGCACAGCCCGAAAAGAAAAGAAAAAGAGTAAAATACATAATAAAAGTCTTTTTTTTTTTTTCAAATGTACTTTAGGACTTCCCTGGTGGCACAGTAGATAAGAATCAGTCTGCCAATGCAGGGAACAAGGGTTTGACCCTTGGTACATGGGCTTCCTTCTTGGCTAAGATGGTAAAGAATATGTCTGCAATGCAGAAGACCCAGGTTCCATCCCTGGGTCAGAAAGATCCCCTGGAGAAGGGAATAGCTACCCACTCCAGCATTTTGGCCCGGAGAATTCCATGGACAGAGTAGCCTGATGGGCTGCAGTCTATGGGATCACAAAAAGTCAGATACAACTGAGTGACTAACAAATTTGATTAAAAAAATAAAACAAATGAACAGGAAGATTCCACATGCGGCATAGCAACTAAGCCCGCATATCACAACTACTGAGCCTGTGTGCTACAAATACTGAGCCCTTGTGCCTAAAGCCCGTACTCCACAGCAAGAGAAACCTCTGCAATGAGGAGCCTGTGCATGACAATGAAGAGTAGTCCTGCAACTAGAGAAAGCCCATGAAAAACAACAAAGATGCAGCAGAGCCAAAAATAAAAATAAATAAATTTATTTTAAAAACTGGTACCTTGAAAGACACTACTAAGAAAATAGAAATATAAGCCACAAACTGGGAGAAAATATTTGTAAGTCATAATTCTGATAGAGGTCTTGTGTTGAGAATATAGAGAAATTTTACAACTCAATAAGGGAGACAACCCAATGTTTTAGATAGACAAAAGATTTGAATAGACATTTCACCAAAGGACATGTATGAATAGCTAATAAGCACATTAAAAGATGCTTAACATCACTAGTCATTAGGAAAATGCAAATTAAAACCACAAGGGTATGCCACTTCATACCCACTAGGATGACTATAATCAAAAAGATAGACAATAATAACTATGGGAAGGAATGTGCAGAAATTGGAATCCTTATAGTTTGCTGACAGGAATGTAAAATAATGTATTCACTTTGGAAAATAACTTGGCAGTCTCTTAAAAAGTTTATATAAATTTATGTTTAACAACATAGTAATTTGACTCATAGACATCCACTCAAAATAAATGAAAACATGTGTCCACAAAAGCACTTGTACAGGAAAGTTCATAGCAACATTATTCATAAAAGTCAAAAAGTGGAAACAATGCAAATGTCCATTAACTGATGAGTGGGAAAAAATAAAACATGCTCTATCCATACAATATATATAATACATCATCAGTAAGAAGAATGAACCAATTATACATGCTACAATCATGGATGAACTTCAGAAATATTATGCCAAGTGAAAAAAGTCAAGGGAAAAAAGATCACATATTTTATGGTTCTATTTATATAATATACCCACAAAAGGTAAATCTATGGATATGGGAAGTGGCAGCCATGAAATTAAAAGACGCTTACTCCTTGGAAAGGAAGTTATGACCAGCCTAGATAGCATATTAAAAAGCAGAGGCATTACTTTGCTAACAAAGGTCCATCTAGTGAAGGCTATGGTTTTACCAGTGGTCATGTATTGATGTGAGAGTTGAATGTGAGACCATGGATGTGAAGAAAGCTGAGCTCAACAAATTGATGCTTTTGAACTGTGGTGTTGGAGAAGACTCTTGAGAGTCCCTTGGACTGCAAGGAGATCCAACCAGTCCATCCTAAAGGAGATCAGTCCTGGGTGTTCATTGGAAGGACTGATGCTGAAGCTGAAACTCCAGTACTTTGGCCACCTCATGCGAAGAGTTGACTCATTGGAAAAGACCCTGATGCTGGGAGGGATTGGGGGCAGGAGGAGAAGGGGACGACAGAGGATGAGATGGCTGGATGGCATCACCGACTCTATGGACATGAGTTTGGGTAAACTCCAGGAGTTGGTGATGGACAAGGAGGCCTGGCATGCTGCAATTCATGGATTTGCAAAGAGTCGGACATGACTGAGCGACTGAACTGAACTGAATGGTGTTGTGCCTGGGGATTGAGGATTGACTAAAAATGGGTATGAGGGTTCTTTGGGGGATTATGGAAATCTAAAATTGAATTGTGGTGATGATTACATACTCAGTAAATTTACTAGAAAACATCGAATTGCATCCTTTAAATGGGTGAATCATATGGCATGTAAATTATACCTGAATAGAGCTTTAAAAAAAAGACAGAAAGCTAAATAGGAAAACTTATGCTGGGAAGATTAAAAAACATACTTGCAAAAGCAAAACAAATAGAAAATCCTTTTATTAAGTGAGGAATAAAAGTGAAAGAGAACTTTTCTAATCTTAAAAAGATTATCTACCAAAAAACTATAGCAATAGCAATATTAATGATACAATTTTGAAAACATTTCTCTCTAAAATCAGGGGTAAGACATGGATGCCCCCAAATCATGATTTTTGATTCAACTTTGTACTGGAGGTCTTAACCATGGCAGCAAGTGGGAAAAAAGTATAAAATGTTTAAGGATTGAAACAGATGAAGCAAAGATATCATTATTTGCTGATCATATGTTTGTCTACATGGAATACCTCAAAGAGAATTTGGTAGTCAACAAGATACCAAATCCAGGAACAAAAATCAGTTGTATTTCTAGCCACCAGAAACAAGTATAAAATGCAATAAAACAGGATATTACTTACAATATCATCAACAAATATAAAGTATGTAGGAACATGTTTTTAACACAAGGAGAAAAATGATAAAACTATTGAACTGTGAAATAAAATTAATATTTTATGTCAAGACAAGAAACATTTCATGTAAAACATTTCTCTCTGCCCTTTGACCTCGTCTCTCCCCTCACTGTTCATCGTACATCTGCGTTATGCATTGACCAAACCTCCTCCATCAGCGGGAATACCTGCTCAGCCATAAAGAGCAACCTTTTCCCCAGCATCAACAATACAACTTAAAAGAAAACATTCCAGAGAAGGAAATGGCAACCCACTCCAGAATTCTTGCCTAGAGAACACCATGGACAAAAGGGCCTGAGGGTCTATGATCCATGGGGTTACAATTTAGCGACTACACCACAACAACCATAACAACAAACCCACAATCAGGCAGATTATGATTCAGGGAAATACCTTTTCATGAAAATGTGGCATAAAATGGAGACTGAAAAGACCTAGCAATGTGGAATGTAGAGTTTTGTAAGAAATTAGAAAGTGAGTATAGAAAAAAAGAAAAGAAAACTTTCCTTCTTGAGCTTGTAAGAGGTCACATGACCTACTACGATGCCACTTAGATCTGGATTATGTAAACTGTCAATAATACGTCATTTGGGGCTTCCCTCGTGGTCCAGTGGTTAAGATTCTGTGCTTCCATTGCAATGGGCACACCCCAGGTGGGGAAGTAAGATCCCACATTTTGCACAGAATGGCCCAAAAAAACCCCTGTAGCATGTCAGGCTCCTCTGACCGGGATACTGGATTGGGTTGCCATGCCCTCCTTCAGGGAATCTTCCCAATCCAGGGATCGAACCCAGGTCTCTGCACTGCAGGAGAGATTCTTTACAATTTAAGCCACCAGGAGAGCCCTACATATGTTGTTTGATATACAGTCCTCTGTCTCAAAAACATACAACTGTTCCTTGAGTTCTAATGTGTGGAACAGTTCTCGGAGCTTTCTGAGATGTTCTTCCCGGGTTATAATCCTCAAATTTGCTTGAATAAAATTTCCCATTTCTTTTTTAGATTGACTGATTAAGTTTTTGTTGACAGAAACAAGTTCTAAATAAATGGAATGATATATTATGGTCATGAATTGGAAGATTCAAAATCATAAGCATATCAAACCTGTCAAATTGAGAATTTTCATGTAATTATGATAAAAATCATAATTTTTTCCCTGGAAATTGATGGATTTTTTTCCCTAAATTGATTTTGTGCCTCTGTTGAAAACTATTACATTCCTGAAAAGGAAGAAAAAGAAACTTGCCTGGCAAAGTATCGAGAATTATCATAAATTTATAGTAACTTAAGAGTGGCAGCAAAATTTATTTCATTTTAGTGAAAAGATAGATTTTTCAACATGTGGTTCTGAGACAATTAGCTAATCTTAAGTAAAACATGATAGTCTTCTTTTTGTTTGAGATGACCATATGATTTTTATTTTTCAATTTGTTATGTGGTATATCACACTGATTGATTTGTGCGTATTGGAAAATCCTTGCATCCCTGGGATGAACCCCACTTGATCTTGGTGTATGATCTTTTTAATCTATTGCTGGATTCTGTTTGCTAGTATTTTGTTGGGGATTTCTGCATTTATTTTCATCAATGATATTGGTCTGTAATTTTTTGTGTGTGTGATATCCATGTCTGGTTTTGCTATCAGGGTGAAGATGGCCTCATAGAATCAGTTTGAAAGTTTCCCTTCCTCTGCAATTTTTTGGAACAGTTTCAGAAGGAAAAGTGTTAGCTCTTTTCTAAAAGTTTGATAGAATTCCAGCAGGTCCTGGACTTTTCTTTGTTGGAAGTTTTTTAAACATAGTTTCAATTTCAGTGCTTGTAATTGGTCTGTTCATATTTTCTGTTTCTTACTCATTCAGTCTTGGGCGACTGTACTTTTCTAAGAATTTGTCCATTTCTTCCAGAGTGTCCTTTTTATTGGCATCCAGTTTCCCATAGTAGTCCCTTATGATCCTCTGTATTTCTGTGGAGTCAACTGTAACTTCTTTCTCATTTCTAATTTTATTGATCTAAGTCTTCTTCCTTTTTTTCTTGATGAGTCTGGCTAAAGGTTTATCAGTTTTGTTTCTTTCCAAAGAACCAGCTTTTAGTTTCATTGATCTTTGCAATTGTTTTCTTTGTCTCTATTTCATTTATTTCTGCTCTGATCTTTATGATTTCTTCCCTTCTACTAACTTTAGGTTTGGTTTGTTCTTTCTCTAGTTGTTTTAGGTGTAAGGTTAAGTTGTTTATTTGAGATTTCTTTGGTATCTTGTGGTAAGATTGTATTGCTGTAAACTTCCCTCTTAGAATGGCTTTTGCTGCATCTCCTAGGTTTGGGCTGTTTAGCTTTCATTTTCATTTTTCTCTAGGTATTTTTTAATTTCCTCTGATTTCTTCAGTGATCCATTGGTTATTTAGTAGCATATTGTTTAGCTGCCATCAGTTGTGTTTTTTTAGTTTTTTCATGTAGTTTATTAAAACATGATAGACTCTTAAATCAGTCTTTAACCAGATTGGTTAGACCTATATGAGTAAAGTAAAAGTACACAGTTCTTAGAAATTTAGATGACAGAGTAATTTTATTCAAGGATATGTATATTTTTAAAACAAGAGAGACAAATAATAAAGAAAAAGGCTGATACATTCAATTATGTTAATAGCTATAAGTTTTTTTAATCTAAAAATATCATAGATAAGTCATAAATAGGGAAATACATAGAAATGATAAAGAGTTAATATTCAGGTTATATAAAGAAGATCTATAAATCAATAAGAAACAATAAACAACCCAATTAAAAATGGGCAAAAGAACAGAAATTTCACTGAAAAGGAAACACAGAAGGCTCACAAACACATTAAAATATGTTTCATTTCAGTAATGAGGATGCAAATATGTACCATAATGAAGTACTATTTCACACCTCCCAGAGTGGCAAGAGTTAAAAATTAATCAATACCAAATGTTGGTGTGTATGTGGAGCAAAGGAACTTTCATAGACTGTGAATGAATGTATCAATTGGTAAAGTAATTTGGAAACAGGTGGCATTACCTAGCAAAGTTGAACATCTGCATAAGCTATGAGCTAGTAATTCCATTGCTATGTATGTAACCTAGAGAGAATCTTCCCCACTTGCAGTTGTAGTTAAGAATGTTTACAATGGCATTGTTCATAATAGGCAAAATTTAGGCAAAACCCAAATGTCCATCTATAATATGTAAGTAAAAAGTATTCTATTCATACCATGGAATATTACATAACAGAAAAAATAAACTATAGCTACACTCAATAACATTGAATCTGTAGAGCATGATGTTAAGTGAAAAAAATTCAATGGCATACATCTGCACAAATTCAAAAGTAGGTAAAACTAAATAATAAATTCAAATCTATGCATCGCAGGCAGATTCTTTACCACCTGAGCCACCAAGGAAACCCATAAAGAAAAGGAGTGGAATGGTGAAACACAAAGTTTGGAGAGTGGTTACTTTGGGAAGAAAATAAAATAAAAGCTCCTCTTTAAATAGTCAACATGAGAGATGGTTAGGACTTAAGTTCTTAACTATGACATCATTAGATTTTACTGATCATAGCTTGATGGGGAAGCACAACAGCTAGAGCAAACTTGCCCCTTCTTAAGAATTTGGATGTAAGTCAAATTACTCAGGGGCTAAGTAGCTGAGTTAACCTGCTGACCCCAACAGGAGCCATCCCCAACTTTGACTTCTTGCCTTGATCTAATGACTAAAGATTCTAAACGCCATTGCTCATATTATCTTCGAGTGCCACATGCATCTCAATCAATGTACTAAGGAGTCCTGGACTTAATGAGAACAGATGAGGTTTAATCAAAGTCACTTCTGACCTTGGGTAAATCCCTCTCCTTTGCAGTTATTTCTCCCCTCCTCTGGAAAACATTGCTTGTTCTAGGTCAGAGTTATTTGACCCTTTTGAATACACATTCACTTTGGAGGAACAGAAGAGTTTCACATCCCCAGAGATTATGATGTGGCCCTTCCAGGGGAACAGTCTCTCTTCCACAACATTTTGGGATTTTCTTGGCCAGTGGGGTTAGGTAGAAACAGCTCCACTAGCCAAGACGTTTTTGTTGAGCTCTACTCTGTGGTTCATAGAGTAAAAGAAAAGGGGATTTGGGTTTATTTGTCAAAAGTGAAATTATTGAGTATGGGTTTTAAAGCAAAACCTCCTTCAGAGGTTGTGCCACACCCCTCAAGGAATGATGCTCTACCTCTCCCTCCCCGAGAGGAGAACCACCTGCTCAGATGACCGGTCTGTGTTTGTGCCCACCTCTGGTGTCTGGTCTGGGTATCTGAGAAGGCCCAGGAGGGGAGGTTTGTGAACTGCTTCCCTGAGCTTCTCATTCCTGCTCCTGAGAAGGCTTATCTTTGGCCTGGAGATTCTCAGTGATTGCTGAAGACCCCTCTTTGGCCAGGCTTTCCCTGAAGGAGGCCACTGGCCAGCTGTCTGCACCATTTTCTCCCAAATGACTAGTCCCCTACTGTACAAATGTGAAATCCAAACACAGGCATGTGTGATGATGCAGAGAGACCTGTTTATAGTGAACTTTCTGGACAGACAGTTCTCAGCAGGATTTTCTTTAGTGTTGTCCAAATGAGAATTTTCAATGGTCACCACCCACCCTAGACCTAGGGGTGGGTGAGCAGCGTGAGAGAGGGTCTGGAAAAGACTACTAATGGCTATAACCCAGCACCTTTTTCCTTTCACTCCATCAGTTGAATCCCTTCTGCCAAGACAGAATGTGCCCTCCAAGACGTTTCCTAGCTTTTGTTGGCTTTTGTCTGGGCACAAGGAATTTACTTCCTTCAGATAGCCTATTCCATCCATAAACATTTATGGTTGTCAGGTTCCAAAATTGCTGTGGAATATTGAAATAGGGATGTGGTAGGAAGGAGGGGAAGTTCAAGAGCTTTTGAATAAATTGCTCTTTTAAGCTTAAGCTTTCTTCCTTGGGGTCGCTATACCTTGCAACCATTTATTGAGTAGTTACCATATGCCAAGCCTCTGTGTTAACTGTTGTTCATGTAAGATTCCATTGAAACATCCCCAAACCCTATGAGTTATATATATAATTAATATCCTCATTTCACAGATGAGGAAATAGAGATTCAGAGCAGTGTGGCAAAATGTCTAAGAAGTCACATGGCTAGTTAAAAATGGGGCTGAGTTTACATTCAGGTCTGTCTGACACCAAAGCCATGCTCCTCACCACTGTGCTTGCCTGTCTTATAGCCTCACTGTAGTCTCATGAAGCCAGGAGTCATCTTTGAGTTGAAAAAGCTGAGGTTCAGAAAGGTCAAATGACTTCCCTGAGAGCATTCCTCAGTATTGAAATAAGAACTTAAATCTTTGCCCTTCCTCTGACTTTTTCCCCCCTCTACCCAGAGCCTCCATGCACTGGCCCACTCTCACCTTGACTTTCATCAGAAATTAAGGCTGAATCCGTTCCCTGTTTAATTTCTTAATCTGATTCGCTAGCATCTGTGGTCCCAACTGCCCTAAATCCAGTCATTGACCACTATGACTCTGAAGACAGCTGTCCTCTCTCCCTCTGCTCTGCCTCTCCCGTTCATTAACTGCTGACCTCAGCCCCTTCCCAAAGGAAATGAGCATCTGGCCACCAGAGGCAGTGGGTACCAAGAACCTGGACACAGGTTGCATAGGAATCAGTAGGCTGGGGTGGGGTGGGCTTGGGGAGGAGACGTTCCAGAAAAGGGTCCACACAGTTACTGCCATGCAGGTTAGGAGTTGGAGTAAAGTCTAGATCATAAAGGAGACAGACTGCAAAATAACAGCTAACAGCAGAATGATTCTTTAGGAAGGGCTGAATGGTAGGGAGAGGAAGACCCCAGTTCTGTTCTTGACCTGATGTCTAGTTTCCAGGTGGCCTTGCCCAGGTTCTTTTCTCTTTTGGAACCTCAGAGAATGTTCCAGAATGTCCAGGACTCCCTGTGGGCTTTAAGCCTGGGTGTTGAACGTGAGTTCCTTAAGTTGGTGGCTTTGTGGGCCCAAACAGGCGAGACACAGTGGGCTGAGAAGGAGTAAGAAATCACCTGGACCAGACAGTGGCCTGCAGTCTTTTCTGAGCCCACTGTGGATGTGGCCCCAGGTGCCTGCTGCCATAAAGGGGAGAGGTAGACATCAGAGAAAGAAGAGCAATGAGGAAAGCTGAGCTGCTGATCCTAAGTTCTGGAGCCAGCCTTACAGGGGATAAGATGTTAAACATTTTACACAAGAAAAGAAAGCCAAGAGTTGAATGACTACGATGATGTACTACTTTGCTGTCTGTTCAATCTGTTTTTATTTACTTAAATAAATTATTTAAAAATACAGTTATTTAGTTTCACAGAGTCTTATTTGGAGCATGTGGAGTCTAGTTCCCTGACCAGGGATCGAACCTGGACACCCTGCACTGGCAGTGAAAAGTCCTAGCCACCGGACCACCAGGGAAGTTCCCCGTCAACTTTTCTAACTCCTACCTCATACATCTACAGAGTTATCATGAAAGCAGCAAGTTTAAACATTACGACCCTGCCCCCTGCCCCTAGTAACCACAGATGATTGGTCCAAATCAGGCCAATTTTGAACTTGGAGTTAAAGGGGCTACTGGTAGCCATGTTTCCTCCACTCGGACCAGAAAAGTAGTGGAAATGCGTTTTCTCCATTAAAGAAAGAATAATGCAGCCCAGATGTCACCACCAAAGTGTGAGTCTGTGAGAGCTGAGGCTGTTGACTGTTTCTGTGTGTTGCTGTATCCCTAGAATGTGCCCGGCACATAGTAATAATGAAAATAATAGGAATGTGTACATAGTGCTTATTATGATCAGACAACTGTCCTGTCCACATCACACATGTAATTTATTTAATCCGTGTAACAATCCTGTAAGATAGAACATTATTATCCCCATATTTCATATGGGAAAACTCAGACACAGGGTAACTTGCCTAAAGTCACACAGATTATTGGTCTAAGAACCAGGATTCAAACTCAAGTCATCTGGTTTCAAAGTGTGTGCTCCTCATCACCACCTGACACCAAGTCTCAGTAAACTTGTGATGAGTGAAGAATGAATGAATGGATCAGGCAGGCAGAAAGGAGAGCGGTAAGGAAGAGCATTCTGTAACAATCGAGCACCTAGCTCAGAGAATCTGTGCAGCTCTGTGCTATTCTTACTGTTGGGCTCTGTGGAAGCCTTGCCATCCAGTCTTGTAAGCAGGACTGGTTTCATGGGCAACAGAAGGGCCCCATATGTGGCTTAATGCTCTGCTATTACCGCCTCTAAATTCTTATTAATTTTATATTGGAGCCTGTTTTATAAGCAAAAGTCTGACAGGACAATGAAGCGTGCACATGAGCTGAGAAGATGCACGTAGGATAAATGTCCTCCACTGTTCCTGATGTCTCCACACACAGTGTATGTGATGCCCCATGAGCTCAGAATTCTGGTAAACTGGAGATACTTGGGAATTCAGCGAGACTCAAAGCAGGTGCAAGGAGAGTATGCTATATGTGCAACTGAGTAAGTAAGAGTGCTGAGAAAATACCCTTTCCTTAAACTTGAACTTGCTATGAACACAGAAAGGAGACAGTGTCATTCAAAGAAACACAAACGACCAAGGAACCTTACGTAGCGTTCTTTTTTAAAAATTTTATTTATTTTTAACTGGAGGATAGTTGCTTTACACTATTGTGTTGGTTTCTACCATATATCAACATGAATCATCCACAGGTATGTGTAAGTCCCCTTCCTCTTGAATAATGTAATAATAATAATATTATCGTTATTATCCATCCTTCCCACCCCATCCCACCACTTAGGTTATCACAGAGCATCAGATCTGAGCTCCCTATATCATATGACAAATTTCCACAGGCTATCTGACTTAACATATAGTAATGCATGTTTCAATGCTACTCTCTCAATTCGTTGCACCCTCTCCTTCCCCTCATGTGTTCACCAGTCTTTTTCTGTGTCTGTGTCTCCACTGCTGCCCTGCAGATAGGTTCATCAGGAACATCTTTCTAGATTCCTTGTATATGCATTAATATACAGTATTAGTCTTTCTCATTACTTCATTCTGTATAACACGTTCTAGGTTCATCCACCTCAGTAGAACTGAGTCAAATGTGTTCATTTTTATGCCCAAGTAATATTCCACTGTGTATATGGACCACAACTTCTTTATCCATTCATTTGTCAACAGACATCTAGGTAGCTTCCATGTCCTGGCTATTGTAAATAGTGCTACAATGAACAGTGGGGTACATGTGTCTTTTTCAATTACAGTTTTTTCAGGATATATGTCCAATAGTGGGATTGCTGGGTCTTATGGTAGTTTTATTCCTAGTTTGTTTTATTTTAAGAAATTTCCATACTGTTCTCTAGTTACATATCCTTTCTTACTGTGTTAGCAAACTATCTATACTGAAAATGATACAGAAGAAAAAGAAAAGACAGGACTACCCATAGTTTTTTTTTTTTTTTTTTTTAAAGGAACCTTCCTATTGCTGTTGGTGGGATGTAAACTGGTAACAGCCACTATAAAGAACAGAACAAAGGTGACGTTATTTTTACTTTTTTAATATTTATTTTTAATTTATTTGCTTATTTGGCTGTGCTGGGTCTTAGTTGCAGCATGTGGAATCTAGTTTCCTGGAAAGGAATTGAACCTAGGCCACCTGTATTGGGAGCCCAGAGTCTTAGCCACTGGACTGCCAGGGAAGTCCCCAGAGTTTCTTTTCTTTTTTTCTTCTTTTTTTATATTTTTATTTATTTATTGTCTAGGCTGGGTCTTTGTTGCTGCTCGGGTTTTCCTCTAGTTGTGATGCATAAGCTTCTCACTGCAGTGGCTTCTCTTGTTGCAGAGCACGAGCTCTAGAGAGTGGGGGCTTCAGTAGTTGTGGCTCCAAGGCTCTAGAGCACAGGCTCAATAGCTGTGATACATGGGCTTAGTCAACCGGAGGCATGTGGGATCCTCTCAAATCAGGGGTCAGACTCATGTCTCCTACATTGGCAGGTAGACTCTCCACCCCCAGAGTTCCTTAAGTCCTTCCTCACTCACCAGTGAACCAAGGGGAGAGAATGTACTTGTAGAATGTATATGTGTCAAGAAGTGAAATACAGTTGAATTAGTTTTGTCCAGTGTTTCCACTGTTCTGGTTAAGAACAAAATACATATACATGTAAGAGTTTCTACACATAGATTGTGTAATTTTGGTGATTCTGTATACTAGTTAAAAGCTCTTATATTTTGAAACTGGCATTGCAAATATCTTCAAGCATGAACGGGAAAATTCATGTTAGTAATTTAAGATTTTTATTTTTACTTACTTAAGACATTAAATAGCAAATTAAAAAACCCTATGATAAGAAAGAGACTGTGGAGAAAAAAATAAAAACTAAATAATAAATAATAATAAAAACTAAATAATAAAACTAAAAAATGTTTTAGTACTTTTAATGCACTTTTTTCCTGCTACATGTTTGTTTTGCTTTGGGCCCCACAAATTATCAAGTCAGCTTCACTTATACATTTTTTTTTTTTTACTGAAACTGGCTTGATTTAATTTCCTGTTATTTGCTAACAAGAGTCTTTGATTTGGAAACTTAATCTGAACTCGCTAGGGGTTTTAACTTTATTGTTTGCTCCAACTATTATATTCAAGTGGGTGGAAGTGTGATGCAACACACTTGCAGGCTTTTAGATGTAGCAAAGAACACAAGCTCTTTTCTAGATCTAGAAAAGAGCCTCAAAGAGGTTTACCAATTTGGGTAAAGTCACACAGCTTCCAAGGGAAGATTTGAGTCTTGAATCCAGCTCATTATGACTCTAGAAAGTTTAGTAGAACGTTCTGTGATCCTATAAATATTCTGTAACTTCTCTGTTCAATATGGTAGCCACTAGTCACATGGGGCTATTGAGCCCTTGGAATATGGCTAGTGTGACTGAATTCGTTTTTTTCCTGTGTATAGCAGGACATATATTCTTGTTATCATAACATTTTAATCTCATTACAAAGTGATTAGTGTTGTTTCCAGTGAAGAAGTCTCTACTGAAGTAAGTTTAAGTGTGTGTTCTCAAACAAATCTAGTCCTATATTTATGTGGGTGCAGCCAGAAGTCCATTTATTTGATTCAATGGCTCAAGGGATGACAACACTGGTTTGACACCAGCTGTCCTTGTCAAAGGACATACACCAGGTGACCAGAAGCTCTTTTCAGGGACTGCGATAGTTAATTTTATGTGTCAACTTGACTAGATCAGAGGATGCCCAGATATCCAGCTAAGCATTATTCCTGAGTGTGTCTGGGAGAGTGTTTCCGGCTGAGATTAACATTTGGATCAGCAGACGGAGGAAAGTAGATTGCCCTCCCCAGTGGGGGTGGGCACCCTTTAATCTGTTGAGGGCTGGGATAGAACAAAAGGGCAGAGAAAAGTTGAAATTCGCCCCTTTTTATCTGCCTTATTTCTTGAGCGGCACATCTCATCACACTTTAGAGTACTGAATTTTAAACTTTATGTTCCATTAATTTCATTTTAAGTAATGTTATTGAGTTGGACTGATCAGATCCAGAACTCGTGCCCTTCCCCTTGCACGATCCAATTCAGTGATGCCTTTGGAGGGGCTGAATCGCTCACTGGCTCCCTCTGGTGTGAAGCTCATTGGCAGAGCCTCACACACAGTAGGTGCTCAACAAATAGCAACTGGTCTTGTGGGTGCTTAGGGCCAACTTCTAAAGATGAACAATCTAGACAGGGGACTGGCCAGGGAAGAAGGAATGTCATGGGAGAGTCACTTTACCCCATTCTCTGAGGCAAACACAGGAAAAGACCAGTCTCAGCAGAGGTCGAACAGCCCCTCAGTGACTAAGGCTCACAGGAATCCACGCCCAGTCGGGTTAGTTGTCCACAGAAAACCTTCCGGGAAGGGCCCAGCCTACAGAGAGCTGGGAGACGCGTCAGGGAGGAGATGAAGGCGCCTCTGGTATGTCTCTGAAAAGCAGCCAACAAACCCAGAGCTGTCATCACCATAAAACTCAGCTGGGAGCTTAGACAGCTCAACCTGAACTCACTCTGATACACGGTGAAAGCAGTGAGACCCCGGGCTTGACAGCCACTCAGCCCACTGTGTTGAGGGCTCCCCAAAGCAGCTCTTGTATCCCCAACCTGGGCCCCTCTTTGTAACAAGCTCTCCTCTTGCCTTCCCCTTGATCAACACTCCCTACCCTGGGTTAACTCCTGTCTTATTCAGCTCTCTGACTAAATGACCCCTCCTCCGAGAAGCCTTCCTACACACACCTTCCCTGGCTGAGTCAGCCCCTCTGCTGGCCCTGGAGAATCATTAATAATTAGCAAATAAATGAACCCTGCAGCTCTCTACTGTGATACATCCTGCACAGAGTTGCCGTGGTGAGAACCAGGCTGACTACAAACTCATTCATGCAGGGTGCGACAGCTGCCCTTGTGATCCGGGGCTCTTTTTTTGCCAACACTGTTTATCTTCTCTGTCCACAGCATCTTAATCAGTGTGGCTCACATCTGCCAGGAAGCATCTCCCATGCTTCCTGCTGCCCATCAGTTTCAGCTGCTCTGGAGGTAACTCCTTGCCCCTTAGGGCTCCCCCAGACCCAAGTCTAACTTTAAGGATGATCCTTCAAGGTGTTTTCAAATAACATGCTAACAGAGACTTAATTTTGTTCACACAGATTTTTACTTCCTTGTCCGAGTCACCTAAAAGGGACTGGAGGGATTTCCCTGGTGGCCTAGTGGTTAGGATTCCAGGCTTTCATGGCCATGGCCCAGGTTCAATCCCTGGTCAGGGAACTGAAATCCTGCAAGTCATGTGGCATGGTACAAAAAAAATAAAGGAACTGTGGTTAACCCCCAGTGGTGATTGTGAAAGGGCCTGAATTAGTGGGAAGAAAAGGAAGGGGGTGTACATCTGGGGTGATTAGGAAAGGCTTCAGGGAAGATGGGGCATTTGACCTGTGACTTTGGAGATAGAGAAAGACATTCCAGGCAGAGGAATAGCATGGGCACATACGTGGAGGCCTGAGAGAGGATGCAGGGCGCCTGGAACCCTAAGTTGTTTGGTGTTATAGAAGCCTAAGGTATTGCGTTGAGCAGGAGGAGGTGGTGTGCTGGAGAGGTGAGCACATACAAGCCCCTGAGGACCTCAGAACCAGAGACTTCTTCCTGGAGGTTTCAGTGTTTCAATGTGTTTTCCTCAAACACCAGACCATAGAACTCTCAGCTCCTGAAGAGGGTTTCTATACCCTCATGTGGAGACTTCCACAAACATAATTTTATAAAGGCTCTGCTAAAATGAATAGTAACTTCCTGTGAGTCTGCAGGGCACCCAGGCAATGCTCCAAGCATACAGCAGGCATCACTGAATTTGACCCGAATTCGATCACAACCCTATAAACTATGTAATGTTTTATTATTCCTATTTTATAAAGAGGTAAAGAAATTTTATAGGAGGTTAAGATCACACAGCTAGTAAGTGGTAGAGTTAAGATATGAACTTGAATAGTCTGATTTTGAGCTTCCTGGAGTAAAGAACTAGCTTAACTTTGTTTCATCCAAATTATGGTTTTTGCACATCTAGTAACATTGCAAGGCAATTGATTCTGTGGACAATGGGAGCTTTTAAAGGGTTCTTATCCAGGAACCTTTCTATTTGATTTGTAAATATTCTTAGTATGCTCGTTATCAGTCACTTATACTTTAGTGTGAATTAGTCTTTTCCTGCGCTCTAAGCTGCTTTAGTCGTATCTGACTCTTTGCAACCCTATGGACTGTAGCCCGCCAGGCTCCCCTGTATATGGAGTTTCCCAGGCAAGAATACTGGAGTGGGTTGCCATTTCCTCCTCCAGGGGATCTTCCCCACCCAGAGATCAAAGCCAAGTCTCTTATGTCTCCTGCATTGGCAGGCAGATTCTTTACCACTAGTGCCACCTGAGAAGTCCTTTCCTACAGCACCTCAATATTCTTATAAGCTCCCTGAGAGCAAGTATTGTATCAACTCATTGCTATGTCTCTAGTACCTAGGAGGGATGACATGAGAGGGTGCTATAAGAATATTTGCTTGGGTCTTCCCTGGTGGCCCAGTGGATAAAAATCTACCTGCCAGTGCAGGAGAAATGGGTTCCATCCCTGATCTGAGAAGATTTCACATGCTGAGGGCAGCTAAGCACATGTGCCACAACTACTAAGCCTGCACACCCTAGAGCCTGTGCTCTGCAACAGCAGAAGCCGTCACAATGGGAAACCCTCTCACTGCAATGAAGAGTAGCCCCCTCTCTCCACAACTAGAGAAAGCCTATGCAAAAGCAACAAAGACCCAGCTCAGCCAAAAATTAAAAAATATGTGTGCAAATTAATTAACTAAAAAAAAAGAATATTTGCTTAAATGAGTTGTAACTTCCCCTGTTGAAGACAGTGGAAGCAATGGAAAGGAAGGCCTGGAGCCTGGGAGGTGGTTGTGTCAGAGCGTGAGGGACAGGAGATAGGAATAGTTGTGGGGGCACCATGGGAATCTAGAGTCTTGGAGCCAAAACAGAAAGCAAGACTCACCTACTTCATGGTTAAAGGCCAGGGTTGCACATCGACCAGCCTAGACAGCATATTAAAAAGTAGAGACATTACTTTGCCAACAAAGGTCCATCTAGTCAAAGCCATGGTTTTTCCAGTAGTCATGTATGGATGTGAGTGTTGGACTATAAAAGAGAGCTGAGCGCCGAAGAATTGATGATTTTGAGCTGTGATTCAAAGACTCTTGAGAATCCCTTGGACTGCAAGGAGATCAAACCAGTCCATCCTAAAGGAAATAAGACCTGAATATTCATTGGAAGGACTGATGCTGAAGCTGAAACTCCAATACTTTGGCCACCTGATATGAAGAACTGACTCATTTGAGAAGAGCCTGATGCTGGGAAAGATTGAAGGCAGGAGGAGAAGGGGATGACAGAGGATGAGATGGTTGGATGGCATCACCGATTCGATGGACATGAATTTGAGTAAGCTCTGGGAGTTGGCGATGAGTAGGGAAGCCTGGTGTGCTGCAGTCCATGGCTCACAAAGAGTCATACACGACCCAGTGACTGAATTGAACTGAACTGCACACTGATCGAAATGCAAATCCAAATATCTACTCAGAATGTTTTCTTTTCTAGGCAGCAATTACATCACTTGGTCAGTTGGAAAACAAGGCATTTGTTGGAGCTGAAGGTGTTATCAGTAGATTCTTGGTTTTAAGAATAGGAGTTGGAGGGAAAAAAATACTCTCAGACCTGTATCCACACCCATACTCCTAAAGTTACTAGAAAAGAGCAATATATTTGGAAAGAAAAGAAAGTGAAAGTCACTCAGTCATGTCTGACTCTTTGTGACCCCATAGACTGTTGCCTGCCAGGCTCCTCTGTCCATGAAATTCTTCAAGCCAGAATACTGGAGTGAGTAGCTGTTCCCTTCTCCAGGGGATCTTCCCAACCCAGGAATTGAACCCAGGTCTCCCACATTGCAAGTGGATTCTTTACTGACTGAGCTACCAGGGAAGAGATTTGGAAGCTTGGCTTATGGCACCGAGGGATCCTTAGAAAGCACCTAGACTGTTTCTCTCATTCTATGGAAGACAAGACTGAGGTCCAAAGAAGGCAAGGTCACAGAGCTGGTTGAGACTGGAGGGTTCTCTCCCTGTTGGGAGCTCTGCCCAAGGCTTCAGGGCCTATACCACTGTGCCCTCCCCCAAAACCCCCAGCAGTTCCTTGGCCCTGTTACCTTTCAGGGGAGGCAAACTTGTGCACACACCACCTGCCACAGACCCACAGATCCAAGCTCTCTGCTGTCACCTGACTGCCCTAATGAGATTATAGTCTCCTAGTGAAATAGAGCGTTAATTCCCTCTGGCTTTAGGGAGAAGCAGGGCCAGGCCACAAGAAATAGCAAAAAAAAAAAAAAAAAACCACCAAAAAAACCAATAAATAAACAACCCCCCTTCAAACAAACAAACAAAAACCACCTTTATCTCTAATGCTGAATACAGATGATAATGCTAATAGCCTCTCCCTGCCAGGCATGTTACAGCTCACCCCTGCTTTCATGAATGTGCTCTGAGTAGAATGTTGCACCAGCCCTAAGGAAGTACATGGTGATTATTATGTCCGTTTTGTTGGGGAAACTGAGGCCCTGTGTGATCAAATGGCTGTTCTGGATCACATGGCTGGCAAGTGGCAGAGCTGGGACTTGAATGTAGATCCCTTGGACATTGTCATCTCTAAAAACAATAAGCCCTGAGACCCTCCAGGGTTCCCAGCTTCAGGCTTAAAGCACCCTGAAGGACAATGGGTAGCAGAGCCTGAGTTTGAACTCAGGTCCACTGGACTCAAATCCTACATTCCTGCACTTCCCTGGTGGTTCAGTGGTTAAGAATCCACTTGCCAATGCAGGGGACATGGGTTTGATCCCCGGTCCAGGCAAATCCAACATGCCACAGGGCAACTAAGCCTATACACCACAACTACTGAAGTCCATGCTCTAGAGATTGTGCTCCGAAACAAGAAAAGCCACTACAGTGGGAAGCCTTACACCAGAACTAGAAAGTAGCCTCCACTTGCAGCAACTAGAGAAAGCCCATGCATGGCAATGCAGACCCAGTGCAACCCCCCAAAATTAATTACTTTTTTAAAAAAATTTACAGAAAAATCCTACATTCCCTATAATACTGGGAAGGACCAGTGAACCCATCCACCTGTTCATGTGGTGGAAACCAAACCAACAAATTCCACTCTGCCACTTGCTAGCTCTAGGCCTGTGGCCAAGGGACTCTGGCTCCCTGGGGTCTCAGTCTCCCTTTCAGTAAAGTGAAGGTTGGAACCCAAGGCTGTTGGGATGATTCCCGATGGTTCACACAGATAACACAACTTGAACAGGCCTGCCACACGCCATGCTTGCTTTTGCCCCACCTCTCTTTGCTCCATCTGTAAAATGATGCTAACTGTACTTACTTCTTGAGATCAGTGTTAGGATTAAATGTGGTAATACAAGTAACAGCAAGTGGTGTACAATGAATGCTTAATGTTGGTGATTGTTAGCTCTGCTAGGTAGCTATTATTATTAGTTTATTGTTGCTTATTACTGCTACTTGTTGTCTTGCCTTCAGTTCTTTCTGGAATGAAGCGGAGGTAAAAATCCAACCAACCAAACGTTCCTTTCGTTCCTCCCACCAGCTCCCGGTCCTCTCCCCTCTTTAAGAGGAGCACTTGGCTCTGAGGTCTGAACCCCCAACCACGTGGCCTGCTCTAATTTCCCAGGCTCTAATCTCCTCCTAGCTCCTAATGATGCAGCTGGTAATAGGATTGTGGCTTCCCTCTGGGGCAGCCACGCAGGCCATGGCTGTGCGGCTGGTGACTGGCGCTTAGCAACCCCAACCACCTGCCTGTTGAGGAGCAAGAGCCAGGACCCTGTGACCAGGCTGGCCTCCCGTGCATGGAATGGTGCTGTGCCCCGGGCCAGCAGGTTGGGCTCGCCATGGTGCTGGGTGCCATCCTGGCACGTGGGAGGGATGTGTGCAAGCGGAATGGACTGCTCATCCTGTCTGTGCTCTCTGTCACCGTGGGCTGCCTCCTTGGCTTCTTCCTGAGGACCCGGCGCCTCTCACCCCAGGTCAGCCATGCTGGGCATCATGGGTCCCCATCTCAGAGGGCTGGGTGGGCCTGAGGGATCTGGGGGTCACGCTCCCACTCCATGGCTCCTGGGTGACGTGACAGTGGGTGAGTCACTTTTCATCTCAGGGTCCCAGTTTTCTCCTCTGTAAGTGGAGTGTGACAAATGCATGGCAGGACAAGAGTGTGAGAGGGAGTGGCTACACACTGGCGTCTCCAGGTGAATAGGAGGCGAGGGTACCCTGGAAGAGTGCCCACAGGCTGAGAGCTGTGGGGGAGGGAAGAGTAGTCTGCTGTTGTTCAGTCACCAAGTCATGTCTGACTCTTTGTGACCCCATGGACTGCAGCACACCAGGCTTCCCTGTCCCTCACTGTCTCCTGGAGTTTGCCCAAGTTCAGGTCCACTGAATCAGCCCACGTGGAATGGAGTCTGTAAGTGTGCAAAGCAGGCATTAGAGACCACTTCCTAAAGCAGTTCATGGGGCATTCTAGGCAGAGGTAACAGCAGGAGTGGTGAGACAGAGGGGCATGGAAGATTTGTGAGGGAGGGGCGGAGCAAACTATTCACAGCAGCTGGAATGGACACTGTGAGGCTGAGGCTGGAGCACAAAGGCCATCAGCCTTCTAGATCCCATCACCCAGCACTGACTTGGGGCAACCTCGAGGAGCTCTGAGCAGGGCGGTGATATGGTCAGACCTGAGCTTGGAGACATCCCTCTGGTGCTGAGTGGAGGATGGGGTAGTGGTAGGACTGGCAGGGGGGGTGAGGGGATGAGACATGAGAGTGGGGATGAACAGAGCAGATATGAGAACTGCTTCCCAAAGAAGAAGCTTTAGGATGTGCTGGCTGATTGAATGTGGGGCTGGGGGACAGGGAGGTAAGGTAGGCCCTCAGGGCTCTGACCTGTGTAACAGCAAGGGTGATGATGCCTTGCCTGGGGAAGGGCCGTTTTCTCAGTTAGCACCCAGCTCCCGCGTGAGAGGGAGGGACTCTCATAGTGTTGAAGGAAAAACTATCATGATGCTGTTAAAACAGTAAGGAGGACTTTATTCAGGACTATTGTGATAGGTGTCAAGACCACGGCAGTAGGGGAGAGTGATCAAGCGCAACAACAGAATCTGGGGATTTACAGCTGACGAGTGCAGTGCAGAGGTTAGTGAACAGACAATTACTAAGAGACATCAAAGGTAGGGTAGGGGGATTCTTGCTAAACTCACTAACAAGATGCTCGCTGAAGGCAGAGTTGGGGGCTTCTCACTAAGTTGACTTAGCAGGATTTTTGCTACAAATAGGTGAAGCAGGATGAAGAAAAGGCCCAAGGACGAGGCTCAGTTGAAAAGAGGACTCAGAATAACCTGTCTAAAGTTTGGTCAAGGAGAGAGTTTTTGCCAATGGGTTTCTGGAAGATTCCATATCTCATAGAATTCCTCTCTCTGCCATTCAGTAATATGATCTCTACAACTGGGGCTCAAGGCATCAGATTTCATCATCCAGGAGAAGGAAAACATCCCTCTCTGGGAATCGAGCCCACTATTATGATAGTGACACTGTTAAACTGCTATCAGTTATTTAGGGAGAAGCATGGACTCTGGAGGCAGAGGAACTCTGAACTTGGTCTCTACTAGTAATGGCTGTGTGGCCATAGACAAAATCCTATCTCCTTTCTGGGGCTCAGTTTTCTTATCTGCAAAATGGAGGGGGTGGGACTGTATGTCTGCTAGAATTGCTGCGAGGGGTAAACAGGGAGTCATCAGTGACCGGATGCAGTGGGTGCTTAGTTAGTGTTACTTCACTCCTCCTTTCCTTACCTATGAGTCCAGGTGCTACGAAGAACCACCTCATATATCCCAAATCTGATAGAAATTCTTCCAGACCTGCCCACATCTGAAATTACACTCTCCTCCCACACTCATCCCAGGCTCATCCCTCCACTAGAGCCCAGCCACTGGCGGTCTTGCTTCAGAATCATTTGTTAAGAGTCTATTTCTCCCATCAAACTTTGACTTGTTGACTATCACATGGACTTTCTTGATCAAAAATGCGACCCTAGCTAAGTCCAGAGAGAACACTCAACTAATTGCTGAATTAAACTGGCAATGGCACAATCTGCAAGCCACTTTAATTTTCTTCAGCAACTAAAATATATCTCTTGCAGGAAGATTATTTTGTGAAAATAAATTGGAATGCCTACTATTAAAAGCCAGACTCATCTGGGGCCTCCTCTGCCAAAGCTGCCTTCCCCATCTGTTTGGAAATGCAAACGTGTTCCGGTCTGGATTAACCTGCCAGATAAACTGAAGGAAGGATGTGGAGTCTTAGAACAATTATTTGGCAGGAATTGGCTTTCTCAGCATCTTTGAAATCCAGGAGTTGTTTGTTTGATCTCTGCCTGTGACTCAGAAACCAAACCCTTCTTATTTTGTAAGCTTATGCAACAAGGCAAAAATCATAAACAATATGCAAAAGGGTAGAATGTCCTATTTGTGAAAAGAACTTACAAAATCACAACATTTATCTTTGGAAATGGGTATCTTGTTTAAAAACATAGATCATTTTGAGAGTTCCAGTTAAACCATGGTGAATTTGTAATTGTACCCATTTTTCTTTCCTTTCTGGGATACCACTAAAACTGTAGCAATGGGACTGTTTAAAGATATAAGCTCCCAAGAACAAAGATGATACAAAAGGAGACTCTGAAAAAAGAAGTTGAGGAATTACAACACATTAGATGAGAAGGGGATGGAGCTGAATGCTCTCATTTAGTAGAGCTCAGAAAGCTGAACTCCTGTGTCTGTAGAAACAGATACCACTCGAGCTTGTCTTGGAAACCCCAGAAGGGCTCGAGACTTGAAAGCACAGGGTGCTGCAGGAGGCAAGGGTCAGGCATGCTGCTGAAACTGGGGATGCTGGCTAGGATTTTGTAACTGGAGCAGTTAGACCCCTAGGTCCCTTCCAGTTCATGTAATCAGGGGATTCCTTATCTACTATCTCTATCCCCCTGCTTGACACAAGGAACCAGAGAAGCTTGACTAAGAGATGTTAGGCCCACCTGTAAGTGCCGGGAGAGAGGAGGTGATGGGGTGCATGCTTCAAAAGAATGAGTGAAGGAATATTTGCATCTTGAGTGTGGGTCCACCTATGACTGCTGTCAGCTGGGCTTAGGCACAGCCACACCTCCACCTAGCCAGAAGTAGAAAGGGACTTCTCACTGAAGCCTCAGAGGAGAGACCTCCAAATTCTGCTGGGAAGGAGAATCCTCCCCCCAGTGAAAACGCCAGATCTTCAAGCATCAGTCTTCCTTGAGGAGCCTTCAGTTGACAAGTTCCGCTCATTCATACAGAAGTTTAGTGCTTCACACTTACACATAAGCAGAAGGTGAAGTCAAACCTGCTAATGTGGAAGATAGTGAGACCAAACAAATAGCACTGAGGGTCTCTAATAAAGCATGGGCAATGCCAAGAGTAGAACATTTTCTAATCTTTTCTTAAGTTCTTCAGGTATATGAGAGAAGATATAGTGACTATCAAACAGAACAGCATGCAAAAAGAAGGAATAATTCAATAGTAAGAAAGAGATTTTGGAAAATAAAAGTAGATGAGTCAAAATAAAAATGTCAATAGCTGAGATAAAGCTGTAGAAATCTCCCAGAAAGTAAAACAAAAAGAGATGAAAATAGAAAAAGAAAATATAAGAAAATGAGAATGTCCAACATTCAACCTCTTAGTAAGAGTTTTAAAGAGAGCTAACAGGAAAAAGTGGAGAGAAAAATTTCACAAAGAAAAACAAGACTATTTCTCAGAAGTGAAAGGTATAAGCTCAGTGCTATGAATTTCTTAAAAAAGAAGAGAAGCTCATACCATGGTCTATTCATGAAAATTACCAAAAAAGCTAGAGATAAATAAACAATCCTAAAATGGTTCTGAGAAAATAAAACAGGTCTAATTTAAAGAATGGGCTTCTTAGGTGGAGTTAGTAGTAAAGAACTCGCCTGCCAAGCAGTAGACATAGGAGACAATGGGTTTGATCCCTGGGTCGGGAAGATCTCAAGGAGGAGGGCATGGCAACCCACTCCTGTATTCTTGCCTGGAGAATCCCATGGACTGAGGAGCCTGGCGGGCTGCAGTCCATAGGGTCACACAGAGTCAGACACGACTGAAGCAACTTAGCACACACACACACCTATGGTGTAAAGAATAGGAAGTAAGAATAGCTTCAAACATCTTAAGTGATGCTGGAATCTAGAAGACAAAGAGGAAATGCCTTTGAAATTTGTCAGGGAAATTCTTTCAAGCCAAGAATCTTATATAAAGCCAATCTATTATCACAGGTAAAGGTACAATAAAGGCATTTTTACTATGTAAGGGGCTCCCCAGGTGGCGCTAGTGGTAAAGAACCTGCCTGCCAATGCAGGAGACATAAGAGACGTGGGTTTGATCCTTGGGTTGGGATAATTAATACCCTAGAGAAGGAAATGAAAACCCACTCCTATTCTTGCCTGGGAAGCCCCATGGACAGAGGAGCCTGGTAGGCTACAGTCCATGGGGTCACAAAGAGCTGGACATGACTTAATGACTAAACAACTATGTAAGACTCAGAAGTTTCTCTCCCATTTGCCCTTACTGAGGAATCTATCAAAGGAGATGCTCCAGCAAAACAAGGAGGTAAACCAAGAAGACTAGGAATCCAGGAAAGAAGGGGTCCTAGACAGGACAAAGTCCCAGCGAAGAAGAGACCCATGACAACCACTGGCCTAGACAGCAGTCTATGCAGCCTGGAAAAAGAGGATGGAGAGCTTTTGGACTGAGATCCCAGGAGCCTAAAAATGGACCCACGTGTTTGAGGAAACACTATTGTTAAGCATTTTAAAAGAGATGTTAAAGCATTTGGAAGAAACTAATGACTGGTTCACAGAAAACAAGGTAAATGAAAAATCAATCAGTTATTAATTTCAGGAAGTAAATGAAGGTTGTATAAAAAGGGGCCATGGTTGGTTCAACAGTCAACAATATGTTGTGATCAAAATTTTTAAAACTTGGCAATTAGTTTAAACAAAAAATGATATAATGGTGAAATGATAGGAGGAAAAAGGGAGTAAGAACTAAGCCCTCATCTGTCATGGCAGGGAAGTTAATAGATGTCAAAAAGATATATCTGGAAATAGCATTATAACCATGTTATTTACAAATAGCAATACTAAAGGACAAACGGGGTGGGAAGTTGGGGTTTAGGATAAAGATGGATGAGGAACAGCTATTTTTTATCATTATGTGGTATGTTTCTTCAGTTGTGTCTGACTCTTTTGTGACCCCATTGACTGTAGACTGCCAGGCTCCTCTGTCCATGGGGATTCTCCAGGTAAGAGTACTGGAGTGAGTAGCCATGCCCTCCTCTGGAGGATCTTCCTGACCTGGAGATCAAACCTGAGTATCTTACATGTCATTATAGTGCTATTTAAAGTAAAGAATATATAAGAGATGGGAATACCAAATCACTTTACCTGCCTCCTGAGAAACCTGTATGCAGGTCAAGATGTAACAGAACCAGATATGGAACAATGTACTGACTCAAAATTGGCAAAGGAGTACATCAAGGCTGCATATTGTCACCCTGCTTATTTAACTTACATGCAGAGTACATTGTGTGAAATGCTGGGCTTGATGAAGCACAAGCTGGAATCCAGATTGCAGGGAGAAATATCAATAACCTCAGATATGCAGATGACATCACCCTAATGGCAGAAAGTGAAGAGGAACTAAAGAACCTCCTGATGAAGGTGAAAGATGAGAGTGAAAAAGCTGCCTTAAAACTCAACATTCAAAAAACAAAGATCGTGGCACCTGGTCCCATCACTTCATTGCAAATAGATGGGAAAACAATGGAAACCATGACAGACTTTATTTCCCTGGGCTCCAAAATCACTGCAGATGGTTACTGCAGCCATGCAATTAAAAGATGCTTGCTGCTTGGAAGAAAAGCTATGACCAGCCTAGATAGCATGCTAAAAAACAGAGACATTAGTTTGCCGACAAAGGTCCGTGTAGTCAAAGCTATGGTTTTTCAAGTAGTCATGTATGGATGTGAGAGTTGGACCATAAAGAAGACTGAGCACCAAATAATTGATGCTTTCGAACTGTGGTGTTGGAGAGTTCTCTAGAGTTCCTTGGGCTGCAAGGAGATCAGACCAATCAATCCTAAAAGAAATCAGTCCTGAATATTCATTGAAAAGACTGATGCTGAAGCTGATGCTCCAATACTTTAGCCACCTGATGCGAAGAACTGACTCATTAGAAAAGACCCTAATGCTGGGAAAGATTGAAGGCAGTAGGAGAAGAGGGTAACAGAAGATGAGATGGTTGGATGGCATCACTGACTCAATGGACTTGAGTTTCAGCAAGCTCAGGGAGATGGCAAAGGACACAGAAGCCTGGCATGCTGCAGTCCATGGTGTTGCAAAGATTCGGATGTGACTGAGTCACTGAACAACAATATACATGGATTAAAATTAATTCAAAAGACAAAGTCATAGTGGGTATATATTTAAAAGTAGATTTTTGGGTGTGTTGGAAATGGTAGTGGCAGGCCCTACTGGCAGGCCCTATTTCTGTCCTGCCAGTCCCCCTGCAGGGGACTGGCAGGCCCTATTTCTGTCCTGCACTGTTGCTAACTCACTCTGTGGGCAAATCACCTCCCTCTCCTGGCTCAGCTTCCTCATCTATAAAATGAGTCGGCGGCTGAACTAGAAGATCTTTAAAACCCCTTCTCAGCACCAACATTCTATAATTTGGGGCTTTTCAAAGTATCAGACCAATAACCAAAGCTATGTTTGACTTTGGGTTTACAAAAAAACAACAACTTATAAGTACAAAAATTTAAGTCATATGGTGTTTGTTTGAAAGTCTTGTACTGGCCTCACCCACAAGCTTACCCTCTGAGGAAAGTGGACTCAAGCTAGCATTGCCAGAAATAACAAAATTGAATTAAATTAAATTAAAAACTTTAAAAAGAACACATCCAGTTGAATTCGAATTTCAGATAAACAATGAATAAGGGAATTCCCTGGTGGTCCAGTGGTTAAGACTCTGTGTTTCCACTGCTGGGGGCATGGGTTTGATCCCTGGTTGGGGAAATAAGATCCCACAAGCTGTGTGACTGGGGCAAAACAAGAACAAAAGCAAAAAACCATCTACAAATAATTTTTAGTATAAGTAAAGAACAAATATTTGTTGTTTATCTGAAATTCAAACTTAACTGTCCCTCGGGGTACCTTCCTCTTCAGTTATCATGTTCCAGTTATGTGACCAGTTACTCTGGAGACAGCAGATTGGGCAAGGACCTGGTGCTCTAATCCAGGGGCCCCCAGATAAGGGGAAACCAGCAGCTTATGAGGAAGCTTGTTGTAAGAATTGTGCCCAGGAAGGGCTCTTTAATACAGACAGTGGTGTCTCACCAACCAATCCGATTCTCTCTCTTTCAGCATTTTAAATGTGAGCCCTCCTTCAAAGGGCTGGTAAGCATTTATGAAAGCGTGGGGTGAGGAGACCCAGTACAGAAGGGAAACTGACTCAAGAATGCTGTGGTCTGTTTATGAGTCAGTGTTCTCATAAAGTAGACCGACAACTTCTCTGGTGCAGAAACTGTGCCTCATTCACTCTTGAGTGCCCAGTACGAAGCCTGGCACAGTATGGGCTGAATGAATGTGTGAACAGTATGCAACCCTGCCCTCTTGCCACGTATCATCATTTCAGACAGATTTGTAGCAAGGCTAGGAGGATGAATGTACAGAGTCAGGGGAGAGAGGTGATTTAATGTGATTACCAACCATTTATTCTCATCCAGGCTCTCTGCCAAGTGCTCTATGTGCATCCTCTCATTAAGCCTCCCAGTGGCCCTATGAAATGGTTATGACCCTCATGTTACAGATGAGAAAAACTCAGAGAGGTTGAGTAACTTGCTTATGGTCACACAGCTACTTACAGGGGGTCAAGATTGGAACCCAAGTCTGTTTGACTCCAGAGCCAGTATTTTCTCCATGGACTCTGCTGTCCATGTGTTAGACAGGAGAATATGGGTGAAATGGTGCTCTTAAGATTATAAAATAACTGTGAAGTCCATATCATCTGCTCTAACCCCAGCTCTTGCTGTGTTTTCAGGAAATTAGTTACTTCCAGTTTCCGGGAGAGCTCTTGATGAGGATGTTGAAGATGCTGATCCTCCCACTGGTAGTCTCCAGGTGAGGGGCAGGTGTTCAGCTGGGAGGGCTGGGGTGCGGTTTCCGGGAGAGGCTTCTGTACAGATTCTGTCTGGGCCCTGCTCCTGCGGTGGGTGTCTGGACTGCAGGCCCTGGATGGCATGGTTGTAGGGTCCTTGTGGGGAGGAGGCTGGGGCAGGGGCTGCTGGAGTCTGGCTCATTCAGTGGCACCGGTTGCTTCAGTCCCTTTCAGTGGACACTTTGTTGACTTAATTTGGAGTGATTTGGAGTCCTAGAAATTGACCTGACTCCAGTGTAGCTCAGGGTCAGGGAGTTCAGGCCCTGCTCCTGTTCAGGGAGTTCAGGGAGAGAGTCTCTAGGTGATGAATGCAGCGAGGCGTGGGGTAAAGGTGACCTTGGAAACGATCACAAGATGATATCCTGGCTCAGCTATGTGCTGTACTTGCCTGCAGAAACTTGGACGGGTTGTTAGACTCCTCTGAGCCTCAGTTTCCTCATCTGTAAAATAAGAAAAAAGAAAAAATCTACTCCAAAAGGTTGCTGTGAGGACCATTGGAAGCTATCTATTTGCTAAACATTCAAGGACTGAGCACAGGCTTTGAGGGCAGACAGGTGGGAGATGAAACTGGAGGATGGGCTCTTCATTATGAAAGACCTTGAATGCCAGGCTGAAGCATTCAGTCTTTCCCACTTGGGTGAGGGCCAGTGCAAATCCTTGGAGGTCACCTGGTCTCTACCACAGATGTGCCGGTGAGTTTGACCGAGGCCCTGGTCCTCTCTACGTCTCAGAATTTTCAGGGGTATAATGAGTTGGTGGCTCCAGATGGTGGCCAAGAGCCCTTTGCTCTGAGACCATGGGTTTAGAACCCTTACCTCCCAGGACTTGTGTGTAGGGAGGGAAGGGGACAAACCCTGAAACCTGGATTCAGGGGGCTCCTGGATGTAGGGGGCTCTGTCCCCCTGGGCAGGGTCATTAGCCTTCTTGGCCTCCCTATTGCTGAGGAGGGAGCCAGCTCCTCTCCCCTGCCCCTCTAGGGTGGCAGAGATAATAGTCCCCCATTATCTAAGAGGCCAACTAATGGTGCTTTCTGCTGCCTGTAGGAGACCTTGCCAAGCTCAGTTCAGCTGCATGTAGGCAGCATTTGGGTCTCTCAGGACTCAACCTTCAAGGCTCTGCTAAAAGGCCATTTCCCTCCAGAAGCCTTCCCTGACTCCTCAACCGTCTTCAGTGGTTGCCTCCTCTTCATGGATCTTTTGAGTCATTCGTTAAGTCAGGGAATCTGTCAAGGTCACCGGTAGCCTCCCTATTGCTACATCCAAAGGACACTCTGAGTTCTTGCTCTGCATGACCTGTTCACAACATTTCATACACTTGATAAAATGATTGGTCACTCTTTCCCTCTTAAAACACTCCTCCCTATGACCTTACACTCTCTAGCTTTGTCTGCTCTCTGCCCCTTCATCCCAGTTTCACCCCTCCTCTAATCAACCTCTGAATTGCAATTTCTCAGGCCTTTTCTCATCTGTCCTCATGGCTTTAACATACCACCTATAAGCCAGGTTTATAGACCCCCGACCTCCCCGACCTCCCTTCTGAGAATTACTCAAACTACCTACCTGACACGGGGTGTGTGTGTGTGTGTGTGTGTGTGTGTGTGTGTGTGCGCGCGTTCAGTCATGTTCGACTCTTTGAGACCCCATGGACTGTAGCCCACCAGGTTCCTCTGTCCATGGAATTTCCCAGGCAAGAACACTGGAGCCAGTTGCCATTTCCCGCTCCAGGGAATCTTCCTGACCCAGGGATCGAACCCATGTCTCCTGCATTTCCTCTATTGACAAGCAGATTCTTTACCACTGTGCCACCTGGGACGTTGCCTTGATATTGACTTGATATTTCATGAGGATTTCAATTTAGCATAATCAACATGAGATTTTTGCCCTGTAAACCCATTCCTTTTCCTGTTTTCTGCTTGTCAGTAAGTGGCAGCTCCACCTACCCAGTTATTCAAACCTCTGTGTTTATTCTCTTCCCCACCCCAGCTCATCCATCAGTGACTCCAGCTGATTCTTCTCCACAACTAGAACCCATCGTCATCCCCACCACAGGTGCAGACTCCACTGTGACGTCACTGGTCTCCAGGCTTGGGTTTTTGTTCCCCTCCCATCTCTTCTCCACCTGGTGTCCAGAATGGTCTCATGAAAAGCCCATCCGGCCAGCCATTCATTCACCTAAAACCCTTCAATGGCTCCCATGGCATTTAGTATAAACCTCACATCCTTAACCTAACTAGGAGGCCCTTCAGGGTCCTCCCAGCCTGTGCTCCACCTGGTCTCGTGCCTCACTCACTCCAGCATCCTGGCCTCGTAGTTTTGTAAGCAAACCGAACCCTCCCCATCTTAGGGTCTCCACACATCTCAGGGCCTTCCTTCTGCCTGGAGCCTGCTTCCCCAACACTTTCCATGTCTTCCCCTTCCTCTTCCTTTAAATCTCAACTTCCATGTCACTGCCTTAGAAAGGCCCTCCCCACCCATCCCCCTTCACTACCACCTTCACTCTCCCCCATCATGCCCTCTTCCTTTTCTTGCTTAGCACTTACTATGTGTTATCATTCTATATGTATGTCATTGTTAACTTGTCTTCCACTGGACTATACTTTCTGTGGAGGCAGAGGCAATATTCTGTTGAGGTTCCACCCAGGAACTTGTCAAATGCCTGGCGCGTTTTAAGTGCTTATTAATACTTGCTGAGTGGATTAATGAGTTCAACAATTGTGCTTTCTGGCATGTGGCCCTGTACTGAATGCTGTAGATGCAGAGATGAATGAGGTTCTGTTTACTAGGAGCTCACAGGCTGTGAGGGAGACTGATGAGGAAATAGACAATTACACAACAGCTAAATAAACATGCTGCCGGAGGACCACAGGACTCTGTTGTTTTGTTTCCTTTTCCCCAGTTGTATAGCAATACTATGGGGCATCTTCATCACCCTTTATTGTTGACCTTACTCACGGCCAGGGTGTTGCCTCTTACTCATAACAGAAACACTTCAAATGAAGTGGCCCTTGCATGGACCCTGGAATCAGGCAGACCTGCCTGGGTTCACATCCTGGCTCTGCTATTTCCTAGCTGTGTGACTTTGGGCAAGTTATTTAACTTAAAAAAAAGTCCCGAAGTCAGGGTCAAAGGCCTAGGTCCTAGGTCTGCTTCTGCCACAATCACCAGGTGATCTTGCGGCAGGCAAGTTTACCTGGGCCTCAGTTTACCCAGGCTACCCAGTGATTTTAGGCCCATCCAGCTCTCTGAGTCCTGGCTCTCAAAGGCCTGGTCTCACGCCACCAGACTCAAGCGCTTTCTCTTGGCTGAAAGTGGAATGTGGTATTAACTTGAGAAAAGCCAGTGCATGTTTATATGTTTCATGTGTTTATATTATACAGTTTGGGCTGGTGCAGAGCAACCATGTCACTGAAAAATGAAAGTGCTGTAAAACTTCCCTATTAAGGGAGAATTAAACCTTCTTGAGAGAAAACGACACATTTCTAAACGCCTAACTGCTCCATCCCTGAGCCTGTCTTCCTTTAGCTTCAACTGGTCTGTAATCCATCTGCTCATCCATCACCCATGGTTCCCTGAGCTCTTGCTCTTGACCAGCTCAGGGCCAGGCATTTTTATCCTCAAGGAGCAGCCACTCTGGTTTGGGGCTTGTCGCTCAGGACAGAGCAAAATCACCAAAGCAAATTTGAAAATTCAACTGTCAGGCCTCATTCCCAGCTTGCTGAACCAGAACTGCCAAAGGGCCCAAATGAGTTTGTTTTAAAAGTTCCACATGTGTTCTAATGGTTTGAAAAGAAACTGTGATGATTTGGGATCAGAACTTCTGGCTGGATAGCTGAAGAGCCTGGCTTGAGGGCTGTTGCTCTTCTGTTCCCGGGCCTCCAAGCTGTACCCCCAGGGACAGAGGCTTCCTGCCATGTAAATTGCTCCAGGGCAGTGCAAGGATACACAGCAAGGCACATTTGCTTCAATTCCAGTAACCTGCAAGCTGGGGTCCCAAATCCTGGCACCCATTCCCCTCTTCCTGGAGAATCTGCCTCCCTTCCCTACACCGAGCCCCTGGTATCAGGCTGGTCCCCTCGTTAGTTTCTAAGCATGCCACGTACCACCTCTGCTCAGGCTGCTCCCCTCCCACGATGCCCTCTTCACCTCTTAATTAAGTCCCCCTCTATGTTGACAAGGGCATGAATCACTAGGGGTCACCTTAGGGTGTGTCCACCTGTTTTCTGTCTCTATACCTTCCTTCTCTCTACCCCTTCAAGACGAGCCAGAAATCCTACCCTCCTTGTCTTTATAAGTCATCTCCACTGACGCCCTATTCCTGGAGTGGGGTTGGGTGGAGGTGCTTCCCAGGTTCTGCTCCTAGTGGCTCATCGAGGAATGTCTTCTGAACACGGACAACCTCCTTACCATAAAAAGGATCCTGAAGAATATGAATTCGTCTCTTTCTCAGGGACATCACAGGGTCTGGTACATCATATGTGCCTAAGAAATGCTTTTTAAATGAACAAAGAGCAGTAGAAGAAGTTGAGGCAGAATTCAGGCAAGGTTTATGACCAACGTTTGAACAATGATTCGGAGTTATCTTTTTAAAATGGTTTGCACTTTAAAAAGTTACATAAGCGAATTACAAACACTGGATAACAAACAATCCTATCATCCCACATCCCTAATTCTGCCCCTATTCTTTTTCCTGAAAATGTTTGTTCTTGTCTTTCTTATTAGTGAATTCACTAGGCCCAGGGTGTGGTCCTTGGCTTACTGATTCAGAAACTCAACCTCATCTGAGCCCCTGAACTGGTCATGCCTGTCCTCTGATACCGGCAAGAAGCAGCCAAATAAACCAAATGTCAATTTCTTCATCCACAGAGATAAATACAATTGCCAAGGAGGACAAATGCACCCAGCCTCTGGCCAGAGCACCTCTCCCTGTAGACTCATCACTTGGGGACCTCACTGGTTAAATCTGTGCTGGCAGGACAATTATGTAACGGTATAACCTGTATGAGTCTAAATTTGCCATTTTTAGTTTTCAGGGCCCAGGTGGTGGAGTTCCATCCTTCATGCATTTAAATTTAGTGAATTCAATTACATGTGGTATGAAAAAGAGAGAAAATCTTTTAAAGGAGACAAATGGCTTCCCCCATTCAAAGAGCTATGTCCTGGGTGCCTCTACCGTGGGAGAGCTGGGTCCACTTCACCCTAAGTCAGTCTCAGTTCCCACGTGTCTTGCAGAGTGAGCATCTCCCCACATGGCTGTGGTGATTCTAGGCCATGAAGAGAGGATTGTATGATTTCTTTTTCACATCATGGCCTCCAAGTGAATGCCGTCCACTTCAGCTGGTGATCACCTAAAGAAACAGCAACCCAAAACTGGGAGGAAAACTGTCTTGAATGAAAGTATATACCTCCTGAACTTTACAAACAATTTAAGGGATCTTCAAGGGAAAATTTAATTATGAATGGTTTTTGCTTTATGTACTGACTTGAGGCTGAATATGCACAAACAGGAAGCCCATTTTCTTCCTCTTGAGGCCTGCACCCATTGGCCAAGATCGGCTTATAAATATTAATAGGTGAAGAGAGAACTGGAACATCTGATCTTGCCACTAGCCTGTTGCTCTGGTTCCTTCCACATAGAGTCACTGTTTAGCACAGGTCCTGCACGGATTGGTTCCAGCCTAAACACGGCCCTTTGCGGGTACATGTACCTGCTCAAGCCACAGGGATGCTCAGTTCTGGCTCTTCGGTCATACCAGAGAGCTCAGTTGTGGTTCTTCAAAACAACTTCAGCCATGCTCTGAGATTAGCCTTGGAGGTCTTTAGTGCTGCAGACCTTGGTCATGGGCGCCCTAGGAAACCCTGATTCTAACTTCAAATTGCAAGAAGCAGGGGCTAGGGTTTTAGTCTCTTTCTTCTCAGAAGGCCCCTGAGTCTCTCGTGCAAATTAGGGCCCTTTCCATAACTCGGCAGATTTTAAGGTCTCAAGAAGGGGTGCTTCCATCAAACTACAAGTCTCTCCCTTCCCCCCCACAATTGTGTGCCTTCTTGCCTCACAATTGCCGCTTGAAAAATTCTTCTAAAAACGAACTCAACTGCACGGAACACAGAAGCCTCAGGCAAAATTTAGAAAGCTCTGCCTCATGTTACATTGGCATCGGAACTAGTAGTCTGATGGTTAGCACCCGCCATGGCACTGTACTTGGACTGTACTGAGGACCTTACCACTCTCTTCTGTCTTCTCTGTGCTCCACTGCTGACTGATTCCATGCTAATTACACCTTCTTTCATTAGAAAAGTCAAGCCTTTGGAGCCTTCCTTTCCCATTTTCTCCCTGTAATATCACTGTTGCTACCTGGATCCCTTTTGCTTTACATTTATTATTTAACCCAATTTACATTTATGGTTTAACCCAAAGAATACTGGCAACTTTCTGTTCCTTTATGTTCTTGGAAGAGACCTCACTGCTGTGCTGTGCTTAGTCACTCCATCATGCTGGACTTTTTGCGACCCCCATGGACTGTAGACCGCCAGGCTCCTCCATCCATGGGATTCTCCAGGCAAGAACACTGGAGTGGGTTGCCATGCCCTCCTCCAGGGGATCTTCCCAACCCAGGGATCAAACCCCGGTCTCCTGCATTGCAGGCAGATTCTTCACTGTCTGAGCCATGAAGGAAGCCCCCAGATTTGCCCCAACACCTGTTATTTACCACACTCTTCACCTCAACCATAAAATAGACACAATGCCTTCTGCAAACTTACAAAGATGTTCCCAGCAGGTGCTATGGGGGGAGGGGGACCATTTTGGCCCCAGTGAGGTTGGACTTTGCTTCTAATGTTGGGAGGTCATCTAAGCCTTGTTTTCACACATCCCCAGACAAGAGTGATGCAAGGAAGCAGGGGTGGGTCAAATCAGCATCTGGATCCAGCTAGGGCCTCCAAATCTCCACTTGCTTTTTGCCAAACTCTCCTCTCCCCTCATTCTTCAACGTCTTAAACCAGGCATCATTCAAGGAAAACTGAATCCATGTGTTTGTGACTCACTGATGCTGAACATGGCAGAATGTTTTGTTAGCTCCACATCATAGCAGATAAATCCACGAGTGTGTGGGTTAATATGTGAATGTGTGCTGTAGATCTTTACATGTGTATTGTGGGAGTGTATGTGTGCACATGTATATCTATTTCTTTTCTATTGTAAGAATTTTAGACTGATTTTTCTCAGAATGAGGAAGTCATGTTTGGCCAAAGAAACCAAAACCTCCCTTCTCCCCCTTCCTGAGGAACTCTAGTTTGGCAGACAACTCCCAAACACCCACGTTCTAACTTACTGGAGATGGTTCTGGGCCAAGCCGCCATTGAAGTCTGGCTTAAGAGCCAGTCTGCAAGGGGCAGTTTCCTGGGGCGTCCCAGGGTAGACAGTCAGTGGGAGGGAGGTAGGAGGAATGGGTAGCTTGCACTTCTGAACTCTACCCCACAAGTCATGGGGCAAATGTTCTTAGCAGAGCCCTGCTGACCTTTCTGATGGGAGCCCTGGGATCACTCTTTGGCCCTCTTGCCCAGTCAGCTGATCACCTTACTCATCAGGAGGGGAAACAAAGCCCAGCTGTGGGCTGCGGGTGGGGTCAGACCATCAGCTTGGTGACTTCGAAAAACTTCCAGATTTTATCACCCATCACAGACCCCCAGGCTCTTCCCCCCTTCCAGTTAGAGAATTCCTACTCATCCTTCAAGGATCTTTTCAGCAGCCACCTCCTATGGGAACTCCAGCCTGATTCCCAGATTGGGCTAGACACCTGCTCTAGCCTCTCTCAACCCAACCACAACCCAGGGCTTTGTGATGTCCAGCCTGCAGTTCTCTCCACCCACCTGGAGGCCACAAACCCTCCTCCTTTCTTTTTAGGAGCCCACGACACGCAGAGCATGTGTTCAGCATGGGGCATTCTGGGAACCTATGTGAGTCTGGGGAGGTGGGTGAGGTCTTGAAAAAGTTCCTGCTACTCTCCTCTGTGGACAACCACTGTATGGGGAGGGTCAGGTTCAAGAGCCTGGGGCAGGTGGGCCCAGCTGGACTAGACACTAGCCGCCCCTCTGGAAGAGGGAGGGGAAGTAGAGGACCTGTGTTCCCATATCCCCTGGGTGGGTTCTTTCTCTCCCTCCTAACCATGGCATAGAGGCACTGGTCATAACCAGTCATGACGGTTGTCCCAGGAAAGCCATTCCTAATGGTGGAGGTGACTACCTGTGGCCACAGAGCTGAGTCACGGTCACATGTGGGAAAACTGGCTCCCTCCACCTGACATTCTTTGCTTCGCGGAAAATAAAGGGATAGAAGACTGGAAACTGGATGGACCCTTACTGCTCTTGGGAACTCAGCCTTCCTAGTGAAAAGTGGTTGAGACTGACATATGACCAGACATGAGTTCTCAAGGGCTGCAACTGCTTTTGCTTTTGACTGAATTCATGCTTGTTACTTGCAAGTTCCCAATCCATCCCCTTCTCATGGCCAGTGGCCTGGGAAGGGGGACCTCCAGAAGGCAGCTGGGGACACAGCAGCATCCCCCAGATCCAGGCCTGGCTCCTTGCCACCCCTACTCTTCCCTCTCTCACTCCTCCTCCCACACTCTGAGCCCTGAACTTCATCCCCACCTTCCCACCCACCCTGGTCCCATGGAGTCTACAGTGGAACCAAAGAGGTTTGGTCTGCGTGGCTCCAGGGGCAGGGCTGGGCTCAGTGTAGAAATTCTCTTCCCTGGAGGCAGATGTCATACTGATAAGTATAACTAGCCCACAGTGAAGGTAGTGAGTCCTCTCTCCCCTGAGGTATGCAAACAAAGATGATAGAGTAATTCTCACCCTTGGGAAGGGGGTGCTGGAGCCAGGAGACCTAGACCTTAGCCAAGTGGGAGCCTAGGCATCCTGCCTTAGGTCTCAGAAGAAGTTTGGCTTGAGCGTGGGGGTGTGGCCGGGACAGCAGGGAAGTGCTAACGTGGCACTTGCTGTCAGCTGCTGGGTCTATGGTCCGCTCAGGGGAAGGAAAAAGACCTGAGTACTTGGAAGGGCTGACGGGACTCCCACGGACCCCTGGATGCCTCCATCTCTTGCCTGTTGGGTGAACTGCCTGCAGCTGCACCCAGAGGCCAGCTTCGTAGAGCCTCCCTGACTAGATCAGCCAAGGCCAGAGCCCAAGGACTTGGCTCCTTCCTGTCTTTAACTTCCCAGTGCAGGATGTTGTGATTGTGGATGTTGTCATGCTGGTAGACCAAGGTTCAAATCTACTTACTCACTGTGTGACTTGAGCAAGTTGCTTGCACACCTCCAGTGATTGGGAGCTCACTACTTCTCAAGGAGGTCCCTTCCAGGGCAGGACAGATGTTTCTAGGAAGTTATTCCTGGTGTTGAGCTGAGCTCTGCTTCCCCATGGCTTTTCTCATGGATCCCAGTGTTTCCCGGGTCTGCTCTTCTATGCTCCACAGCCCCTGGCCTCCAGGCTGGCATCACTGTCCCCCACCACCTACCCCAGCTGCCCTCTCTGGGACACACACCTCCCTCATTTGTCCCTTTTCCAGAGGGTCTCAACGTCAAGGGCAGGTCTGTAGCCTCTTCAGCAAGCCCTCCAGGCTTCTAGCTATACAGGCTGCCCTTCGGCAGCCTCATTCCCCAGTGACTCACCAAGCTGGCAGCAAACAAACCCCCCAAGTCCCCCTTCCGCGTGCTGCAGCTGGGGCTCAGCCCTTCTCCACCCCAGTGTTCATGCTCTCTGGGGTGCTGAAGCCAAGTATGGCTCTGCATGTGTCCGTGTTCATTTTCATCAGGTCAGACTGAACTAGCCTGAGTTCTGCTTAGTTCCAACTCCCTCATCCAGCACACTGGCTGTTCCTCCCAGCTTCCCATCCTCTACAAATCTGATCCACATGCTGTCAGTGCCATTGGCCAAGCCATTGATAAAAACAACCGGGAAGGAGAAGGCTGAAGGGAGAGCTCCAAAGTACAGCTCCAGAGACCCTCCCAGGTTCTCAGCACTCGAAGAGGGCTCTGCCTGTGATAGTCATTCTCACAGTTCTCAGGAGGCCCTGTGCCAACTACCTCAATGTCACACGGACACACAGTGCCAGGGGCACTTTGCTAAACCTGGCAAGGGAGCCGAGGCTGGTCCTGGTGACTTGTTCTCCAGAGCCCACAGTGGGTGCTCACGGTCATCAGAGCTCAGAAGTCACCCCCTTTCACAATCTAGTCTAGAATTTCACCCTAGCTTAACACACACACATATACACACACACACCAGCAAACCTGCACCCATGCCAGGCCAGGCCCTGAGCTCTCAGGACCTAGAACTGAGCCAGATTCTGCCCTTCCCTAGAGGAGCTCACGGTCTGCTTGGGCAGGTGGCCATGAACATTCGATGACAGCACAGAGGTATCCTAGTAATTGGAATGTGTTGACTACTTGCTATGTACCAGGCACTCTTCTAAACCTAGACTAACCCTCACAGTAAACAATCACTATCCCCATTTTGGAAAAGAAAATAGCAGCTCACTTCAGTATTGCTGCCTGGAAAATTTCATGGACAGAGGAGCCTGGTGGGCTACAGTCCATGGGGTCACAGAGTCAGACATGACTGAATGACTGGGCACATCCCTATTTTATCCAGTGGGAACTCAGGAACGTGCCCAAGCCTCCCACACAGTGAGGGCTGTGTGCAGGCAACCAGGAGCTGCCTGGCCTGGTCTGGCGGGCTCAGGAGGCCCTCAGAAGGAGGAGGTACCTGAGTGGAGACTAGAAAAATGGGCGGCAGCAGGAGAGGACCAGAAACAAAGCAGGGAAGACAGCGGCAAGGTAACAGCGTTCCCTCACTGTTCACTGCTTCTCTCAGCATGTGTGTGGGCCAGCCTGCCCAGTGCCAGAGCTGGGTGGTCCCTGGGGATTCAGAAGTGAGTGTGCCAGCAGAGTGCCTTGGAACAAACTGGGAAGTACAGGGTGCCCTGGGGAAGTGAATGAGATGGCCACAGCCAGGGAAGGCTTTCCAGAGGAATTGAGGTCTGAGCTGAACTTGGAAAGCGCAAGTGGAAACCAGTTGGGTTGGAGAGATGTGCATGGGGTGGGGTAGGGGTACCAGGCTAAAGGAACGGCCAGTGCAAAGTTGGTTCAAGGAGCAGCAGTGAGAGCAGGGTGGCTGGAGAGGTACCAGTGAGGAGAAGAATGATTCTAAGGCCGTGAAGGAGTGTGGACAGTTCCTGAGGGCCAAAGGGAGCCACCACGGACTTCTGACAGGCGGGGCCCCCAGCAGTCTGAGCAGGCTGTCTGCCCTCCACAGTGAAGTGTGCAGGGAGCAGCGGGTACCTCTTCTGGTTATGTAGGGTCACGATACTCACCTCGGGGGTGTGCATGAGAACAGGTGAGGGTCAGTAGCAGCCTTTTTCTCCCTCCTGGAGGAGCCTGGCAACAGCAACTCCTTTCCCCTACCCCTGCAAGTGGAGCAACTACCAGATTACCAGATTGCAACAGACAGGGCCCAGGAGCCAGTCAACTCCCCAATCACATCAATCTCTTGAAACATAATCCCGGGCCCGGCGGGGTGGCCAGATGGCTTAGGAGGGAGTCCCAGAATTTTGGGTTTCCTGAAGCTCTTCCCAGGGCCCTTGAGGATGTGGGGGGTTCCCAGGAGCATCCCTATTCTGGGAGTTGGGAAGGCAAGTTTACTGAGTCTTCCCTACCTATAAATCACAGAGCCAGAAGGAACATTTGAAGTCAACCTCATAGAATCTCCCACTAAGTCTGGAAGCCTTGATCTAGCATTCCAACAGGTGGCCACCCAGCCTCCACTTGGATACCTCCAAAGATGGGGAGCTCACTACCACAACTCTGAGGGCAGTGGCCACAGGGCGGGTCATGAACTCTGAGAGCTGAACTAAAGAGGTATTACATGGACTGAATCACACTAAAATTATGATTAGCCAAATCTGGAAGGCCTTATACTTCCACAGGAGTTAAACCAGATCTGTATCATGGGGAGTCACTGTGGGAGAAGGGAAACCCCACAGGGCTGAACCCCAAACCCCTGTCCCAATTTTAACTCTACAACTGACCAGCTGGGCAGCTTGGTCAATCGTCTCCACCCCCTTATTTTTCTTATCTGTGACTTAAACTATGCAGCCCAATAAGGCAGTCCCTGGTTGTAAGTGACTGGTGAACCTTTGAAATGTGGATAAGTGCAACAGAAAAACTAAACTTCTTTTTTTAAATTGATTTAAATTTAAAAATTTAAAACCAGAAGTAGTTTTTATAAGCTTTTTCTATCAATTACACATTGAAATGATAATATTTTGGATATACTGGATTAAAATATTAAAGTTAATTCCACCAAAAATGAACATCACTTGTTTCTTTTTTTTTTTACTGTGACTGTAAAAAAATTTTACATTACAGGGTGGTTCACCTTATCATCCCATCAGGAAATACTGACACAGGAGATTAAGGATCCAATGAGGTAGATGTTCAGGTGTTTGGGGACAGTTAAGGTCCAGACAAATCATGGTCTCTGTGGCTACTGCTACTTGTGGTTGTGTTTTTAATTGCACAAGTAAGACATGCTCATTCTAGAAATAATAGAGAATGTGGAAAAACAATAAAAACAGAACAGAAATTGACTATAATCCCACCACCCAAAGACAGCTACTGGTAAATTTTCTTGTTTTTTCACTGTGCATGACCATGTGACCTAAGCAGGTTCTCAGAAAGGCCACTTTAACTAACAGCTTGGCCCCAAAGTCTACACCTCAAAGAACCCCCTCCAGCTGAATGGCGGGACCTTGAACTTCCTTTCCTGTGACTGTGAGTTCCAGGAGTGGCCGCTGTCTCCTGTGAAATGCAGGCCCTCCGCACTCAGCTCCGGTTCTCCTCCGCCTCTGCCATCACTTGTGGTCACCCCAGTACTGCTGGCACCAGCCTGGGGAGGGGAGAGGAGGGTCTTCTCCGATATACTGTCAGCTTGGGGAGGGGAGAGGAGGGTCTTCTCCAATATACTGTCAGTCTGCGGAGGGGAGGCGAAGGTCTGCTCTGTCATACTGTCAGCTTGGGGAGGGGAGAGGAGGATCTTCTCTGATATACTGTCAGCCTGGGGAAGGGAGACGAGGGTCTTCTCTGATATACTGTCAGCCTGGGGAGGGGAGGCGAAGGTCTGCTCTGTCATACTGTCAGCCTGGGGAGGGGAGGAGAAGGTCTGCTCTGTCATAGTGTCAGCAGTTCACCACTGCTGCTGCCACTTCTCCTCAGCCAGTAGGGAAAGCTTTTCCATGCTGGGGGCTGGGAGCACGGCTCCAGAGCGGACCCGCTTGGGTCCCGGGTGAAGGAATTCTCTCCATGTTACCCGTTAGCGCTCTCCTCTCCAGAGCCCCCGTGTCGGGGGTCCCTTGGGCGGGATCCAGAACTGGCACTCCCTTTCTTAGCACATCGGTCTGTTCCTGAGAGGGCACTAACCCCGGGTGAGACTTCTCCTTCCTCGGGGTGACCTACTGAGGGGCCCCTTGCTTCTTTCTGGGGTCTGATTTTCACCTACACCCCTCTCCTGCACAATCCCTCAAGCACATCTATGTTTATCTGGACCACAGAAGCTCCAGGGCACCCTGCAGAGAGGCAAACGGTCTCATTCTTTGCTTTCCCCACTTGACATTAAATAGGAACACACTTCCAATGAAACCATCACTTCTCATGGTTTCATAGAACCCTATTGCATGGATAGGTTGTAACTTTGAATCTAATCTGCCTCAGTGATTTAAGATGGCCCCCTGTTTTTGCTCTTATAAATACTACTTCCCTATATACTTTGTTTACTTTGATATTCTCAGATCTAAGGAATGTTTAGTTTTCCCTTTTCAGACTTCCAGCAAATCCTACTAGATGTGTTGTTAAACCCTACCCTCCTCTGTGTCCTCCTTGGGTTGGCATTCAAGGCCACTCCCACACCTGAGCTTAGTCCATCCCTTCTGCCCCACATGTCACCCAACCTCAAATATGACCTGAGCTCTGACCACATTAAGCACCACGGTGTCCCCACGCTTTCGAGCCTCTTGGCCTCCCTGTTGGCTCATGGTTTCCCACTGCCTGGCACCTCTGCCCCCATCTCCAAATCTTCTTCATTTTCCAGTGCCCTCTCCTCCAAGTAACCCTTCCTGATTTCTCCTAGCTGTAAGTGACCCCTCCCTCCTCCGAATGAAGACAGCATGTCCTTGTCCCCTCCCTTGTGGTACTGATGCAAACATCATGTCCTGGAGTCCACTTATGTCTCGAGGGTCCAGGTCTGTCTTGCTCCCCACCCCCCTCCCAGAGCAGGAGCTGCTTGAGGGACGGACTCTGATTTCCTTCTGTGGGCACAGGGCATGGCACAGAGTGGACATGCACTGCTGCTGCTGCTGCTGCTGCTGAGTCACCTCAGTCGTGTCCGACTCTGTGCGACCCCATAGACGGCAGCTCACCAGGCTCCGCCATCCCTGGGATTCTCCAGGCAAGAACACTGGAGTGGGTTGCCATTTCCTTCTCCAATGCTTAAAACTGAAAAGTGAAAGTGAAGTTACTCAGTCGTGTCTGACTCGTCATGACCCCATGGACTGCAGCATGCCAGGCTCCTCCGTCCATGGGATTTTCCAGGCAAGAGTACTGGAGTGGGGTGCCACTGCCCTTCTCTGAGGACATGCACTAAAGGACTAAGTAACTACAAGGGTGAAAGAGGACAGGCCTGGAGCTAGGGACTGAGTTCAGCCAGCCACTAGTGTCCTGGCTCAGGGCCAGGGCTTCCCTATGGCCTGCAGTAGTTGGACTTGGCTCTGCGGGAGTCTGTTACAGTCAGAGGCCCATTTGGCCCTGAGCTGATGTGCTGGCCCTCGTCTGGGGATAATCTCTCTCATGGATAATGTTGCAGGGCAGCCCCTCATTTCTCCATTAAATCTCATTACCAGCCCTTCAGGATTTACATTTAAGACCCACCCTAAGCCCATCACTAACATATGGTGTCTTGGCAGACAGACATGAATGGAGATTGTAAATATCTGACTCATTCATTCATTCACTCCTTCACTCAGCAGACTACACTCTAGCAGTTCTGGAGTGTGGGTTCTGGCTCCACAGGCCCAGCATTGAAACAGACCCAGGCTCAGCCCTGGAGGCGCCTTCAGTAAATAGTCAACAGCTTAGTGAGGTGGGACTGGGACAGCACAGGGATAGTGGCATCCCAGCAAAGGGGTCTTACCCCTGTCTGATGGTCAGGGAAGGCTTCCTGGAGGAGGAGACCTTTAAACTGTGTCTTAAAGGGGAGTGAGCCTTTGCTACAGCAAGATCTGGGTGCTCACAGGCAGTGGTTACAGCCTGGGGTGGGGGAGAGGCTTTCTGTGCTCAGCTCTGATGCTAGATGATGCCTGCTGCAGTCTAATGATAAGAGGAGGTGGATGGGAAGGGATTATCTGCTCTTGTTTACATGATTAAAAACAGACAAATACTTCCTTTATCTGAAAGAATGAAAGGGCTTTGGGGAAAAATCCTTTTGGCAGCAAAGCAAAGTGCAAGCATCTCCTTAACTGACCTCACTTGCTCCCCCCACACCCTCAACCCCCTCACGCACACCCCCAACCTCCCCCCCACCCCACCCCCCGACTCCCCGCCCCAACCCGCCCCAACAGCCATGAGAAGAATAGCTCCAGGGTTGACTTGCTCTGGTGGGTGGCAGGCAGAGGTGGGGAGGAGTCAAGAGGAAGGAGACCCACAAGACCCTTCTCACAACCTCCCACGTGGAGAGTCTGGGCCCGCCACAGGGTGGCACCTCTCAGGGAAAATCTAACCATGCTCCATTTTATAGATGCAGCTCCTGATGTCCAATGATGGACGCCTGGGTCACAGAGCAAGATCACCAACTCCCAGCCTGCGGCTCTAACTCACTCCCTCATTCAGGCTCAGTCATGAGTTCATTCAAAAGCCTGCATTAACCACCTTCATGCGGCAGCACCGAAAACCCATGCTGGGCACGAAGGACACACAGACCTGCCCCTCTGCTCACACGTCCTCAATCTGATGAGAGAGACAGACAGTGACAACCAGGGTCATGAGAGAGGAGCCCAGGAGTTGTAGGGACTCTTCCCATGGGCTCCTAACTCTGGGGGAGAGGCAGGTAGTCCAAAGAGATTTCACTCAAGACTGAGCTTGGTCTCATCTGCTGGGTAGGAGTTGGGCAACTGAAGGGAGTTGCTAAGAGGACAGAAAACAAAAGAAAGAACATGTGGAAAAGTCTAGAAGTGTGAATGGGCTTGGCTGATGACACCGGGCAAGGGGACAAGAGCAGAGGGGGGCTCGATGGAGTCAGGGGATTAGGGGTGGAAGGATCCCCATGCTTGCTCATTCCCAGGAGCTCTGCGAGGGTGCCAGGCAGAGCAAGGAGGGGGTGAGAGTGGGTGCACCTGAGTGCTTGGCCTGCCCACCCACAGACGCTGACACCCACCGCTCTCCCAGCTTGATGTCCGGCCTCGCCTCCCTGGATGCCAAGACCTCCAGCCGCCTGGGCATCCTCACCGTGGCGTACTACCTGTGGACCACCTTCGTGGCGGTCATCGTGGGCATCATCATGGTCTCCATCATCCATCCAGGTGGCGCAGCCCAGAAGGAGACAACTGAGCAGAGTGGGAAGCCCATCATGAGCTCAGCCGACCCCCTGCTGGACCTCATTCGGTAACCCCCGCAGCCAGCACCCTACTTGGGAATGCCACACCCGGGTGGGGCTGCTGACTCCACAGGCCCAGCCCTGCCTGTCACCCAAGGAGCGGGAGAGTGGGTGGGGACAGGTGCTCAGAGTCTTCTCTTGATCGCTCGTGGTCACAAAGGGTCTTCCACAGAGGCCACACTCTGCCCCCTCCACCCCATGCTCCCCATGGGCTCACACTGAACTGTCCACCCACCCCCATCAGGACGGGATGAGCAGGCGGGCAAAGGGGATGCAGTAAGGATATTCACCAGGAAGGCAACAGTTGCACAGAAGTCCTGAGCTGGGTGCAGTGTTGTAGGGAGAAGTCACGGGCCATTCTGGGTCCTGAGGTGTAAAGGGGGAAGTGGACAGTCATTGCTGGAGAAGTCGGTTGGGGCCAGACCATGAAAAGCATTGGGAACCTAAATTTTAGGAACCTTTACCCTAAAGGCCACAGGAAATGGGTTTTAGACATAGGAGTGCCATGATCCAATTCAGAAGGCTTACTCTGTCTGCCAGAGTGCTGGTGGATAGGATTGGGGGCGCAGAGCCAGAGAGGAAGACAGAGGAAGGGATGGGGCCAGGGTGGTAGCAATGGGCCTGGGGGAGGAAGGAAGACTGAAGGCTGCGCAGGAGGTAAAATCAGCAGCAGACGGCGAGATGGGGGGAGACGTGGAGGAGGTGGGGCTGCTGATTTCAAAGGTATGAAGGTGTCTGGCCTGGGCACCTGAGTGGGCTGCAGCGTGGTCGCCAGGCTAGAGGACAGTGCGGAGCAGGTGTGGATCTCCTGGGGGAGGTGTCACCTGGTGGTTGGCTGCTGGATTTGAATCCTGTGGGGAGTCTGAGCCAGAGATGGAGGTTGAGAGAAGAGCAGATAGAGGCCTTAAGAAGACCCTGATGGCAAAGGGGTCTCCCAGGACAGTGTGGGTATGGACAGCAGGGCTGGGACTAAACCTAGGGAAGCACCACATTGGAAACAGTTTATTGGGCTCAACAGGGTGTCCCACTAAACTTGCTCTGTGGACTTCTTCTGGTCCCTCCCATTTTCTTGCCAATTTCAGATATAAGAAATCCAGTCCAGGACTTGCCTGGAGGTCCAGTGGTTAAGACTCCCCACCGCCAATGCAGTTTCCATCCCCAGCTGGGGAAATAAAATCCCATGTGACACACCACACAAGCAAAAAAAAAAAAAGAAAAAGAAAACTTGTAAGAAATCCAGTTCAACCTAACAATAAAACTCTAAACTCATTCCATTTAAAACAGATCCTGTCCTAGCCTTTTGCTGATTCAGACATAGAAATCGGAGTGAGGAAGAAGGTCATAGCAGGCTTTTCCTTCTTTCTTGCTCTATCTACTTCCCTGTTGCTAGCTCTGGGGCTGCACAACAGAGAGGGAGAGGGATGGCTAGCAAAGTCCTCCTTCACTGGAAGTGGAGTGAGCTGGGGTAGGTGCTCCCTGATTGTATTTCTTCAGGGGAGACTTTGTGGGCTCTTTGGTGCCCCTCCTATCACTGGTATCTCTCACCTGTTATCCCCTTGACTCAGACACTCCCTGCACCATTTGGCTGCTCAGGGTGCCCTCCTCAGCCCTGATCTCTGGTGTCTGGGGACACCTCACCACTACTCACTCCAGTGATCCTCTTAGGCAGAGTCCCTTCTGCAAAGTTCACATTGCCCTGTGGAACACACACAGACACACACACACACACACACATGCACACATCCTTTGTGGATATGCAGGCCTTTCCCAGGTCCTTTGGACATGAGTCAGGCACCAGGTCCTACACGCCGCAGATCCTAGAAGACACAGTCAAGGTCTTTGAGTAGTTCTCTCTTGACTTCAAGTGAAGGAGAAGCAGTTCTCTCGTCCCCTATGGGGGTAGATGCCCAGCATACAATCCCTCTCTCTCCCTTTCTCTTTCTCCCGAGTAACCCTTGCCCTCTGTATCAGTCAGCTGTTGCTGTGTGACAAATCTTCCAAAGACCTAGTGCCTTAAAACAACCACCACATGTCTACAGGTCAGATGGAAGTTCCCGCTGACTTGGACTGAGCTCAGCTGAGCTGGCTCATGTGTCTGCAGGCAGCTGGCCACTCCACTGGGAAGAGCTGCTACAGGATGATCTTGGCTTAGATCTAGCTGTGCTCCTCACGTTCCCTCATCTTCCTGCAGGCCAGCCTGGATTTATTTCATGGTGGTGATGGGGTTCCAAGGGACAGCTAGCCTGGGCATGTCCTTATGAGGAAGATAGAGGAACAAGAGAGGGAAACAGAAACATGCCAGTGCTTTTGTAAGTCTCTACTTTTGCTGAGTCCACTAACATCCTATCAGCCAAGAAGAGTCATGTGGCCATGACTTAGGGTGGGAAGGGATAGCAATGTGACAAGGCAAAAAAGTCGTTGTGCCCTGTCTGACTCTTTGTCACCCCATGGACTGTAGCCCTCCCGCCAGGCTCCTCTGTCTATGGAATTTTCCAGCAAGAATCCTGGAGTGCGTTGCCATTTCCTACTCCAGGGGATCTTCCCAATCCAGGGATCAAACCCATGTCTCCTGCATCATCCTGCACTGACAGGCAGATTCTTTACCACTCAGCCACTTGGGTATCCAGGCGTGACAAGGCATCAATGAATAGGGGCCATTGGTACAATCAAGCGACCACTCCCTCCATCGTCTCCATTCTCCAGGTTCTTTTAACCCTTTGGGATACGTGATGAACAAAGGATCACAAAAGTGCCTGCAGTTTTGTTCCTCCTGTGTGCTTCTCACCCATAGGGCCAAGAGTTACAGGCAAGGTCTGCTGTAGCCACCTTTACTTGCCTGGTGATTCCATCAGTACGATGGTGTTGTACACTTTCTGTACACTGACACTGCCAAATCTTGTTTCCAGCGGAAACCTCTCACCTGCACTCCAGATTCTTCCATGCACTTGTCTAAAGGCATCTCAAAATGAGCACATCCGAAGCTCAACACTTGATTTTCCCCATAATCTGTCCTTTCCTCAGTCCTCCCATCTTAGTCTGGTGTCTCTTTTTCTCTCATGTCCTGCATCCAGTCTTTCAGCAAATTCTGCCAGCTCTGTAATATCTTAAACCTTATGCCTTCTGTCCTTCTACCACTTCCACCTTTGCACAGACCACCATCACCTCTCTCTTGAGGGTCCAGTATGGTCACCTGCTTTCTCTCTGCTTCCCTACAGTCTGTTCTCAGCACAACAGTCAGATGGATCCTTTATAAACCTGCTCACAACCTGTCACAGGTTGACACAATCCACAGTGTTCACCGTGGCCTATGGGCCCATCATGATCCACCCCACCACGTACAGGTTGGGCCTCTGACCTTCACTCCAACTCTCTCCTGGCTCCAGCCTGCTGGCCTCCATACAGCCCTCGGAAGGTCCTTAGGATCCTGTCTCAGCACCTCGGCCTCCTCGCTGCCTCTGTCAGGATAGTCCTTCTCATGCTCCGTTTACACCTCTGCAGAGGGCCCTCCCAGCCTCTCTCTCTTCATAGCCGGTCTTAGTGCCTGCCATTACCCTATCTGTGTATTTCTGTCTCTCTTACTGGAATAAAGTATGCTCCGGGAGGGCCAGTTGTTTAAAAATCATCCTGCTGTATCCAGGAGCCTAGAGCAGACCCACACAGCGGAGGTGCTGAGTGCTTGCTGGTTGCATACGTGGGAGGCGGGGACATCTGTTGCACCGGGGCCTGAAGCCCCAGTGGGGTTTGAGGCACTGACACGGGGAAAATGGCCAAGCAGGAGGTGTCGAGGCCCGGGTGAGTCTGCCCACAGCCACCCTGGAGGACGGTGCAGAGCTGCTGGAGCGGGAGGAGAACCAGGAAAGCTGATGTCCTGGAAGCCAAGGGCAGAGGAATTTCGAGAAGTTTCATGTCTAAGACCCACTATTTCTAAGATTTGGTGCCTATGAGTCATCATTTCTTGGAGCCTATGATTCGAAACAGCCTTTCCCTGTGGTGGAAGGAGTCTTGGCGCACGGGGAGCCCCCGCCCTCCCCAACGGCCTCCCCTGCTCAGGGGCTCAGGGCCCTGGATCATACACACATGTCAGAGTCAAATGTTCCAGGAGGAGTCCCTGCTCTCAGCTGCTTTTCACGTGGTGAAAATTGATACTTTTGGTTTGAGGTTTTTCCCCCAGTCGCTCTCAACCCTGAGCAAGTTTTTTTTGCAAAGCTGGGTGGTTGGACATCGCTGTCACCGTGTCTCAGTCAGAGAGCGGGGCTGCAGGGGGGGATCACGTGCTTCCCGCCGGGACCCTCGTCTCAGCTCTATGGGATTGCTGTGTGGCTCTTGGGGGCCAGCCCCCTTCCCGGGCCTCTTCCCCCAGTGGGTTTCAAGATCCCTTCTAGCTCTGTGGTTCTGAAACACAAAGGCCTAGAGGCCAGTGAGGAGGCTTCTGGGCATGGGCAGAAATTTCTGGAGGCAGGTTCTGGGAGACGAGGTTGGCAGGACGGTGTAGAGCTCAACCTTGCAGACTTGATTCCAGGCTGAGGGGGTGGCTGCTCTACTTGAGAAGGGGGAGGCCAGTGAGTTTGGGAAGGATGGATCAGAGCAGGGTAGCATGGGGTGACCAGGATGTGCCTAGAGGCAGGGGGATGCCCTGGGAAGGGGCGTAGTCACTTTAGTTGCCTTCAACCCACTTTTTTTTTTTTTTAAATATCATTTTATTAGTTGGAGGCCAATCACTTCACAACATTTCAGTGGGTTTTGTCATACATTGACATGAATCAGCCATAGAGTTACACGTATTCCCCATCCCGATCCCCCATCCCACCTCCCTCTCCACCCGACTCCTCAGGGTCTTCCCAGTGCACCAGGCCCGAGCACTTGACTCATGCATCCCACCTGGGCTGGTGGTCTGTTTCACCACAGATAATATACATGCTTCAATCCACTTTTATTAAGTAACTTCTCTGGGCAGAGGCATTGGACTGAGAGCTGGTGGGGAGAGAGGGCGGGGGGAGGCGTGCGGTGGGGAGGGCAGGAGAATAAAGGTCCCTGCATCCACTCATCAGTCATCTTAGGACAGACAGATGGGAAGAGTGCCCTGGATAGCCATTCTCGGAGTCCTTTTCTAGCTCTGAGGTTCTGAGAGGCTGTGCAGAAAATGAAGACACCAGCAGGGAGGTTAAAGCAGCCGCCTCACCCTTGCTCTGGCCCAGAGCAGATGCCCACCAAGTGTTGAAAACAGGAGTACAGGTGACCAGGAGAGGGAACTAAGAAATGGAGGCAGACATGACTAAGAAAAAGTCAGAAAGATGAGGGCTTCAACTGAACAGGAAAATAAGGCTCACAGCATCCTTCAGGATGGGAAGATATACATTGTATCTCTCTAAGATGCTTCCAGAGGAACACAACAGGCCATGTCCCTGGTTGACTCTCCAAGACATGAGTTCATTTCCTAAGACTCCAAGTGGGGGCTCCAGAAAACTGATGTCTGCTCACAGGGCAGCCTCCCAGGACAAACCCAAGTGAAACACCAATCAGAGCTGGGCCCCTTCTTTGTTTTCTAATCTTTCAAAAACACCAGAGAGATTAAGTCAGCTTGGCTCTATTTATAGCCCCCAGTCACCCCTTCAGGGATTGGATGAAGCTCTTGGGAGCTGTGCTTGGAAAGGAACCATTCCCACCTTTGGAGTTTGGGCTGGGGCTGGGGATGTGGGGATGTGGGTGAGTTTGGGAACTTACAAATAATAAGTGAGGTGGACCGTGGCCTTGCCCCAGGAGACATGCAGGGAGGCCTGGGGCAAAGTGAATGGTCTTGGCCGACTAATATCTCCCAGGCACATTATGTCTGAATTTTATGTAACTACCACCAGGAACCCAGGTCTCCTGGGGAAAAAAGGAAGGCTTCCCATGGGTCTTCAAAACCAAAAGAAAATGTATGTTTTTTCATTTAATAATCAAAAGTATAATTGTTTATAAAAATCTGAGGATAGGACTTCCCTGGTGGTCCAGGGGACACAGGCTTGATCCCTGGTCAGGGAAGACCCCACATGCCAAGGGGCAACAAAGCCTATGCACCATGACTACTGAGTCTGCGGGTCACAACTACTGAAACCTGTGCTCCCAGAGCCTGTGGTCCGCCGCAAGATAAGCTACAGCAATGAGAAGCCCGTGCACCATAGGAAGACCCAGTGTAGCCCCCGAATCTTTTTAAACACAGTTTAAAAAAAATCTGAGGATAAGCTTGTTGATAATAATACAGCCACATGCATCAGGAAATGCTTTTGGCTGCTAGTTAAGAGAAACCTGAAGCAGCAGAGGCTTAACTAATGTAAAGATGTGTATTTTCTCTCCAATAAGCAGACCAGAGGTGGCAGTTTGTGATCACCAGAAGCCCATGCTCCCTCCACCTTTGTGCTTTCCCATGTTTATTTAGCACTTTGCTTTTCTCATCAGTGTCTCATGGTGCAGTGAGGCTGCTAAAGCTCCACCTGTTATGTCCATGTCCTAGGCAGAAAGAAATGAGCTGGAGGAAAGGACCAAAGGGTTCTGGCTGCACGAGCATCTTTGCAAACTTTTTCCAGGAAATGCCACCCAATCACTCGCACTTACATTGCATTGACCACCCCTCTGGAAAGAGAGGCTGGGAGACAGGGCTTATTTTCAGGGCCCTCTTGGTCCCTGTAACAGCCTTCAGTTTCTGTTAGTGAGAAGAAAGAGTGGAGACTGGGTAGACAGCTAGTCATCCCTGCCACAGCACATATTTTAAATTATTTTCATTGTTAAGGACGTTGTAAAGAGATGAACGCGTGAGGTATACGTTCCGTTCGCTTTCTTAAGTGTGACCTTTTAAATGCTCTTGGTTTCTACTCAGGCTAGAGTGACTTTCCTTCTAAGTTTTCTTAGAGAAACATTTAGTCACTCGAACCTACTGGGACTGTTTCCAGGAGACATTTTCAAACTGCTATCACTGGTGCAGCGTGGACATCCTTCATTCTGGCCACAAGTGCTCAGACCAGTGTGCCTGCTGTTAGCTTTGGCTCTGCTTGATTTCCAAAGCCCTTGCCAGCAGCTGTTGTTCTGGTGAAAGAAATTTGCTTATCACTTATTGAAAAAAAATCCTCAGGTGAGCTTCTTTAATCTCAGCTCCTGACCCTGCTTTCCCTCTCCCTTGTGACAATGCTGAAATCAGTGGGGAAAACCATGACCATTCTCTGCCTTGGCAGTTTTCTGCCTTGACAGCTCATTGTAAGTCCTCTCCTAACCGCCACATAAAATACAGGTTACCCTGAACATGTATGTTAGCAGCGGTGAAAAAAATTATAGTTTCTGCTTTTCAACACTGACTGCTGGGGTGTAAAGTGAAGAAAAAAACCTCACACTCATGTTCACATGTATAACTCCATGGATATGTGAGCTGAGTCTTGCAAAAGAAGAGACATGCCAAGAACAAGAGTGAGCGGGAAGGAGGGTCCAGGTAGAAGACACAGCGTGAACACGAGGTGCCTGGCCTGTTCAAGGAAGTGCTAGCACAGGAACAAAATTCCTTGTGAGCATCTCTGACTCAGGATAGATTCCTAAGGCAGATTATAAAGGCAGAGACCCTCACCGTGAATTGCAAATTGCCTTATAGTTTGCTACCAGAACTGTCTGAGGGAGTCCATGTCACCAAGCATCCTCTGGCATTGCCCTTCTTTGGGATTCGAAAAAAAACTGACCTTTTCCAATTCTGTGGCCACTGCTGAGTTTTCCAAATTTGTTGACATGCTGAAAGCGGCACATTAACAGCATCATCTTTTAGGATTTTAAATAGCTCAGTTGGAATTCCTTTACTTCCACCAGCTTTGTTCATTGTAATGCTTCCTAAGGCCCACTTGACTTCACACTCCAGGATATCTAGCTGTGGGTGAGTGATCACACCATTGTGGTTATCTAGGTCATTAAGCCTGTTTTTGTATAGTTCTTCTGTGTATTCTTGCCACCTTCTCTTACTCTCTTCTGCTTCTGTTAGATCCTTACCTTTCTGTCCTTTATCATGCCCATACTTGAATGAAATGTTCTCTTGATATACGCAGTTTTCTTGAAGAGAACTCTAGTCTTTCCCATTCTATTGTTTTCCTCTATTTCTTTGCATTGTTCACTTAAGAAGGCTTTCTTGACTCTCCTTGCTATTCTCCAGAACTCTGCATTCAGTTGGGTAAATCCTTCCCTTTCTCCCTTGCCTTTTGCTTCTCTTTTCTCAGCTTTTTGTAAGGCCTCCTCAACCAGTTCGCCTTCTTGCATTTCTTTGTCTTTGGTATGGTTTCAGTCATTGCCTCCTGTACAGTATTGTGAACCTTGGTCCATAGTTCTTCAAGCAGTCTATCAGATCTAATCCCTTTAATATATTCATCACCTCTACTGTATAATCTTAAGGGATTTGATTCAGGTCATATCTGAATGGCTTAGTGGTTTTCCCTATTTTCTTCAACTTAAGCCTCAATTTTTCAATAAGGAGTTCATAATCTGAGCAACAGTCAGCTCCAGGTCTTGTTTTTGCTTACTGTATAGAGCTTCTTCATCTTCAGTTGCAAAGAACATAATCAATTTAATTTTGGTATTGACCATCTGGTGATGTCCATGTGTAGAGTCATCTCTTGTGTAGTTGGAAAAGGGTGTTTGCTATGACCAACATGTTCTCTTGACAAAACTCTGTTAGCCTTTGCCCTGCTTCATTTTGCACTCCAAAGCCAAACTTGTCTATTATTCCAGGTATCTCTTGACTTCCTACTTTTGCATTCCAAAACCCTTCAATGAAAAGGACATTTGTTTTTGGTGTTAGTTCTATTAGGTTGGTACAAAAATAACTGTGGTTTCAGACTGTGAATTTTAAACCATTATAACTAGGCTCAAACACATCTTTGTTAATTAAAATAGGAACCATTACAATCAACACATTTTTGCCAATGAGAAATAGGTTTATTCCTGTAGTGTAAAAATCTGTGCTTCAGAAGTCAATGAACTGTTAGGAAGCATTTTCTGCCTCCTGCTGGTTGTGGAAGCATTTTCCTGCAAAAATTTGTCGAGATGCTTGAAGAAGTGATAATCAGTTGACAAGAGGTTAGGTGAATATGGCAGATGAGGCAAAACTTTGTAGCCCAACTCATCCAACTTTTGAAGCATTGGTTGTGTGATTTGTGGTCAGGCATTGCCATGGAGAAGAATTGGGCCCATTCTGTTGATCAATGCTGGTTGCAGGCATTGCAGTTTTCAGTGCATCTCATTGATTTTTTGAGCATACTTCTCAGATGTAATGGTTTCTCCAGGATTTAGAAAGCTGTAGTGGATAAGATGGGCAGCAGACCACCAAACAGTGACTCTGACCTTTGTTTGTGTGCAAGTTTAGCTTTGGAAAGTGCTTTGGAACTTCTTCTTTTGTTAATTATCAGGGCTACTTCGTTTCTTTTAAGAGATTCTTGCCCACAGTAGTAGATATAATGGTCATCCGAATTAAATTCACCCATTTCCATCCATTTTAGTTCACTGACTCCTAAGATGTCGATGTTTACTCTTTCCATCTCCTGTTTGGAAGATTGGTCACGTCCAATTTACCTTGATTCATGGACCTAACATCCCAGGTTCCTATACAATATTGCTCTTTATAGCATCGGACTTCAATTTCACCACCAAACGTACCCACAACTGAGTGTCGTTCCTGCTTTGGCCCAGCTGCTTCTTTCTTCCTGGAGCTATTAGTAATTGTTCTCCACTCTTCCCTTGGACAACTTCCAACCTGAAGGGCTTATCTTCCAGTGTCATATCTTTTTGCCTTTTCATACTGTCCATAGGGATCTCACGTCAGAAATACTGGAGTGGTTTGCCATTGCGTCCTCCAGTGGACCATGTTTTGTCAGAACTGCACAATGACCCATCCATCTTAGTGGCCCTGCACAGTGTGGCTCATAGCTTCATAGAGTTATGCAAGCCCTCTTGCCATGACAAGTCTGTGATCCATGAAGAGGATCATTTTTCTATTGAGGTATTAATGTTTTTGTGGTCCATTTATTTATGCAGCAAATATTTGCTGAGTGCCTGTTATGCCTTGGGCACTCTTCCAGGAGCTAGGGACATAGCAGAGAACAAAACAGAGATCCCACCCTCCGGGGAGCTGATATTCTGGCGAGAAAACACAATGAGTGAACATGGAAGCAAGGCCAAGATTTGTAAAAACTCTTTAAAGATTGAAGATGGTAACACTTTGTTGTATAACTTCCCCAGTTTGTTTGCTTTATTATTTTATTTGTATTGTAATCTGTCTTAAAGAGCTTCTTAATTTTTTAGCTTTTGACTTTGGCATGATTTTAGGTTTATAGAAAAGTTGCAGAGTACAGAGAGTTCCCAGCTCTGCTCAACTTCCCCTGATGTTAGTAACCTACATCTAGCACATTTGTCAAAAGTAAGACATTAAATTAGTACAACAGTATTAACTAAATTGCTTCATTGGATTTCACCAGTTTTTCCACTAGTGTCCTACTTTTCTGTTCCAGAATCCAACCCAGGATACTAAGCTGCACTTAGGAAGTTCTTAGTTTTAATGAAGTAAAATATATTGATTTATTTTAATTGCTCATTCTGTTCTTAGAAGTTCTTCCACATCCTGATATCTGGTAAAATATTAATCTGTATTTTTTCTAGATATTTATGGTTTTATTTTCTAAATTATTTCTTTCTTTCAGCCATCTGGGATTTATTCTGGTGCAGCGTACATAAAGATCTAGGGCTTCCCAAGTGGCTCAGTGGTAAAGAATCTACCTGCCAAGCAGGAGACACAGGTTTGATCCTGGGTTGCAAAGATCCCCTGGAGAAGGAAATGGCAACTCATTCCACTGTTCTTGTCTGGAAAATTCCATGGACAGAGAAGCCCTGTGGGCTCCATGGGGTCGCAAAGAATCCAACATGACTTAGTGACTAAACAAAAACAACAACATAAAGATCTAGGGTTTATTTTTAAAGTTTTTTTTTAAGGGGACCATTTTTAAAGTCTTTATTGAATTTGCTACAATATCGCTTCTGTTTCATGTTTTGATTTTTTGGCTGTGAGATGCATGGGATCTTAGCACCCAATCAGGGATTGAACTTGCAATCCATGCTGTTGTTCAGTTGCTAAGGGTTGTCTGACTCTTCGCAATCCCATCGACTGCAGCACACCAGGCTTCCCTGCTTTCAAACTGTCTCCTAAAGTTTGCTCAAATTCATGTCCATTGAGTTGGTGATGCCATCCAACCATCTCATCCTCTGTCACCTTCTTCTCTTGGCCTCAATCTTTCTCAGCATCAGAGTCCTTTCCAGTGAATCAGCTCTTCACATCAGGTGGCCAAAATATTGGAGCTTCAACTTCAGCATCAGTCCCTTCAATGAATATTCAGGGTTGATTTCCTCTAGGATTGACTGGTTTGATCTCCTTGCAGTCCAAGGGACTCTCAAAAGTCTTCTCTAACACCATAGTTCAAAAGCATAGATTCTTCAGCGCTCAGCCTTCTTTATGATCCAGCTCTCACATCCATATATGACTACTGGAAAAACCATAGCTTTGACTAGATGGACCTTTGTCAGCAAAGTTATGTCTCTGCTTTTTAATACACTGTCTAGGTTTATCAAAGCATTCTTTCCAGGGTGCAAGTGTCTTTTAATTTCATGGTTGCAGTCATCATCCACAGTGATTTTGAAATCACTGCCCAACAAAATAAAATCTGTCACTGTTTCCACTTTTTTCCATCTATTTGCCATGAAGTGATGGAACCAGATGTCTTGATCTTAGTTTCTTGAATGTTGAGTTTTAAGCCAGATTTTTTACTCTCCTCTTTCACCTCCATCAAGGGTCTCTTTAGTTCCTCTCCTCTTTCTGCCATTAGTGTTATCATCTGCATATCTGAGGTTGTTGATATTTCTCCTGGCAATCTTGATTCCAGCTTGTGATTCATCCAGCCTGGCATTTTGCATAATATATTCTGCATATAAGTTAAATAAACAAGGTGACGATATACAGCTTTGATGTACCCCTTGCACTGGAAAGCAAACTCCCAACCACTGGACTACCAGGGAAGTTCCAAGATCTAGTGTTTATTTTTCTGAATAGTTGGTCAGCTATGCAGTTCTCTAGAATGGGTCCTTCCCTTCTTCACTGATTTGTGAAGCAACTTCTATCAAATATGAAATATTTAGATGTCCCAGGTTCTGTCTCCAGGTACAGGTTCTGTTACATTGATTTTTCTGCTGATGGCTGTCAGTATCTCACTGTTTTGAGAGTTGCATATTTATAATATGTTTTCACATCTGGTAGGACAGGATCCCCTCCTGCTTTAGAAGATGAAGATTATGTTAATAAGAATAATGATCCTATTTATATGCCAGGTCCTGTTTTGGGAGCCACAGATAAGATACGAATGATCAAGGAGGCCAGTCAATGGGGAGGCAGACACCTGACTAGTGCCACCAGCAGCATGCTGGAGCATAGTTAGCTATAGGGGAAGGGCCAAGGAGTCTGTCTGGAGCAGTTGCAAAAGGTTTGGTCTCTGCTTGACTGGTATAGGAATCAGCCAGAGAAGTAGGCAGGGCATTTCAGGCAGAAGGAACAGCAGTCAAAGACCCGGAGTTGGAAAAGTATGCAGCATATTTTGGGAACCATATGCAGTTGGTATTGAAGCTTGAAGTCCTGAGATGGGAGTGATGGGAAGAGGTAACACTGCATGGACAGGTGGGGCGGGGTTATGGAAGGCCTCCACTGCCAAAGGAGGTGTTCAGGTGACCTAAGGGCCCTCCTGTCCTGAAATTCTTCAATTACTGACTCTCTTTCCAGGAACATGTTCCCAGCCAACCTGGTGGAAGCCACATTCAAACAGGTGAGTGGGTCCCTGGGCGATCGAGGGTGGGCAGGCAGGGCCACCCTGGGCCTGGCTCGGCTGGTCAGTCTCCCTGTCTCTGGGGGTGGGAGGCTACAGGGGAGGGGTGGGGGGAGGACCTAGATCTTTAGAGACTCCTGTGGTCGTACCCCTGCCCTGGGTTCTGACTTTTCACAAGGAAGAATTATGAGGGGAGATGGAAGCCCCCACTGAGTGCCGGCTCCGCCCTCCATCATGCCCATGCTCACACACAGGGTCTCGCTCAGTCCTCACAATAACCCTACCCTGGGCTAGGACCAGAACAGCTCCTGGATGAGGAAACTGAGACTCAGTAGGGTTAAACGATTTGCCCAAGGCTAAATCACTAGTAAATGGCAGAACTAGTAGGTGAACCCAGGCCTGTTGGCATCAAAGCCTGTTTTCTCTTTCTTTTTAAAATAATCCTTTCCTTCTAATAAAAACAGTAATAACACTCACTGTAAAATATAAGGGAAATACTACAATAAATAAGTGAAATTCACTCAGTTGTGTCCGACTCTTTGCGACCCCAAAGACTGTAGCCTGCCAGGCTCCTCTGTCCATGGAATTCTGTAGGCCAGAATACTGGAGTGAGTAGCTGTTCCCTTTTCCAGGGGATCTTCCCAACCCAGGGGTTGAACCCAGGTCTCCTGCATTGCAGGCAGATTCTTTACTATCTAAGCCACAAGGGAAGCCCAAGAATACTGGAGTGGGTAGCCTATCCTTTCTCCAGGGGATCTTCCTGGGGTCTGATCAAACTGGGGTCTTCTGCATTGCAGGGAGGCCCAAAGCAGAGGATAAAAATCACTTGTAGTTCCAGGACCTAGCAATAGTGATAGTAGAAGTTATGCTTCTAGTCTTTTTTTTCTCTGCAGAAATGTTTTTAAAAATAGAATTAGGATCATAGTACACACACAGTGTGCATCTTGCTTTTTTCCCCCACTCCCATTATATCATGAGCACTTTACATGGTTATTAATGTTTCTTAAAAATACAAGTCATGTACGGATGTGAGAGTTGGACCGTAAAGAAGGCTGAATGCTAAAGAATTGAGGCTTTCAAGCTGTGATGTTGGAGAAAACTTTTTGAGAATCCCTTGAACTTCAAGGAGATCAAACCAGTCAATCCTAAAGGAAATCAATCCTGAATATTCACTGGAAGGACTGATGCTGAAGCTGAAGTTCCAATACTTTGTCCACCTGGGAAGAGCTGACTCATTGAAAAAGACCCTGATGCTTGGAAAGATTGAAGGCAGGAGGAGAAGTGAGTGACAGAAGATGACATGGTTGGATGGCATCACTGACTCAATGGATATGAGTTTGAGCAAGCTCTGGGAGATGGTGAAGGACAGGAAAGCCTGGTGTACTGCAGTCCATGGAGTCACAGAGAGTCAGACAGGACTGAGCAACTGAACAACAACAAAAAATACAATGCTTAGTGATGATATCATAGCCTGATGTAAGTCTAGGCTGTAATTTATTTACCTATTTCTCCTTTTGGTTGTTTACCAAAACAGCCTTGCTGTTATTCAGTCGCTAAGTAATGTCTGACTCTGTACCCCATGGACTGTAACACACCAGGTTCCTCTGTCCTCCACTATCTCCCAGAGTTCACTCAAATTCATGTCACTGAGTTAGTGATGCTATCTAACCATCTTATCCTCTGCTGCCTCCTTTTCCTTCAGCCTTCAGTCTTTCCCAGTATCAAGGTCTTTTCCAGTGAGTTGGCTCTTCACATCAAGTGGCTAAAGAAATGGAGCTTATGAATATTCAAGGTCAGTTTCCAACAACCCTGTACACCAATCTTGGTGTGCACTTCTAATAATTTCCCTTCTAAAATGTCAGTCTGTTGGTTGACTCAGTCCAATAAGCATTTCCTGATCTTCCCTGTGGTGGGCCCTGTGTTGAGGCTGGAGACACACGAGAGGTGGTTGAGAGATGGAGGAGAGGTTCCAAAATAAGGAGCTGTGAAAGCTTGAGCTAATCACTGTATCTTCCCTAACCTCTTGTGTCTTCATCTGTGAAATGAGCCAAGTAGTGGAGGGCCCTGAATGCTAGGCTAGGGAGTTTGGATATTATTCCAACAGTGATGGGCAATTACTGAAGATGTGAGAGAGAAAAAGAACATTGCTCTACTTTCTACCGCATCTGGAATGCCCTTTCTCTTTTGGCAAACCCCTGCCCATCCTTCAAGAATCAGCACCTGGCACAGAGTGTTCAAACTTGGGTGATGATGGTGGTTATGATGGTGATGGTGGTGGTAGTGATAATAGCAGTAATGGTTACAGAAGGCTTACCATGTGCCAGGCAGTACTGCCAGCACTTTACATATATCATCTCATTTAACCTAATGAGGTAAGTAACTATTAAGACCCCACTTTACAGATGAAGGAACTGAAGCATTGAAATTTTATGTCTATTTCCTGAGTGGTTCTTTTTCTCCACCCATCCCCAGAAACTTTGCTTTATTGATACTTGGTGTAGGAAGATAGGAGCCCTTGTTTGCGCTCATAGTACCTGAGGAATGAGAAGAAAAGACTTGGAAATGTCCTGGGGGCTGAGGAAGAGAGTTAGGTGACTCAGTCACTCAGTTCTCCCCAGCTGGCATCTCATCTCGTCAAGAAAGCTTGGGGCAAACTAAGCTTTCCTAACAGAAGGTCCAAGTTTCCTTCAGTGGAAGGCAGGGCTTGCTGGCTGTTAGGCAGATGGACAGTGGATGGCTGAAAGAGGATAGACAGGTGAATGGAGGTTTATCCAGGTAGATTATCTGTGTAGGAGATGGATGGATGGTTAGAGAGGGTCCCAGCCAAGTGGTGCTAGTGGTAAAGAACATTAATGCAAGAGATTTAATCCCTGGGTTGGGAAGATCCCCTGGAGAAGGGCATGGCAACCCGCTGCAGTATTCTTGCCTGGAGAATTCCATGGTCAGAGGAGCCTGGTCAGAGGGCTACAGTCCACAGGGTCTCACAGAGTTGGGCATGACTGAAGTGACTTATTACAGGTAGGTGTAACGATGCACAGAAAGAAGAGGGGAGGAGGGATGGAGGGAGGTGTGCCGGGTAGTGTGTGGATGACCGAACAAATCTCAGTTTTGTTTTTTGGTAAAATATTGATAATAACCCCTGTCGTGCCTAAGTCACAGGGTCACTGTCAATCATATAGTTCATGAGTGGATACAGATGTGCTTCCAAGATGTTCTTATTATTGTTGTTGATGTTACGCTTGGTCCTGTCCTGACTCATTCCTGGTTGGGGTGTTGCCCGCCAGTATCGCACCAAGACCACCCCCGTTATCAAGTCCCCCAAGGTGGCGTCAGAGGAGGCCTCTTCTCGGCGGATCCTCATCTATGGGGTCCAGGAGGAGAATGGCTCTCATGTGCAGAACTTCGCCCTGGACCTGACACCCCCGCCAGAGGTCGTTTATAAGTCAGAGCCTGGCACCAGCGATGGCATGAACGTGCTGGGCATCGTCATCTTCTCTGCCACCATGGGTATGTGCTGCCCACTACCCCGGGAAGCCCTGGGGCCTGGCCCTCCTTGCATTTACCCCTCCTTACATCCCGTGTCCAGTAACCTGAATAGCCTGGAGTCTCCCCATCTTCCAGGAGGTTCCTTCCTTTCCTTTTCCGAGAGAGTGACTCAAGTCCCTATTCCATTACCCAGGGGCAAGGGGGTGTCCCTAGCCCTCCCCGAGTTGGAGCTGCTGTTCCTCACTGGGAATTCCCCATCCCTGGGTGCTATTTGCCTCCAGGAGTGTTGGTCCTCCCTCTGAGAAGGCCATGCCTCTAACATTGCCAGCAGCTATTTGTTTAAAGCCCTCATTCTTCCCTTCCACCCTCAACCACAGGGCTTTCTCAGTGGCCACCTCTCTCTGTAGACCTGTCTGTGCCATTTCTGGGGGCCCGTGACCATACTCTTTCCTTTGCTGGGTCTCCAAGGCCCACCACAGGCTACTTACCATGAAGCTGGTAAAGTTTAACTTGCACAGGTCCCTTCTAAGGCCTGTATCCTTTTTCCTGTTTTAAATTTTATATTCTTTTTCTTGAAGAAGGCTCCAAACTGTGCAAGCTTCAGATCCTACAAAACCTCTGGATACGCCTCTGCCTGCAGCATCCTTCCCTTGACCACCCCCACCGACATATGCACACAGCCTTCTTCCTTCTTTGGTAGCAGTGATTTGTCACTAAGTCGTGTCCAATTCTTGCCACCCCATGAACTGTAGCCCAACAGGCTTCTCTGTCCATGGAGTTTTCCAAGCAAGATTGCTGGAGTGGGTTGCCATTTCCTTCTCCAGGGGATATTTCCAACCAAGGGTCGAACCCGCATCTCCTGCATTGCAGGCAGATTCTTTACCAACTGAGCTACTAGTGAAGTCCTCTTCCTTTTTTGGAGTCTAGGAATTCCTAACCCCTCCACAACTGTCTAGCTTGTCAGTCCCACCTCGTCTTTCTAGGTCATGCCAGGGGTCATCAGGAGCCTCACTATAAAATCCTATCAGCCCCTTCCCCACACTGCCCCAGCCCTGGGCCTAGTGGAGGGCTCTCCAGCTTCCAACCCCTACACAGGGTTTTCTTCTCAAGTGGAAATTCCCCTGTCTTCTTGGTTTCTTAGGCAGGAACTTGGGGTTACTTTATACTTTGCCCTCTGCTTTAGCTCATACCCAAATCCCACCAGGCCTGCCTCTGAAGTCTCTCCAGCCTCTGCATTTCCTTTTGCCCACTGCCCCAGCCAAGGCCATCTTCACCTCTCACCTGGTTTCTGGAAAAACTGCCCCAAGAGTCCCCTGTCCTTGTGTGTCCTCCTCACAGGGTCGTCGAGTCCCCATGTAAAGCCTCCACTGGCTCCACTGTCCTCGGAGAGGGGTCCAAACACCACGTGACCTACAGAGCCTGTGAGCTCCGGCCAGGCTGCGGCTCTCGGCCGCTCACTTCCCCAGCCGCTCTGCCTGTCGGTTCCTGGAAGGCGCCTCCCTCGGCCAGGCTGCTCCTGCCCCTCCCTCTCCGCTACACTTTTCTCATCCCTGAGGGAGCTCAGTATAAGCGTCCCATCCTGGGGAAAAGTCTAACCCCAGTCAGGTGCCCTGTGTTATTCCTTAAATGTTTGATCCAATACAACTGCCTACTTGTTGGCGTGGCTATTTAACGCCTGCGTGGCAGCTGCGTATCCACGCAGGCAGAGACAGGGCTTGGTCTCCATGTAGCCCCACAGCCACCACGTGACTGGTTAGAGCAGGTGCTTGGTAGGTGAACTTCTGGGAAAGATGGGTAGACAGGTAGATGAATGACAATGGTTAACGGAGCTCTTTTCATCCTGGTCAAAAGGCCAGGCAGGCACACAGAGGGGCCAGGACCTCAGAGACCCCAGAGTATGAGAGGATGGTGTTCGGAAGCATCCTCAGCACATCTGATAATCTGTCCCCCGCCCTGGACTTTCTTCCCCTTCCCCAGTCATCACCGCTCTCTTAGGGCTGGGAACATACCCAAAAAGGATATCTATCAGCAGAACTAAAGAAAACTCTGAGCCCCTTCGACTCATTTCGCGGTTTACTGAGCACATGTCAGTGACTATTTTTTGTGTGTCCTCAACTCTGGCCGTGCCAACGTCTCTGTGTACCCCCACCTGAGTGTGGGTGAGCACACCTGCACAGCTGGCTCCCCTCACTGCAGCCTCCTTCCCCATCTTCTCCCTGGTGTTGGGATGCGGCTGATGCTAAGGTGGCATTGGCCTTGCTTGTGGGAGGAAGCCCACTGCCACCCTACGCATCCCATGTATAGTTGCTCTAAGCCAACCAGGGCCTGTGGGTGGAACAGGGAGCTTGATGAGGAGCAGGAATAGCTCGGAAGCTGGCTCTGAGTTCAGCCAGGCTTCCACAGGCCAGGTGGACAGAGCTGGGCCCAGTGTCACCTGCCTCTCTGGCCTCTCCTGCCCACCCCCGCAGGACCCCTCCACTCCCCTTCCCTGTGGTAGCTGCTCCCCATTCAGCATGGGTTCGGGGCATCCCGGGCAGGGAAAGAGCTTGTCTCTAGGGTCCCAGAGGCCAGGATTCAGATCCTGCCCCTCACCGGCTGAGTCAGTGGATGAACCTCTTGGACACAGCAACAGTAAGCTCCGTGAAGGCAGACACAGAGTGTATTATGCTCTCCATCTTTGTGTCACCAGTGGGAGAGCAGCTGCTTGTTACTGTTCCAGGAGTGACCTAACTGTGGTTACCTGCATGACCTCAGAACCCAAGGGGAGGGTGACAGGGGCTTCGGAAAAAGCTTCATCATTCATTCCCTTGTTCATTCATTCATTCAATGATAAGTTGCCCTCATGGGTTAACTTTCTATTGGGGGAGACAGAATAATACAACAGATAAGTGTTGTAATAAGTGATATGAGGGGATCAGAAAGAGATGGGTTAAAGAATAAATGAGGAGTCTGCCAAGGGGGGTTGGGAGGGGCAGGCCTCCAGGCCAGGGCTTCAGGCATCAGGAACTGAATGGACAAAGGCCCCACCATAGCCAAGAGCTTGATGTAGTCTAGAAACGTGAAGAAGGAGTGAGTGAGGAAGGGAAAGCACGGCCAGACAGAGGCGGGAGTTAGAGACGGCCAGGTCAAGTGGGGCCTGAACCAGGGTGGGAGGGGTGGGGTGTTAGTTATGGTCTGTGTTCAGGAAAGTCGGTTGGGGGTGTTGGCAGGGAGCATTTTTATCTTTAGAAGGTGGCACATGCTGCTGGGTGGAGAGGAGGAAGAGATGGAAGCGCTGTGGGAAGGTCACAGCCCTCTCCAGCAGGGAGGCCGGGAAGGGAGGGGAAGGAGGGGGAAGCGCTGGGTGGCAGAGGCCGCTGGGTGGCAGAGGCCGCTGGGCAGCCGGCCAGGCGCGGAGATCTGTGTGTGCCCGTGCTCTGTCCGCGCCTGGCCACAGCACGCGTTGGCTCACGTGGGTGTCGTGCGCTCTGCCCCCCTCTGCCGGCTCTGTCATTTGCTGTGTCCCTGCCCCCCGCAGGCATCATGCTGGGCCGCATGGGTGACAGCGGGGCCCCGCTGGTCAGCTTCTGCCAGTGCCTCAACGAGTCCGTCATGAAGATCGTGGCCGTGGCTGTGTGGTGAGCCTCGTCGTGGGGGTCAAGGGCAGACTCCTACCCACTCCGCCCCCTTTCAGCCCTGCTCTAGGCAGCTGGAGGGACCCCGTGGTCCCAAAGAAATGAGCAGAAAGCTGGGCACAGGAGGATACCCCCAGCCCTGACCAGGCCGAGTTCCAGCCCTGGGCCTGCCATTTCTGGCCCCATCAGGCCTATTGGAGGCCAATCAAGAGCTAATCAGCCTGGTCCTGACCTCTGTTTCCCCATCTCTTGGGGCCTCATTAGCTCAGCTTTTGGAGAAAGGAGACACTGGAAGTGACAACCAGCTGCCACTCCTTGGCTCAGAGTTCAGACCTTAGGAATCTTCTAGTCCAACCCTGCACAGTGAGATAAGGAAAGGCAGAGGCCTGCCAAGGTCAGCCATAGAGACTGTCTCATTGCTGGGCTGCAATGTGGGCCTGCGGAGGAAGGCAGAAGGGTAAAGCCTGCATGGCTGGACTGGTTAAGGGGGCATTAGTGACATCATACGCCAGGTACTTGGGTACATGGTCACATTCTATCCTCGTAAGAGTCTGGGAAGGCTCAGGGCAGTCAGGCCCAGCAGTGATATAGTGCCTGGCACCTCCCACGGTCTTTGCCTGCCTGGTGCTAAGCCAGCTGCCCTGCCCACCTCAGGTACTTCCCCTTTGGCATTGTGTTCCTCATCGCTGGCAAGATCCTGGAGATGGACAACCCCACGACCGTAGGAAAGAAGCTGGGCTTCTATGCAGTCACCGTGGTGTGTGGGCTGGTGGTCCATGGCCTCTTCATCCTGCCTCTGCTCTACTTCTTCATCACCAAAAAGAACCCCATCGTCTTCATCCGCGGCATCCTCCAGGCCCTGCTCATCGCACTGGCCACCTCCTCCAGGTAGCCCTGGGCAGGGAAAGTGTCAGGGAAGAGACCACGGCGGAAAGCTATCCTTCTGTCCAGCCATCATTTGCCTGTAGCCATGGAACCATGGAAAGTGTCCATGTGACCTACTTCACAAACTTGGGGGAGGATTTGGTAACAAGACCTATTCTTGAAATGCTTGAGCCCCTACCTTCCCGAATGGCAGCAAGCCCTCCTCCACATCCCCAGAGTTCCCTCAGTCCACATGGGGGTTGGCGTCCACGTGTCAGGGGCCGGCAGAGCTGAGGAGTGATGAGTCTGCAGTCTCTGCTGCCTTTCACGGCCACGTGGTGCTTCTGGTGGAGCCAGGCCCTCTGCTCTTCAGGGACTCTGCCTGTTTACTGTCACTGGCAGGTAGCCCTGTCACAGCACTGGCAGCGTCTTTAGACAGTGGGAATTTGAGTCATGATTCCATTACCCACTAGCTCTGTGACTGCGGGCAAGTCACTCCACCTCCCTGGGTGGTGAGATTAGTTTCCTCATGTACAGACCGGGGATCACTGTGGCCTCTGGCATGTAGAGTTGCTGTGTGATTAATGGAGATAACCCACTAAGGCCATTCTGGGCTTGGTGAAGCAACACCTGACCTCAAGCATCCCAGACCGCAACTGAGTGCAGAAGACCCAGGGAGATGAAGTCATGCAAACTCTGCTATTGAGAGAGGAGAAGGGAAGGAGGCGGTCACTTACTGGGCATCTAACCCTGTGAAGAAAGAGTGGTTCTCCCCATAGTGAGTGTCCAAGCTCTACACGGAGGAAGTCACCTAAACTTAAGCCCATGTCTCTGGCCTTAAAGGCCTGGCTCTTCTGTCCATCCCTGACTGCCTTCTCTTCCCTAGGCCTCAGTCTCCCAGTCTGTAAAATGGGAATAAGGGCCACCACAGACCTCCTTCCACAGCAGCCACATAACCTGCCCGTGGCAGCAGAAGTACCTCATGCAGGACTCAGGAGGAGCAGAACCAGTGAGGAAAAGTCCTAGAAGCCTTGTCTGGGAACCCCACCCAGGGCAGAGGGAGGAGGCGAGAGGGAAAGATGAAGCCCCAAGCAGCTGCTGGCCCCCATGTCACTGGTTAAGCCCTACCAGCACTGGCAGCCCTCACTGTTTCCTGTTAGCAGGAACCACAGCCTCGTGTCCAGCATGCCTGGGGCCCATGAGGGGCTCTGGCAAGTGTATCTGGGCCTCTCAAGCAGTGACCTGTGGGGGAGTAAGGGCTGTGGGGCTACGCAAACCTGAATTTCAGGCCCAACACTGCTACTGGGAGCTCAGTAACAACACAGCTACAAGAGCAAGGGCTACCATTGGTTGAGTACCTACGATGGGTGCTTGCTAAGTCTCCAAATCGTGTCCGACTCTTTGTGATCCTATGGACTGTAGCCCACCAGGCTCCTCTGTTCACGGAATTCTCCAGGCAAGAATACTGAGTGGGTTGCCACGCCCTCCTCAAGGGGATGGGATCAAACCTGGGTCTCCTGCATTGCAGGCAAATTCTTTACTGTCTGAACCACCAGGGAAGTGAAGTGAAAGTCGCTCAGCCACATCTGACTCTTTGTGACCCCATGGACTATGCAGTCCATGGAATTCTCCAGGCCAGAATACTGGAGTGGGTAGCCTTTCCCTTCTCCAGGGGATCTTCCCAACCCAGGGTTCGAATCTAGGTCTACCACCTTGCAGGCAGATTCTTTACCAGCTGAGCCGCAAGGGAAACCACCTACAATATGTAGACACTATTCTAAGCAATCTCTTGTTGAATCCTCCTAATAGCTCCGTAGTATACCGATTGTTTGGGACAAGGAAACTATGGCACGTACAGGTTGAGGAAGGGCCAAGGCCACTAAGTTAGTGGGAAGCTGGAATCTGAAGCCAGTGCTCCCACCCAGAGCCCTGCTGTTGACCACTTCATCTCCACTTTGCATGGTCAGTCGTTTGACGTGGCCCCTCCTCCCCTCTGGACTTCATTTCTTCACCTGTTAAAGGAGCTCAAAACCTTCCTAGCAGGAAGCCATGAGATGTAAAGTGCAGCGCCTGGCACATAGTTAGATGCTCTGCTGGTGGTCACTCCCTTCCTGACCAGTGTTCACAGGGGGTCTCTAAGGTCCTGAATCTGGGCAAGTCTGGCCACATGACCATTTTAAAAGCCCCTTCAGTCTGTTCTCCACCCTAGATGGGCCAGCTGCCTGGCACTGGGGGCAGGGGGAGCTTCTGTTACTGACCATCTGGCAACCTGGGGGCCCTGACCATCTTGGAGGAGGGTGATGGCAGACACTGGCCCTTCTATCCACAGCTCCGCCACACTGCCCATCACCTTTAAGTGCCTGCTGGAGAACAACCACATTGACCGGCGCATTGCTCGCTTCGTGCTGCCCGTGGGCGCCACCATCAACATGGATGGCACCGCACTCTACGAAGCCGTGGCTGCCATCTTCATTGCCCAGGTCAACAACTATGAGCTGGACTTCGGCCAGATCATCACCATCAGGTGAGCTCCTGACACCCTGCATCCGGTGTGGATTGGGGGCGGCTGCTCTGGAAGGGCTTTCGGGAGTCTTGAGCTCCCATATCTCATGTGGTCTCTGAGGCCCAGAGAGGGCAAGGGGCTCATTCCAGGTCACACAGCAAGTCAGTGCTGGGGTCTCATGATTCAGGGCACCAGGCTCCTTCCCCAGTGCCACCCTGCAGATAGGGAGCTCTGAGCAACCTGGGAAGCTAGGGCCCAGAGGAGAGCCTGCAGTGGGAACATGCATAGCAGGCAGGACACTGCAGGTAGGCACAGGGCAAGCAGAGGCCAGAGGTGGGACTGAGGACAGCGGAGGGGCTGCTGGTGTGGCTGGAACTGGGGGAAGGTGCTAAGTGAGGACAGAGGTGAAGGGGAAGGCCTCACATGCCAGCCTGAGGGTGCAAGTCTCACCCTAGGGACCCAGTGCCAGAGGACGATGGGAACCTACAGTGACAGTGGCCTGCCAGGCTCCTCTGTCCATGGGATTTTCCAGGCAGGAATACTGGAGTGGGTTGCCATGCCCTCCTCCAGGGAATTTTCCCAACCCAGGGGTCAAACCCAGACACAGGGCTTTCCACAGACTTCTTAGGATGTTCTGCTGAGCCTGTGGGACCACAGGACCTTGGGCAGAGAGAGGCATGCCCCTGCCCCAAGAATGCTCTGCTGTGGCATTCCTAACAATGCCTGCTCCACAATGCTGTCCCCAGAGGCTCTGGCATTCTGGTCTCCTCCTTGGGTTCAGGGCCAAACACCACTCCCAACCCTCTCCTGCAGCATCACGGCCACCGCAGCCAGCATCGGGGCAGCCGGCATCCCCCAGGCCGGGCTCGTCACCATGGTCATCGTGCTCACCTCCGTGGGGCTTCCCACCGATGACATCACCCTCATCATCGCTGTCGACTGGGCTCTGTGAGTGGGGTTCCCCCACCCTCTCCTGTCCCCTGGGAGGCAGGCACTCACAGTGGACCCGGGAGCTGCCATGGTTTGGTACAGTGGGTACTCATTGACACCTGCCCAGCTGGATGACTTGCGGAGCCCGGTTTTCAAAAGTGAAAACCTAGGATCCCTTGTTCAAAAACTACAGAGAATTTCAGGAGGGTGGGAGCAGAGCATTAGCCCAAGCCCTTTGACACACAGGCCCTGAGGCACCACACATTCACATGCCTCATCACCCACTTCAGCACCGCCGGGGGGTGCTGGGCCAGGAGGACCAGGAAGGCACCCGTCCCGTGAGCACTGCCCTCTCCCATATCCCCTTACAACAGAGGGCCTGCCGCTCACCGCCCACCTTGGCCCACCAGGGACCGTTTCCGCACCATGATTAATGTGCTGGGTGATGCACTGGCTGCCGGGATCATGGCTCACGTCTGCCGGAAAGACTTCGCTCAGGACACGGGCGCCGAGGTGAGCACACCGTCTCCCTCCAGCCAGGCTGCTCAAAGGCCCAAGGGTGAAGCCAGGAGTGGTGGGCAGGGCAGCACATCAGCTACCCACCAGCTGGGCAGCCTTCCACCGATCCCTCCACACCTTGGTCTCCTCACGGGCACCCGGGTGGCAGATTCCTCTAATAACTGATTGTTGGACATCCACCATGGCTGGTGGTGAACACAGGCAGCATCCTCAGGGAGACATACCCCAGTGTCCTGTTGACAAGGCCAGTGTTCACATGTCTGCTGGGAGCTTCATGGTCCTCAGCGCTCCTTCAGTAGCCACGTGTAGTGGCTGTCCCACTCCGTGGGGAGGATGCTGAGGCTCAGGCAGGGGTGCTGCCCACTCCCACACTGGATCCCAGGGGGCAGGTGCCTCCTCTACTAAGACAGTCCCAGGAGGCAGGACAACTTGGAACTGGAGCCCAGAGAGGCCCTATGACCTAGCAAGTTCTCACAGCATGTCTGTAGGAAAACCAGACTGTCCCCAGCCCTTTGTTTGTCCAGTCCTCCCTACTGTCTATCCTCAGTCCCTCCTGCTGCTGCCAAGACCTGTTTCCTCTCCCCAGAAACTGCTGCCCTGTGAGACCAAGCCCGTGAGCCTCCAGGAGATCGTGGCGACCCAGCAGAATGGCTGTGTGAAGAGTGTGGCTGAGGCCGCAGAGCTGACCCTTGGCCCCTCCTGTCCCCACCACGTCCCCATCCAGGTGGAGCAGGATGAGGAACCAGCCACTGCCAGTCTGGACCACTGCACCATTGAGATCAGCGAACTCGAGACCAACGTCTGAGCCCCAGGAACTGCAGGGCCTGGGGGAGGCCTCCAGGGTTAGGGGCCAAGGGCAGGATCTCAATTCACTACTTTCCTGAGCACAAGGGCCAGGCTAACACTATCTCCCCACCCTTGAGGGTCCAGAATGGGCTCCACTTGATGGAAAGTGGAGTGTCAGAAAGGGGAAAGACTGCATGTAGGGGTCCCAACTGGAGAGTTACAGGCAGGTGTAGCCTGAGCCCCAGCAGTGACATTTCCACTGGGCTGGCCTGTGAGGGTGGCAGGCAGGGGTATGGTCTCCACTTGCTGAATCACAAAGTTGAGGCTCTGAGAGCTGAAAACACTTGCCCCAGGTCTCAGAACAAGTGATATCAGGACTAGGATTCTAGTTCAAGGCTTTCAAGCCCTGGCCACTCCCTGCCAGAGGACAGAGATGCCTGCAGGGCCAGATGCTGAGAGGGATGCTCTGACCCCTCCAGAAGTCCCAGAGCCACCACTGCTTTCAATTTATGAAGATATAGCAATGTCCTGGTTCTGCCCCAGCTGTGTCCCAGTCCAGGCCTGCCCCCACCCGGCCCCATAACACGTGGCCTCAGACCAACAGCTCTCCCCAAGGACGGGCCCAGCCTAAAGCCGAGACCCACTGCCTTCCATGTGCCACAGCCAGTCCCATCTCCTGACCTAGCAGTTCTGTCTCATAAAGCTCATCTGATGTGGAGATGAAGATGTATTCACCAGAGCTGCAGGGCCCCTAGAAACCCCCGGGCTAGTCTCCCATTGGACAGGTGAACCAGCCAGGATTGGGGACACAGACTCACCTGGGATGTTTCAGTCAAGCTGCCCAGATGGCCCTGGGGTCAGCATTCCCTCCACCCCCTGCTCCAAAGCCCATGTGATGAAGAGGAGTTAGATTTTCTATTCCTTTCTGTGTTTGCAAGTTCAGTGATAACTAAATAAAGGTATTTTGTTTTTCAAGTCTTGTGGGCTTAGTGACCATACCCAAACCAGCATTTCTTTATGGGGTTAATACAGGCAAAGTGCAGACTTGCTTGTCTGGGCAGTCTGAGTACAGACGGGGCTGTCCAGGAAGCCGGAATGTAAACAGCCTAGTCTGCAGCGCTGGAGTGTAGACAGGTCTGTCTGGGCTGTCAGTGTGTGGATGGGCCTGCCTGGGCAGCCAGAGTGCAGATGAGCCTGTCCTGGTGGCCAGAGTGAGGACAGGCCTGCCTGAGCCATTACATGCAGGAAGCAGAGCACACACTGGGCTGCCCAGGGGCCTGTCTGGGAACCACGGTGTGGGCAGACCACTCTGCTCATAGCCTGGGCTCTACAGTCAGGGCCCTGAGGTCAGTCCTCACAAAAGAAACACATTTCCTCAGCCAGCCTGGCTCCCATCGGTGAATGTTTTGCTTTAAACAGGGGGTGTGCCCGAGAAGTTTTCAGACTCCCCTTCCCTCGCTCTCCTCAGCCTCACCGTGTCTCCAGGAGGCTTGCAGAGGAGACGGAAGACCCAGGCCACACAGTCTGCTCTGGATGCACTTTGGGGAGAAGATACAGCCCCAGGGTTTTGCACCATGGAGCCTGTGAAGCTGGGGGAGAGGATGAGCCTCCCAGGGTCAGTCAGAGAATCAGGAGTGTGATCAGTCCTGAATATTCAGTGGAAGGACTGATGCTGAAGCTGAAGCTCCAAATACTTTGGCCACCTGGTGCGAAGAGCTGACTCATTGGAAAAGACCCTGATGCTGGGAAAGACTGAACGCAGGAGGAGAAGGGGGTAACAGAGAATGAGATGGTAGGACGGCGACATTGACTCAACAGATGTGAGTTTGAGCAAACTCCAGGAGACAGTGAAGGATGGGGAAGCCTGGCGTGTTGCAGTCCGTGGGATCGCCAAGAATCGGCTGAACAACAACGATCACCTTCCTCCCAGGCCCCACTCCTGAACTACCTCCATCTTCCTCCCAGGGTTATGGTCTGAAGAGTCCAGGAAGGGCCCTAGGCTCCCCCTCCCACCATAGGGCTAGAGGCTGTCGAATCCACCTTGGGAGCATCCTTCCTTCCTTAAGGCCTAATCACCTGTGACGGATCAGATGTCCAGCTATCGTAACTCTCCCCATGGTGTGGCCTACCTTACTGTCCACCGTCCTGTGGCACATCTCTCTGTGCAATGGCATCTGCTTCACACGGGTGAGGAAGCTGCTCTTTACCGGGCTCGACAGTAAAGCAGTGGCAGCATGCTTGCACACCTCCAGTGGCGCACTACTTCCAGGGCTACCACTTCCGGGGCATGCGACCCACTGTGGGGCAGCTCTGCCTGGAGACGTTCTTTGCTTTGAGCTGGGGGCTGCCTTCTTCTGGCCCAGCTCTGGCCCCGCTGGTGATGGTGACACACTGGGCTAGCCTGCCACCTCTGGGCAAGCCTGCAGGGACCAGGGCCCTGAGGTGGGCTCTGCTCCAGCTCCCAGGCCTGCCTCCAGCCCCCTTCCCATCCCAGCATCCTCTATGGGCTGGACCCCATCAATCATGGCCACTCAGTGCCCAGGAGCTCTGAGCAGCCCAAAGCTGGCAGGTCCTCTGCCTGGATGCTCAGCCCCTCGGGAGCACAGAGCGAGCGGGCTCACAGGCTTTGTGCGGTGGTCCCGGCCCAACCTGCTGACCCCCGCCCCCCCAGATGAGGGGCCTCCAGGCCGCCTCACCTTCACCTAAACCCTGTGTCCCTGGACCTCTTTCTATGGGATGACTTTGTGGGCCCCCAGAAGTGAACTCGGCGCTGACTCCTGCTGGTCAGAAAGTGCTGAAGTGCTGGGATCCCGCCTGGCCGGCCAGGCCTGAGCCCGGCACCTGGCAGGAAGCTCACACAGACAGGGCCACAGGCTGCCAGACAGGGGTAATGCTTTTATATTAGTTTTTCTGTAACAAGAAAAATCAGCTTTGAAGTTTTTATCTTTTTTTTTCCTTAAAAAAGAATTTAAAAAAAAAAAAAAAAAGGCACCCAGAACTCCCCTCAGGCCCAAAGAATAAAAAACTTCTCTCATCGGTGCAGCTGGGCCCTTTGCTCTTGCTCCACCCAGCCCCGCCACCTCCGCCAAGCTCCAGCCCAAGACCCCAGCAGCCTCAGACCTTCCCTCTGGCCTCAGTGGGACTCGTCCATCAAAGCTGTGTCTGGGCCCGGCCAGGGCCTGGCGGGGAATGACTGACCCGTCTTTGGGGACCATGACCGGTGGACCAAGGAAGCAGTCCTGAAGGTTCTTTCCCCAAATGGAGAGAAAGGAAGAAAACCCAGTCTGTGAGTTCCAGAGGGTGCAGGCACCTGGCTGCAGACAGCATGGAGATAACTCTGTGTCTTCTCCAAGGGACAGACAGAGGGGGCAGACAGACAGACGGCGAGCTGGCCATTTCTGGCTGGGGCAAGAGCTGCTGGTGGCAGAGGCCGAGAAGAGCTATTTGCATGTGACTCATGTGTGTGTGCGTGTACATGTGTCCACGGGGCAGGGAGCAGGTAACCAAGAGTGCTGGGACTGGTCAGACCCTTTGCCTCATCTGCAGGACTCAGGGACTGAGGGCAGCATTGAGTGTGGGGCCAACATGGGGAAGTTTGGAGGACGCTGTGCCGCTGGCTGTGTGTGGGTGTCTGGCTGTGGATGGACTGCAGGAAGGGGTGGGGAGGGGAGACTGGGTCCAGTCTGTGTGTGGAGTGGGGCCTGGTGGGTGCTGCGCTGGGAGTGTCTGTGAGCAAGGCAGAGTGGGGGCGCGCAGGGCTCAGGCACGTGCTGCAGAAAGGCTCCAGCGGTCCGTCGTCCTGCAGAACATGCGGGCGAATCAGGGGAGGCCAAGGCAGACCTGCCCACCAAGCCCAGCCGGGGCCTAGGGGATTAGAGCTGAGGGCCCTGGCAGGGTCAAGCAACTGCAGGCCTGAGCGGGAGTTGCCCTGGGAGTCCAGAGCCAGTGAGGGGCGCCCACTGGGAGGTGCTCCTGGGGGCCTGGTGTGGACTGGAAACCTCTGGACCCCTTTGGCCTCTCCTGGGGCCGTTGACTGTGCCCAATGTCCTCCAGAGGGGCAGATTCTCTCTACCCCAGGACCCACAGTGCCTTTCTGAGGGCCCCAGCACCCCCACTGAATGGCTAGTCACCCCAGTCACTGACCCCTGGCTCTGCCAGAGGACAATGCATGGAGATAAGGGGCTCTACCTCCACGCTCCTGGGCCCAGGAGTCAAGAAAGGTGACTCCCGAGCACTGCCTCTGGGCCCGCCCTCCACAATCAGGTAGCAAGCCCAGCACACTTACTCCTCTCTCTGCCACTGGACCCCTGTTCCCTCCTCCTTATGTCCTCCACCCATAGGATCCTCAACCCCACTCAGACTTCTCTCTGTCTCAGACCCTACTTCAATTCAACATTCTAATAGCGATCCAGCTCGGCTTCCTCTGATATCTCTCCTGACCACACCTCCCCTCCTGGCTACTCCCCACCATCATGCCCACCCTTCAACCTCCTCCCCCAGGAGACCAATCCCTCCCATCTGCACCCCTTCCCTTTTCAGCCTGAGCCCCAGCATTTGCAAGACAGCCTCTCTCTTGCCAGCACCCTCAGTTTCCTTGTTCCTTGCCTTCCTGTCTCACACTCCTGGCCAAAACCTCAAGCATGGAAGGATCCAACTGGCCATCGTCTCCACACCCACCCTGGTCTGCTGAGTACCTGCTGCACAGGGAAACCAGAAGGCTGAAGGCACCAGGCGGGTGTGACTTCACATCCAGCCACGAAGCCGCTGACCTGCGTGTGACTGTAGCCTCTGCAGAACTGACCCTCCTGCCCAAGCCAGTCCTTCCTCCTGCTTGCACAGGTGTGGCTACACCCAGCTCCCCTCTCTTATGCCTTTAACTCCTCCCTCAACATGGGCCCCTCCCCATTGGCATTCAAACCAGCTCCATTGCTTAAAAATGGCGCAGCATGAAAAGAACCCTGCCTGAGTTTCATGTATCCTTCCCCCCACCAGCCTCACTCACCTCTTCACAATCAAGCTTCTCGACAGACTTGTCTATACTCCTTGAACCCTCTCCTTTCCAGCCACTTTCTCCACTCTCTTAGCCCCTGAAGCTACTCCCGACAAGGTCACAGTGACCTCCCTATAGATAAGTCCAGTGGGTCAGTGGCCACGCTCAGTTCCATCATTCTCTCTGTTGTGTTCACACAGCTGATTCCTTCCACTTCCTGTGCATGGATGCATAACATGCATGCACATGTATATGTGTGTGTGCACATGTGTATGTACTCACATGCATGCACACATGAGCATATGCAATGGTGTGCTTGTCCTGCATCTGCGAATACACAATAAAGTACATGCAAGTGTATCTGTGTGTGCACATGTGTGGTGTGTGTTTGAGTGTCTGCTTTGTGCATGTGTGTGCATGTTTAGATGAGTGTGAGTGTGATGACCCTCTGTCCTGAGCTGTCTGCAGTTCTGCTTCCCTCCCCTGGTGCTCTGTCCCCTTCCTCCTGCCGCTCCCCTCCAGCTGGCCATCCCCCTCCCTCTTCTCTCCCTGGAGAGCTCCCCAGCCTCTTGTGGCCTCAGGGACTCTTTCAAGGCCTATGATTCCTGGACCTCCCTCTCCAGCCAGACCTCACTCTGGAGCCCCAGATCCAAATAACCAGTCCACCCTGGGCAGCTCCCCAGTGTCCTCCAAACTCACCGTTCCCCTCACCAGACCTGCTCCTCCGAGTATTATCATTCACCTGGAATTCCAGGCTAGAACTGGGATCTTGTCTTCTCTCTCACCCCATGTCCAGCAGGACTAGCTGGGTCCCTCAAGTCTGCACCTCCAGACCTCCTTTCAGGCCCATCTGCTGGTCTGCAACCTCACTGCCCATCTCCAGCATCTCTGGCTTGGTTGCAGCAGTAGCCTCCTCGTGGGCACCCGTATCCATTCCCTGCTTCCCCCCTCCCAGTCCCATCAGGGATGTGTTGCTGTGGATGGATGCCCTGGCACGGGCCAGCCTCCCGCTGGCATGCTGTCATCCCTGACCTCGCACCCAGGGCCTAAGCACATGGAGCACTCTAACAGAGTTGCAAAATGAACAATGAAGCAGGGTACAGAGGGTGGAGAATGGACAGAAAGACCCTAGACTGGGGTCAGCGGCAGGAATGTGGTGAAGCAGGCTAGGGCACCCCACAGAGACCACCCACCTATGTCAGATCCGGTTCACCCAGTCACTACCGCCTTTCCTCTTCCTCCTCGTCGTCATCCTCCTCCTCCTCCTCTTCCTTCTCCAACCGGCCCCGGTCCTTGGAAACGTCACCAAACTCAAAGTTGCCCTCTATGTCCAAGACTTGCAGGTGCTTCAGCTTCCGGAAGGCACTCTCCATCACGGAGCCCACAGCCAGCTTGTTAAACCTGTGCAGGGCACCCATGTGAGGTCTGTGCCATTAGCCCGACAGTGTCCCCACAGTGACCCAGCCCAGAAGTGGGGTGGGAAGGACGGGCCCTCCAGGAAGACATGCAGCAAGCATTAAAGAAGGGGCTTAGGAGTCCAGGCCATCACAGGGAGCTCGAGCTATTCTGGGTGGCTACTGCAGAGGAGAGAAGGCCTCCACCATATATGCTCTTCCTATGATCTAGGGGAGGCAGACACAAGCAAGTCCTCCCGCCACCCGTTGGCATTAACCTGGAGGTCTGAGAATGCTCTGTGGCCAGCCGGAAGTCACCTCGGAGCTGGGTGTAGAGGGGCACAGGAAAGGCCAGGGCCACAGTGGTTTGGGGACACACTTACATTCGGGAAGGGGAAGGCTGGGCTCTGATCTCAGGCCCCCTCAACTCTCTGTACCTCAGTCTCCTGAAGGAGCCGAGGCACACTGCACCCCGATATCACCCAGCCTGGGCCTTCTGGGCCACAAAGCCCCTAGGAGTGCACATGCTGCCTTTGTCTGATCTGTCTGACTTGGAGGGGAATGATGGGAAGAACCACCCTGGTTCTGCTCTCCTAGGGGTGCCGGGTCCCCTGCATTATCCTAAACCCCCAGAACCCAGCAAGGACCTGAACATCTGCTATTCTGGGTCTGAGGCCCAGGCCCAGCCTGTCCAGCTGTGGACACAGCAGTCACCTGTGCTTACTGGGCCTCAGCTTTCCCAGCTGTACATTGGGAAGATGCTCTCTGTGGTCCCTTCCTGCCACAGGAACATCAAGAATGCCCACAAGTTCTACTTTTTAAAGTTTCCAAAGCCCTTTCACAAACCAGTGAACCTCACCAGGCCTGGCCAGGACTGTCCCCACCCTTGAGAGCCAAGGGAACAGGAGCTCAGTGGGGCCCTGTGATGTAACCAGGGCTCTGCTCCATGGAAGCGCTGCTTCAAGCACTGACCTCTACCTGTGAGTGGTTCCCATGGGCCCTGACCGTCCTGCTGGAGCTGGGCAGCCCCCTGAGGGGCAGGGGCAGACCTCCTACCTGAGAAAAATCCCCTTGAGGTTGGGTGTAGAGTCAAAGGCATTGGCGGGCACAGCACTAATCTTGTTATTTTGCAGGTACAGGTACTCCAGCGACTCTGGAAGCCCCCCGGGGATCTCCGTGAGCTGATTCCCAGCAATGTCGAGCAGCTGCAGGGGTGAGCAGGGCAGATAATGGCACTTGACAGTTTGCCAAGCTCCCACTGACCCGGAGCATTCTAAATCTCATAACCCCGTGAGGCGGGCTCTATAACTATCCCCATTTCCAGATGGGAAAACAGAGGCTTGGAGAGGTTCAGAGATCCATCGCAGGCCACAGGGCCTGTAAAGGCTGGAAGCTGGGGCTTGTGACTCCGAGTACTTGTTCTAATTGGTGTATCTCCTACCCTGCTCCTACACCTGGCCACACGAATTCATGGCCACAGTGTCTGGGTGCTAAAGTCCTCCCTCCTTAACTCACCTGTCACCTCCCTCAGACTAAAGACCCCAAAAGGGCAGGGACTAGGTGTCCTCCAGTCTTTAAATCGCAACCCAGTTTTGTCAGATGAGGATGGGGGCGGGGCTGCTCCTTTGTGGCTCTCAGGGCCATGTAGACAGGGGCCGAGGGCCAAGATTCAAGGCCCAGAGAGACCCTGGCATGGCAACCAGGCCCTAGGCTGGTCAGTGTCAGACTCACCACAGGCCTAGAGTCCAGGAAGCAGGTGGCCAGGGAAATGGGGTGGTCTTCCCAGGGAGCAGAGCACAGCTGCAGCAGGAAGGAGACTTGGACATGCCCAGGCCTGGCTCACTGCCTGCACCTTGGGCTGTCAGCACCCTAGCCCTGACACACACCTGTACAACCATGGGTGAGCTTCCATCATCTCAAGCTCCCTCCTCACCCTGACAGGATGGGGCTCAGGGCCAGGGAACTGGGGGCCATAAATCCAGATTCCAGATTCAGGGAAGCACACAATTCAGGCACCCTAGGGAGCCTCCCTGTCACCTTCTCTACCATCAGGGCTCCCTGCTCCCCACTGGGTTCCTTCCACACGGGTCCAGCACTTCCTCATTCATTCTAGACCTCCTCAGTGCCCACGGACACTGGGGACATGGAATCTACTGTGCTCGGGAAGCCAGGCTGGCAGGAGAGATGGACACAACAATCTGACAATGACAGCAGTGGAACTGGGATGTGATAAGGCAGCCCGGGGGAGGGTCCCGATCCAGCCTAATCAGGGTCAGGGGAATAGGCAGCAGCCCACACAGGTGGGAGCTCTGGAGCAGTGAGAGCCACTGCTTGTACGAAGATCCAACAGGCTGAGGAAGATCTTCACCAGATACCCCCTTCCTGATTGGACTCACCCAGACAGCCATTTCACCTGCCCATAGGTGGTGGCTTCCTGGCAGAGGTGACAACTGAGCTGAGTCCTAGGTTTAGGATAAGCTCAAGGAGGGCAGTGACCCTGGATCTGTGTTAATCCCCTCTAGGTCCTCAGTTCTAGAACTGGGTCTGCATGTGGTGAGGGTTTGGTACCAGCTTGTGGAATGAATGAGTGAGTAAGTGTCACTGGCTTTCCAGCCGAGGGGACAGTATAAACAAAGTCCAGGGCATCTGGGAAACCAAGAAGTTCAGCTGGCAGCAGAGGCAGGCCAGGCCCTGAAGGTCACGGCCAGGATTCTGGTCTGGGTTCTAAAGGGAAGCCGTAGAAGGGTTCTGGGTGGGTGTACAGCGAGCATGTTTATTTTTTTGTTTATTTTTTTTTTTCAAGATACCAGCTGATTGTATGTGGAAGACAGGAGTGGAGTGCTCCTAGGAAGCTGAGGTCCAGGAAGAAATGGGGTGACTTGACTCTCTGATATGTCCAGTAGGATGGAGAGAAGTGGAAAGATGGGGAGATGTCATGATAGAGTGGGAAGGTTTAGTAACAATGGGCAATGGGGGTCAGACGACGTGGAAGAGGGGGTGTCAGGGCAGCATCCACATTTCCTATGGACACCCAGGTGGATGTCACCTCCTTCAGCAAGTTAGCCAACGCAGCAGGAGGAGCAGGTATGGAGGAGAGGGTAATAGTGTTGTGGCCCCTTAAGAACTGACACAAGAGAGATGGGCACTGGTGGCTGGACCCTCGTATCTGACACTCAGCAGGACTCTCTGGGTGGGGAGAGACCCTGGCTGCTCCTGTAGGAGCAGCCACCTCCCACCACTCACCCTTGGGGCTCAGCCCCACCTCCCTGCCTCCCACTCTCAGGGCCTCTCCCCTGCACTCCTCTCAGACATCCCCACCCTGACAGCTCGCCTGACAAGCATGGACTGCATGCCTCCCACAGCCAGGGCCCTGGTCCAGCAGTGAACACAACAGACTAAAACGCCTGCACCTTGTTCTAGCAGGAAGAGCAGGAAACAAACAAGTAAACAGATGACCTACTGTCAGAGGGAAGAAGGTTATGATGTAAAACAAAGCAGAGGAAGTTGGCAGTCAGTGAAGGAAGACCTCCCAATGAGGTGATATTTGAGCAGAGCCCTGCGGAAAAGGGCAGAGCAAGGCCTGAGGACATTTGAGAGAGGGGGGCCTGGTAAAAGAGCAGAGCCTCCCAGGTTCCTTAATGAAGTTCCCTTTCAAGCCCCTCACTGGGTCGGGAGGCTTCACTTGTAACCAAGGAGGCTCAGTTCACATGGCCAGACAGCCTTCCTGTCTCAGGTTGTGGCTACAGGAGCCACAGCCACCAATCAGTCCCAGAAGCCTCAAGTTCACTCCTCTAGACTCTGCAGCCTGGTGAGGTTAGCCTGCCTCAGGCACCTGCCACCCTCCGCTCCCACAAGCCCAGCCTTCTCCAGGCATCTATCCTGTGCCCACAGGTGGGTGAGCTCCACTTTCTCATGCCACTTGAACTGTCCCTGTCCTTCAGTCCTCCTGGACAAGGCCCCCCCCCGCCCCCCATCTGCAGCCATGAACTCCCCTTGTCCCTACAGGGTTCCTCAAGCCTGTCCCTGCAGGTGGTAAGCTCTTGCTTGCCAGCCAGCTGAACTCTGCCGTGCGCTGCTGGACCATGAGCCTGCCAGACCCTTGGCATTGACCAGGCTCCATACCCTAATGCCCCGGCTGCCCACTGGGCCCTTCTCTAGAGGCCCTGCCCTCCTGCTCCCCCCTCATCTGGGCCCAGCAGCTGGGTGGGCTCAGGGCAGCCTGACCAGTAGTACCCTATATGCGCACGGCCCTGCCCCCTCACCTGCAGACCAGAGAGGTCGGCCCAGGCACGGGGTCCCAGGGCCCGGTTGCGCAGCCGGTTGCCGGTGAGGTAGAGCTCCCGCAGCTGGGCCATGCCGGCCAGCGCCCCGCGCGCCAGGGCGACCAGCTCGTTGCGCTTGATCTTCAGCACGTGCACGTTGCGGGGCAGCCCAGGCGGCAGGGTGTGCAGCCGGTTGCCGGAGAGGTCCAGCGAGCGCAGCAGGCGCAGCTTGCGGAAGGCGTCGCGGTGCACCTGCGGGCTGGTGATGCGGTTGTAGCTGAGGTTGAGCTCCTCCAGGTAGTAGGTGGTGGCAAAGTCGTCGCGGCCGATGCCGGTGATCTGGTTGTGCAGGATCATGAGGGTGCGCACGCGGCGGGGCAGGCCGCTGGGCACGCGCTCCAGCGCGTTGTTGTACAGGTGTACCGTGTGCAGCCGCTTGAGGCCCTGGAAGGCCCGCGGGTGGATGCCCTGCGCGCGCAGCTGGTTGCTGTGTAGCAGCAGGTACTCGAGGCTGCGGATGGGGGTCAGCACGTCCGCGTCCACGCTCCGGATGGCGTTCTTCTCCAGGTGCAGTAGCACCAGGCTGCGCGGCAGCCCCGCCGGGACCCGGGACAGGTTGTTGCTCGACAGATCCAAGTACTCCAGGCTGGAGAGCTTCCTGGAGGGAAGCGGGGGATTAGGTCGGTGGGCAAGAGCCCACGTGGCACCTGTTTCCAACATTACTTCCAAGGGAGGTGGCAGGGGACTTCCCTCTAACTCATCCCAGCTCTGCCACTGGCTGACTGGGGAACTCAGTCCTCTCCCAGCCTCTCAGTGGCTTGATTCAATGATTCATTGGTGGAAGAAGGATCTAGCAAGGTTTCTGACACAGGATTTGTTTGAAGACTTTTAAAGCCTTTTGTCCTTTTAGGCTAGCCCAGGCCTAAAAACTGAAAATAGATCTGCCTTCAACAAGAATGCTTGAGTTTCTACTTTGTACCAAGAAGCCAGCCTCTGCAAACACTTCCTTGCCTTTTTGGGGGCAGGACTTACATAGCACTATTCTTGGGAACAGAAGTGTCAGTAAAGGCACAAGCCTTAAAGTTACTTCTCCGAGAAAACTGGCCGGGGGCAGGTGGGCAAGGACCTGGCCAGGCGAGCCCTGGGAGGGGCCTCCTGAGTGCAGAGCTCACACTGGGGCCCAGGCAGGAGCTCACCAGAAGGTCTCATTGTCCAGGCCCTCATCAGTCAGGTAGTTGTTCTGCAGGTACAGCTCACGCAGGTTGCTCAGCTCGCTGAAGGCACCTGGTGGGATCTTCTCCAGCTTGTTGTTCTGAGAGATGGGAGGGTGGGGAGGGGGCACGAGGGACAGTCAAGGGGCAAGGACACAGCCTTGGGATGAGATATGGAGAGGGGCTGGGGGAGCCATGGGAGGGGGCCCAGGCCTAAAGGACTCAGCGTGGGACTGATGGCCAGGTGTCTGGGTCTCTGCTTCTCCACAGTGGATTCTGTGCCCCCCAGCTCATGCCCGAGGCTCCGCAGCCTCACAACTGTGCCCACGTGGGCCTGGGCTCTCCCCTGCTCAGGCAGTGCTCCTCCCTGCCTTCTCCCTCCCACCTTGAGGTGCAGCTTGTAGAGGGCGGGCGGCAGGTGCTTGGGTACATGGCGCAGGAAGTTGCTGGACAAGATGAGGATCTCAACATTGCTGGAGCCATTGAACATGTTGTCCGGCAGCCCGGCGTCCGCCAGCTTGTTGTTGTGCAGATACACGGACCTGGGGGCGAGGCTCAGGTTCTCACCCAACCATCCCCACACCAGCTCAGCTGGTGAGCCTCCAGATATTGTTCAGGTTGGCCCAGGGCATCCTCCTCCCATCTCAACAACCTCAGACTCCACCAAATCCATTCCCCCTACATAGCCCAGGGGACGAAGAAACTGCCCTACAAGTTAGTGGAAGAAACAAGACTTCCTAACCCCCAGCCCCTGCTTCTCCATAACCTTCAAGGTTCTCACTTGTTCCCCAAGTGATGCAGCCCTGGAGTCCCTGCCTGTCCACACAGCTGTCTCTGAGCTCTGTGGGACCTCCTGAGAATGGATCCTATCCCTGTCACCTCCTCGTCCCTGTCACCTCCTTGTCCCCAGCACAGGATCTGGGTTCAGAGGAGGTGACCCCTCATTCATTCAGCAAGCATACAGTAAGTGCTCCTATGTGCCAGGACTGTTCCAGATCCTAAAGATACACCAGTGGACAGAACCAACAAGTCCCTGCCTTCACGGAGCTAACATTCTGTAAGGAAGATCACGAATAAGAGAAATCCATTGGCAATACAGCTCATTCTTGCTGTATGGCCTCTCTTGGGCCTCAGTCCTCTCGTCTGTGGGACAGAGCCATACACAGCAGCACGGGCTTCTCCGGGGGATGGAGAGAATGGAGGTGACAGGTTCAGGGACAGAGTGGCACGGGAGGCCGTCAGCACCTTCTCCTCCCCAGTACCCCCTCCCCTAGCCGCTCACATACCTGTGCTGTGGGGCCTCACCCAGAGCAGCCTCAGCAAGGGCAGCTCTGCCTATTGGAAGAGGCTTCCCTTCCCAGGGGCTAGGCAAGGAGGGAAATACCCTCATCTGCTCCCCACAATTCTCCAGACATCACCCTCTATCCTCGCCTCTGGACTGACTCCTCCTCCTCCTTTAGGGGTCAGCCTTCCAGACCCTGTGCCCCTGCAGCCCTGGGTGTCTGTCACCTCAGCCCTGGGCATGGGGCATCAGGGCTGCACTGCACTGCCCACCCCTCCTCTCTGGGTTGCCTGTACCCCACTTGGGGCCTGCAGCCTCTGCCTCAGCTCCTCCCCTTTCCCCAACCTAAGCCCAGGGTCCCCTCTGACCTCTGACCTCAAGTTTGGCTTCTGACCAAAGGTGAGCCCGTAGATCTTGGTGAGATAGTTGGCAGCGAAGTCCACACTGATCAGGGCATTTGGCAGGAAGCGGGGTGCCAAGGTCAGCTGGAAAGGGAAGAGTTGGGGTAGAAAGACCAGTGGAGGGTGAGAGGCCGGCTCGGAGTCACACTGCCTGCCGCTCATCTGAGCCCCTTCAGTCTGTCTCCTCTCTGCAACTAGAGCCATCTTTCTAAAGTCCCCAGTAACACAAAACCAGAACCTCTATGGCTCCCCATAGTCCTGAACTTGACATTCAAATCTCTCCATCTTGTCCCCTGCCTTGCCCATTCTCCTGGCCTCTCCCTTCATTGCCCCCGACACTGGCCCTCTGTGCAGGCAGAGTGAGCACCCACGTTTCTCCAGGCCCAGTCCATGCTACCCACCCTTCATTTATTCAACAGTACTCCCTGAAATCTGCAATGTGAAGGCAGAGTTCCAGGCCCTGGACATGTCCCCGAGGGAACAAGACACAGATCCCTGCTCACACCACCCACACCAAAAGCTTACATCCTAGTGGAGAAGATGATATACAAGGAATAAAAGCATTGAGACTGATCACTGCTGTGCCAGGAATTCAAACAGACTGAAGACAATGAACAACTTTGTGGGGTGCTTGGAGAAGAGATGACGGCACCCTAAATGCCATCTGTGTAGGGGAGCACCCACACAGCAGGGACAGTGAGTAGAGGCCCATGGGGGATGGTCTGCCAGGTTTGGGGGTGGGAGCCAATGGGGAGATGAGTTAAGAAAGCCAGGAGCACCAGGGACACAGGTCTGCAGGTCTCAGGGAGACGTGTGGGTTTATTCCTGAGCAGATGGTGAAGCTGTGGGAGGGTTTTAAGTGAGGAGGGGATGATGTAGAGCTAGAGTGGGGCAAGATTTTGAAAAGCCCCTCTGGCTGCCCTGAGGAGAAGGGCCATAGATGAGAAGATGGGTTTTCCTGTGCTGGTGGGCAGGACAGGGGGTTGGGGAGCTGTGGAAAGAGCAGATGTGGGTGAGCGAGGCACTCCTGGATTCATGGCTCTGACCAGTGGCGTTGCAGGTGGTTGGAGACGCCCCTTCCAGAGATGGGGAGACAACAGGAGGACTGTGGTGGGAGCGGGTAGTTCTATTTCTATCAAACATCCAGGGGAGATGCTGAGGAGGCAGGGGGATCTTTGAGTCTCACATGGGAGTAGGGGAAAGCCTGGAGACTGCCTCCTCTAAACCTAGGGAGTTTAGAGAGAAGGGCCAGGACAGAGCCCTGAGACAGGCCAAATACTGTGAGGCTGAGTGGCTTTGTCCCTTCACTCCTGTTGTCCCTCTTACTGCAGTGCCCTTCCCCTTGAGGCCTCTGGCTGAAATCCCATTACCCTTCATGGCCCTTCAAATGCTATCCCTCCAAGGCCCCCTCCCCATGGGGATGAGCTCTCACCCCACTACGCTGATGTAGGCCTTGGCCTCGGTCATCATCTGACCACTCTGAAGCCCTGTGTTAAAGTGTGGGGTCTGGACCGTGTCTGAGCAGCAATAGGAACCCAGTAGCCGGCCCAAAAGAGGCCCTGGTGAAAGTTCCCTGAGCTCAGCCCCAGACACCCTGCCCTGCTGCGGGCCCCTCACCTTGTTATTGGCCAGGTACAGGTAATTGAGGTTGGTCAGATGCTCAAATGCCTCCTCCGGGAGCCCTTCAAAGGACAGGCATCGGTCAGAGCCCTGGATGAAGGAGACGCTACAGGGGAGCACGTGAGCACTGACCACCCCACACCCACCCCACTTGCCAGGACAGGGAGGCACTGCCTGGGCAGATGCGGCTCTGAACCCTACCCAGCCAGTCCCAACAGGCCTGCCCAGGGCCACCCCACCCCCAGTCCCACTCTCAGAGGCCCAGGCTCAGAAGAGCAGATGGCAAGTGTCTGCTGAGAGATGACTGATCCTTCACTTTCTCAGGGCAGCCTGGGTGGGAATGGGCACCCAAAAGATCAGGCCACAGGGCAGAGGACCTGCCAAGGAGTGTGCCCCTGGGGACAGCTCCAGAGGGTCAGAGAGAATCTCCACACCCAGCCCCAGGCAGGGTAGGTCAGGGCAATGGCTTCTGAGCCCCTTCCCACCCCCACCCTGCACCTGGCCCTCTCCTGCCCCATCTGGCAGATATGGTGTCAGAACCCAGCTGTCACCAGGAGCCCAGCCAGGCTGGCCCTTCTCCAGTCCTGAGGTCGGCCTCTGACACTTGGTTCTGAGCTCCCAGACCCTCAGATCCTGGGACTCACCCAAGTATCTAACAAGAGGGAACAGTTACATAAACTGTGCAGCATCCCTCTGCGGAATACCCTGCGTCAAATGATGGCCGGGGAGAGTTTTCAGCAACATGAGAAATGCTGCTGAGCTAACTGCTAAGTGAAACAAAACAATTATAACAGTTATAGTATCGATACTATCAGTACAGCTATGAATTAAAAACACAAAGAAAAAGGACTGGACTGGATTGTGGTGATGGCTGTACAACATAAAAACTTATAAAAACTCATTAGATTGTACCTTTAAGTTGGATAAACTTTATGGTATATAAATTATGCTTTTTTTTCCTTTTAATGAAAAGAAATATACCAAAATGTCAATAGTGATGAACTTTACGTGGCTCAACTGACAAAGAATCTGCCTGCAGTGAAGGAGACCTGGGTTCAATCTCTGGGTTGGGAAGATCCCCTGGAGAAGGGAAAGGCTACCCACTCCAGTATTCTGGTCTAGAGAATTCCATGGATTGTATAGTCCATGGAGTCACAAAGAGTCGGACATGACTGAGCGATTTTCACTTTCACTTCTGAGGTGGCAGTGGCAGGATGATGAGTGGGGTTTTTTGTACTCCAATTTCTATATTTCCAAATTTTCTACTATAATTAGAAACTATTTTCATCATCAGAAAAAAAAAAAACTTTTAAAATTTGAGGATTCTACACTCTTTGTTTATAAAGGCCTTCTGTGATTCCTCGGACTCTGGAGTCTGAGCTGCTCTGAAGCTTCTCCCTTGATCAGACTCCCCAGTCTCAGAAACACCCAGCAGTGGCTGTTAGGCAACCACAGGGAGCCCCTGCCATGGGTCTGGAGGCCAGCCCAGCCCAGGCCTGCTCTTTCCCACATGCCAGGGTCTGGAGGGCAGGACTTCCCCCATAGGCACCTAGTTTCCTGTCTGGGGTCCCAGCCCCCAGCCCTGGGCAATCTCTCACCTCGGGAAGTCAGGCGGTTGTTCTGGAGGTTCAGCGTCTCCAGCCGATGCAGCCGGGAAAGCTCCCTGGGGTAGATCTTCTCCAGCTGGTTGTTCTAGGGGGGAGAGGTGGGGATGGTGAGGAGGCAATACCAAGGGGTGCCCAGGGCTCCTGCCCCATTAGAGGCCTGCACCCACCTCAGTCCATTCCCAGGAGCCAGTCCCTCTGTTGGGCCCCTCCCCTGGCATTCTGTCCCATGGTGGACAGCCCCTGGGGACTAGCTCTGAGCCAGGTCCAGGTGCGGCTGTTACAGGCACAGCAGAAACCACAGCAGAGGTATGGGCCCCCCTTCTAAGAGGCAGGCGTACACACACGCACACACACACAGATATCCACAGACAGTTCAAAGTTAGAATGCTGGCTTCCCTCCAGAACTGTTCCCACTTAGTGACAGGTGTCCCCAGCCCATTCTCCCCTTCCACAAGCCAGAAACCCACTTTTGATTCCTGGCCCAGTGGACCCCATTTCCCCTTGGGATGCTTTAGAACCTGGGTCAGGTAGCACCTCCTCCAGAGGCCTTCCCGGGTTGGGTTGGGGGCTGGACGAGGAGCTGCTCTGGCCTCACAGCACTAGTCCCTCTATCTCTGTCTGCTCTTTCCACCTGTTTAGGTCTCTGCCTCCCAGACAGACAGTGAGCACCTCACAGGCAATACATGTCCGAGACCTCCCTACTTGCCCAGAAGCCCACACAGGACCAGAAGCACAGAGCTGGTACACAGGAGCTACTTGGTGACTGAACCAACAATAAGTCCTGTCCTCAGCTTTTCTCTTTCCCTCAGGGGCTACCTTGGTCTTGGGCTCCCACCACCACCAGTGCAGACCCATGGGGGCTGTGTGACGGTGTCTGGTCACTGTCCTACTCTGGGCCTGGCCTCCTCTGGAAACAGGTGCAGCGGCCCCTCCCCGTCCCTCAGGGTTACACGACGGTGATTATGGTCGCATCAGTGCCCCCAGAGTTCCCATCTGGAATGCTGTGGCCCACTTCCGGAGGTTCTGAAATCTAGACTGGGCCTCAGCTGAGGAGCACTGGACCCCCCCAGGGTGCTCTTCAGGGGTCTCCTCTGTGTTCACTTTCCTGGTCCATAATGGTGCCTGAGGTACCCTGTCTTCCCAGAGGGTCAGCTGAGGGCAGGTCTGTGTCGGATCTCAGACAGGTCCTGACTCTACTGACAGCCTCAACCCAGACTCTTCCCAGGAGACAAAGCAGGTCATAACATCACAGTGCTCTGTGCCCGGGATGTCAGAGCCAGGATGCCCCTGGTGGAGCCATCCTTTTGCCTGACCTGCCCTAGCGCCCTGCGTCTGGAGGGTGGGAGGCCATGGGCAAGGACTGGTAGGGGTGGGGGTGGTTCCGGGATGGGAGCCACCATGTGCGGGGCAGCCTCTTGCGACTGTGACCGTTGGCACAGCGCCGCAGCCTCACCTGCAAGGACAGATGGTTGGTGTGCTCGGGCAGGTCCCCCGGGAACTCTCGCAGGTCGATGCCACCGCAGTCCACGACCCCCTCCTGGGAGCAGGCGCAGTCTCGAGGGCAGTCGATCGTGGCTGGGCCGCGCCCAGGCTCCTCAGGGCTCAAGACTAGCACCGGCTCCTCCTCCGAGAATTCATTCTCTTCGGGGCTCAGGCTGCGGGCACCGCTTCGGCCAAACCCCGGGGTCCTGGCAGAGAGCACCACTCCCAGCTGCCGCGACAACAGCAGCAGGAGCAGCAGCGCCCAGCCCTGGGCCATGGTGCCTGCAGAAGGGGTCAATTCTGACTCACCTGGAAGCCAGGGCTGCCAACCTATCAGGTAGCGCAGCCGAGGACTAGGGTCCATGGAAGTCATGCTGGGGCCTTCCAGGCCACAGGGCAGAGCCCCTCTGGACCCTGTCCTCCGAACACACCTGCTCCACTAGCTGCTGCCCTCCCATCCACACCCCCTTATCAGCTCTGCCCTCTGGCGATGGGGGCGGGGGGGAGGGAGGACAGGTGAGCTGAATCCCTGTCCTTAAGCAGATCTGCAAAACCTCCCAGAACCCTCTCTGGGTCCGGCCTCAAGGGATCTGTACCCTCATTTCACAGAAAGGAAAGCTGAGGCCTGGGAAGAACTTGGACTTGCAGGGCTTAGCTTGGACTTGGCTGAGCTCTCACTGCCCTGGCACAGGTAGTGCTGGGGGCGGGAGGTGGGGGGTGGGGCGGGGAGGGGGGCTGTCCTTCGTGGAGCAGCCACAGGTCATGGTGGGCCAGCAATAGGTCTGGGACACCACAGGTCAGAGGTGTCCCAGCACCTCAGATTGCCATTCCAGGATCTTCAGGACTTGGCGCTGCCTGTCTTCCGGCTCCCACACTCACCTGCCCTGCTTATTGTCTGTTTTGTGTTCCTCCCTCCAGGCCTTCCCAGTGCTGTTCCTTCTGCCTAGAAGGCCACCCCTCCTCCTCTCTTGTGCAATCAGGAGTCTCTCCAAGAACTAATGCCAGTGTTAGGTCCCCTGGGATATGAGATGCCCCAGGGCTCTGTATCACTTTGTTCCCCCAGGGCTTGGCATGAGTTGAAAATGTGATGTTTTGTGTTTCTCCCACACAGGGCTATGAGCCATTCTCTGTCCTTGCGTGCTGGGCACAGAGTAGTCATTAGTGAATGGAGCTGCTACTGCCTGAAAAACCCTCAAGTCTTGTCTCTGGTATTTGCACCCTCAGCTGCCCATACCTGGACCTACAGTGCTCATGTGATCAACTGCCACCTGCAAGAGACCTCTCCCCAGCATGGTCCCTAAGGCAGCAAAGAGAAGGTAGAGGCATGGTCTTTGGACATTGAGGAAGATGCTGGGATTCCATCATCCAGGCAGCCATGGGCATGGCTTAGCTCTGGGCTGGTCCCTGGAGTTCCCTTTAAGAGACTCACTTAGCAAACATCTCCAGAGTGTGGTAAGTTGGGACAAGCGGTCGCTCTGGTACACGGACTCTGGAGTCATACACACCCAGGTTAGGTCCCCCTTTACTGCTTGGTGACTCTGACCTTGCTGAGCCTGTTTCCTCATCTTACATTGCCGGTAATAGATCTAACCTCACAACTCCTGGAGGGAGTCAGCAAGAGAGCAGATGCAAAGCCCCCGGCACCCACTGGGTGATGAGGCTGCTCCTACTATTGTGATGCCTAGGAATGCAGGTGCACGACAGGCATCCAAGCCTGGGCACACCCACTCTGCAGCCTGAGCATCTCTTCCCACCATGAGCCCAGGGATCACAGCCCAGTCGTTAGAAGGCTCTGACGAGATGCTGGGTCTGGGAGGGTTGAGCAAACAGGGAGCTTGATGATCATACCAGTGTCTGGTTAAGCAGGCATGCTCTGAGCCAGAGAGCCGGGACTGTGAGCTCTGCTCTAGTCCTCAGCCCTGTGACTCTGTGCAAGCTTTGCCACCCTCTAAACCTCACATTCCTCTCCATCCAACTGGGTGGCCACAGAGCTCTCCTATTGGGGAGACTGTGAGAGTCAGTGGGATGCATGTGCTGTACACAGTAAGTGCTCAATAAATGTTAGCTCCCTGCTAGTTACCTCCACCACTAATATCCGATCCATGGGACTGTTGATGTCTCAGCCACAACATTGTCTGCTTCAGAAACCCCTGCTTCTTCCCCTTCCAGTGAGTAGCTCCTGATTGTGCCTTTCTGGTCCAGTGCTAAGCCCACCTCCTCACTGAAGATTTGTACATTCCATTCTTCAGCGAATTATGCTGCTCCATGGCTGCTGCGGTATTTCAGATACTGCTTTGCCTCACTCATTGGCTCAGCCAGCTCTCAAAGGTGAGGCCCCACCTAGCCCTGTGCTAGGCCCGGGGAATACAGGTAAAGTAGATAAGGTCCCTGCTCTTAGTCTCCAGGAGGCAGCAGACCCCAGTAAAATAACCACTGCCCACCAGCTTACGTGAGCCCTGTAAAAGGTGCATGAGGCCCCAGAAAGAAAGCTGTGAGGAGAGAGAAGAGGGCCGGCAGCCAGGCTAGCTTGACCGCATAGGTAGGTCCACAAGTCCTCAGCAGACTCAGGCCCCTGAGGCAGCAGAGAACCAGAGGGCCCAAGTACACATGGCTCTCAGGCTCCATCAGCAGCAGTGGTGGATGCATGCTACAGCCTGGCCCTGCCTGCCCTACCACACCCCTCTGCCTCGTGCTCTGACCAAATGGGCAATAAATCCTTGGCCAGTCTACTGACCGTCATTCCCAGGGCACGTTATAACTCCCCAGCTATCTCAACAGCTTCCAGCCCCTGGAGCCACCTGCATTAGACCTGAGTCTCCCTAGCCTGCCTGCTGCCTGTCTGACCCCACTGCAGATCCAAACTCTGGGAGGCGAAGTATGGACACAGGCCCAGGCCCCAGATTCAATCAGGGCAGGAGGCCAAAAAGAAGGATCCTCCTCATAAATCTTATACACTCACTAGACCAGCTAGTTCTCCTCTTTCACCTTCAGTTTTGCATCTGTAAGGATTGTACAGTCTATCTATACAAATATTTAATTTATATGAAGATTATGAAGCAGATTGAAAATGTTATCACCACTACTTTATAGATAAGCAGCTGAGGCCCAACGGGGTTGGCCAATATAACACAGCTGTTAAGTGGCAAGGCCAAGTTCCCAGCCTGGGTCTTAACCACAAAGCCATGGAGCCCTTCCCTGGGCCAAGCACAGCTGGGCACTGAGGACCCAAAGAAGTGACTCAGGTATGGCTGCTGCCCTTAAAAACCTCATATGGGTACTGCTCAATATAGTGGCTGCATGTGGCTAACAGTACTTGAAATGTGGCTACACTAAATTGAGAGGTGCTATAAGTATAAAATGTAGTATATATGGATTTCAGGCAGTACAAAAAATGTAAAATATCTCATTAATATTAATAACAAAATATCTCATTTATTTTTTATAGTATTATGTGACAATATTTTGCATATTTTGAGCTAAATTATTAAAATTTTGCCTGTTTCTATCATATATTAACACATATATATGGAATCTAGAAAGATGGTACTGATGAACCTATTTGCAGGATAGTAATGGAAAGTCCCTTGGACTGCAAGGTGATCCAACCAGTCCATCCTAAAGGAGATCAGTCCTGGGTGATCAATGGAAGGACTGATGTTGAAGCTGAAACTCCAATACTTTGGCCACCTGATATGAAGAGCTGACTCATTGGAAAAGACCCTGATGCTGGGAAAGATTGAGGGCAGGAGGAGAAGGGGACGACAGAGGATGAGATGGTTGGATGGCATCGCCGACTCAATGGACATGGGTTTGGGTGGACTCCGGGAGTTGTTGATGGACAGGGAGGCCTGGTGTGCTGCAGTGCATGGGGTCACAAAGAGTTGGACACAACTGAGCGACTGAACTGAACTGAACTGAATGGAGATGCAGACATAGAGAACAAACTTGTGGACACTGTGGGGGAAGGAGAGGATGGGATGAATAGACAGAGTAGCATTGAAACATATACAATATCATATGTAAAATAGATGTCAGTGTGGGAATTTGCTATATGATGCAGGGAGCTTGAACCCAGTTCTCTGTGACTACCTAGAGGGGTGGGACAGGGTGGGAGGTGGGAGGGAGGTTCAAGAAGGAAGGCACATATTTATAACTATGGATGATTCATGTTGCTATATGGCAGAAACTAATACAACATTGTAAGGCAACTATCCTCCAGTTAAAAATAAATTAATTACTTTTTAAAAAATGCTTTGCCTGTTTCATTTTACTCTTTGTAACATGACTTCTAGAAAATTTTATGTCACACACATGGCTTACATTGGTGGTTCTCATATTTCTGTTGGTCAGCGCTGGTCTAGACATTTTGTATAAATTGAGTATTATAATACCACTGTCATCAGAGGTGTGATAGAAGGAACCTAGAGTCCACAGGGGCCCAGAGGAGGCCTAAGTATGTCCGAGGCCAAGAAGACTTCAAGAAAAAGCAATGCTTTATCTAGCCATGAAGGATGACTATCAGGCAAAAGGAAATGGGTGATACAAGCAAGGGGGTCAGTGTGTGCAAAGGCCCTGGGGCAAGAGCACCCATGTGACCTCTACAAAGCTCACTAGAGTGTCTGGTGGGGTTGGAGGACTGGGCAATGGCCATGGTTCAAGCCAAGAAAAAAGTCGAAAGCCATATTAGGAAGAGTATCCCTTATCTTTGAAGATATGAGAGGTTATTGAAGAACTGGAGTGTGGCATAGGCAGGCTTATGGAGGGACCAGTGGGGAGCTCACAGAGGCTGTGCAGTGCTGCAGGCAAGGGATAATAAGACTGGTCTAGGCGGAGGGAGCTGCTGAGCTGCAGGATGGAGAGGAAGAGGTGGTTTCAAGGGAGTGGGAGCAGTAACAGACAGGGCTTGGAGAGTGGTGGTCCCAGTTCTGGGTCCCCCTTCTTCCAGCTTGGCCAGCCACCCTCAGGGCCTTGGGATCCTGAGTAGCTCCAGTTCCACCACCTCATTTGCTTGTGACTTTGGTGACATCACTGACCCATCTGAGTCTCAATTTTTTTTGTTTTGTCTCTCTAAGAATGTGGAACAAGATAAGCCCCCAAGTCCCTCCTTCGTGCTGAGCCATGTTGGAGCTGTGTGTGGAAGGACAGCCTTTCGAGGCTTTGGAAGTCCCCAGAGCGAGCTATCCTGATGAGCAGAGCTCACACTGTTGGGCGAGGGGGACAGTTCAGTCTATGGGAGCTGTTCCAATCTGAACTGCTGTGTGAACCTGGATGAGTCACTTCAGTGCTCTGAGCCTCTGTTTACTAGTCTAGGCAATGAGACAAGAGCTCTTCATGACGACTCAGTGAAAAGATGTGCCCAGCTGATGCTGGCACCCAACAAGTGCAACATACTTGGGGTTACTGTTACTGTGGAAATAGCTGGAACCCACCATCACCCACCCACCCCTACCCCCCAGGAACCAAACCTTAAGGCCCAGAACTGCTTAAATGAGGGGTTAAGGCAGGTGAAGGGATAATAAGACTGGTCTAGGCGGAAGGAGCTGCTGAGCTGCAGGATGGAGAGGAAGAGGTGGTTTCAAGGGAGTGGGAGCAGTAACAGACAGGGCTTGGAGAGTGGTGGCCCCAGTTGGTGAAGGGAGATCCAAATCAGGAGGTCAATCCTCAGCCCAGCACCACCTCCCTCCTCAACTCAAATTCAGTAAAGATTTGCTGAGCATCTGCTCTGCGCTGGGCCCCAAGAGCTGTATCTTACTGACTACAACAGAAATCCCAAGACTAAGAGTTAGTCTTCCTACTTTGCAGAGGAGAAAACTAAAGCACAAAGAGACTCCCACTGCTGCCCATCCCCAGCAAGCTGCTACTCTAATGCCTTTGCCTTGGGAAGCCGGTCCTGCTGGGTTAGGAGTTCCGTGACGCTCCCACAGCTCCCTTCAGGGCTCAGCTGAGCTTTCCCTGACTCCCTAGGCAAGGAGCAGGTGCTCAGGAAATGTTTGCTGAATGAAGGAATGTATTTGTGAAAGGCAGAGTTGGAAAGATCTACAATATTATTATCTGGTCTGATTTCCTCAGTTTACTGATTAGTGTTTTAAAGGCAAGGCCAGGATTAGATTTTGTGTCTTCTGACTCCTGCTCAGAGCCTTGGGCTGGTCCTGAAGACTGAGTAGGGGATTCTCCTGGTGGACAAAGGGGAGGAAAAGGCACTCAAGGCAGAGGGCAAGCCATGAGCAAAGGCACAATGTGCGGAGGGTAAAGAGGGAGGTGTGTTTAAGGAAGGGTAAACAGGAAAGGGAGAGTCAAGTTTCCAAGGGCATCAGGCACTCTGCTAAAGGGTTGCTGATAGGGAGCTATCAAGGGTTCTAAGCAGATCATGGTCAGAGCTCTTATACAGGACTCTATCAGGCCTAAAGGTGAAACCATTAAGTCACCCCTGTCCCAAGATTCAGGGACTAAGATGTTCCCTCAAGATTTCATGAAAGCATTCATGTGAATCTGACATTTCTTAACTTGAACAGGCTGGCCCTGGACCCTAAAAGGGGACATGACCTCCCAGGGGCTCCCAGTGGGGCCTTCTGTAGCTGGGTTGACCACAGCATCACTTTCCCGGACCAGCCTGAAGTCCAAGGGTAGACGCTCCAGTTTGTGTGGCCCTCCACCTTTCCGTGATGCTCTGCAAGGTGCAGGGTGCGCATCCTTCTGTGCATCCCAGACTCGGATCCGGACGGTCATTGCCGCAAGCACGCTTGCGTCTGCTCCTCTCCTGAGCTTCAGGCTGCAGCTACCGCCCACCCCCAGCCTCAGCCCCAGCCCCGGAGGCCACCAGCAGCTCGCCGCCGCCCCCTCTTCCACCTGACGGCGCATCAGGTATTCTAATGCCGGATCGCATCCCCCGCCCAGGCCAGCCTGGAGGTTTAAAGACCTGCAGCCTGGGAGCTTTGAGCGCCTCCGCCGGGGCGCGCCGGCCTCGCCCTTGACCCTGCACTCCGCCGCTATCCCCCAACCCCCTTCTCAGTCCCGCTGTCCCAGCGGGGAGGCACCCGGATAGACAAACAGACACCAGGGCCCCAGCTGAGAGCTCTGGCTCAACGACTGCGCGGCGCGGGGCTGAGGAGCCAAGCCCAGAGCGGTTGGGACAGGGACGCGCGGGCTCCGCCTCACCTGTCCGCGCGTCCTGGGAGCAGATCTCTGCCCCGCTACAGGCCTCAGTTTCTCTGTCTGTAAAGGGGTCGAAGAGTGGGCTACCTGGGATGATCTGACGTGGAAAGACACGGGCATACTCAGCGACCAGGCTCCAAGTACAGGACTCCTCTACCCTCCCCGGTTCCACCTGCCCCCTACGTTCCTGTCGCCTGCCCGCGTCCTTCCACTCCCCCCTCCCATCCGCCCGCAGATTCTTTCCAGATGTGCGCAGCGGGAGGGGCCGGGGCTGGGACCAGCCTCCCGCCGGAGATGGGAACAGGCCCCTACCGGGTCGGGATCGCGGAGGGTCGCGCCCCCTGAGGCAGATCTCTTCGGCTGAGCCCTCCGTGTAGGGCTCTGACTGAGGGGGCGAGATGCGTGGTCCCGCCTGGCCAGCTGCTGGGGCCCCCGCACCAGGGCGGGAAGTCCGAGTCCGCTGCCCAGCCAGGTCCCGGCCCTCGGCCCACCCGGCCGCCTGCGCCCGGTACCTGCTGCGCCCCGCCGGCCGACCGCGCTCTCCAGAGTCTCGGCTGCGCTCCGCGGGCGTGGGCTCCTTCCATTCAAGTCGAGCCGTGCGCTCGGCGACCGACGCAAGTTTTGTTGTGGGTTCTCTCCTCCCCGCCTCTCCCCCGCCCCCACCCCCCCGCGTGCATCTGCTGGACGCCGGCCTCCTCCGGACACAGGCGTAGGGTCCCGGCAGGCGCGGGCCGGGAGGGCCTGCCCCTCCCGGCGTTGGACCGGTCTGAGCCCCACTTCCCCCGGAGGAAGAGGCGCCGCACAGACCCCTCGCCCCTCTCCGCCCTGGCGGGGCCGCCGTACCACGCCCCCACCCCTCTCTAGGAGACTGGGAAGGCGGGGTGCCTAGCCCGCGACGCTTCCTAGTTCCCAGCTTTCCCAAGTGGAACCGGACCCCCTCCAGGCCCCAGCACCTGAAGGGCGGGCGGGGAAGCGGGCCCCTTCCACCAAGTGCGTCTGAGTTCTGCCTCCCTCCCCCAGAGGATTTTGCAACCGCTCCAGGCAGGAGTACCTTTCCGTTCACTCTCCCACCTTGGGGTCCTGGGCCGTGGCTAACTGGGCAGCGAGCTAAGGCACTGCTGTGCCCCTTCCCGGAAAAGTTCCCCCCCACAACCCTCCACCCCCACACCTAGGCCCTGCGCCCACAGCCTGGTGAGCCTCGAAGGACGATAAATTGGGCTGAGAGTAGGGTGCCTGGGAATCCCAGTCGCAGAGAGACTAACGGGGTGAGCCGTGAGTCCTCGTGGCACCATACTGCTCCCAGGAGCTGAAGACGCTTCCAAGTCAAAGAGTATTAACTACTAGCAGCTGAAGCAACACTGTTCGGCGCCAGGGTCTTTGGCGGTAGAATACGATCGGGCTGGGTTAGGTGGTACTTGGCACCTCCACTGCCTAACAAGGCTCTCCCCCATACCTGCTCTGGCCTGTGGCAGAGCACCCACCGCTACCTTACCTGGCTGCCCTCCTGCTGCAGAGGGGAAAGGATAAGTAACTCAAACTTGGGACTACTTGTTCAACTTCAATTTCCAGAGCCCTGAATGAATGAACAGCTCATGTAAAGGCTCCAGAGCTTTCACTGCGCTGCTACTGGATCCTGATTGTACCACATGCATTACTCTCTAACCTTAACAACCCTGTAAGACAAGAACTGCTATTGCCTCTGTTGGCAGGTACAGAGACATCGTTAGAAAGGATAAATGATTGCGTAAAATGGCCAGGTGTACTTTCCCCCATAACTGGAGTTCCTTCCATGATGGAGATCAGCAGGTAATTTAAGCAGGAAAGTGCAGAGCCTGGATTTGAATCCAGGACTGTCTGTTTCCATTACATCAAGAACTCAAGAATGGGAAAGGGAAATATTTTTGCCTTCTTTGGCCTCAAATTCCAGTTCTCTCTGAGCTTAAACTTATGAGAGTTGGTATGATTCACAGGATTGGACAGGAGCCAACACAGAGTTGCATCTCATGTCTTCTCAACATTAAGTCTGGATTCAAGTGGAGCTAGAAAAGCAAGATTCTACTGTTTGAATACACATCAACTAAAGACAGCCTTCTTGAAGGACTTGAGAACCAGCACATATGCTGAGTGCCTACTGTGTTAAATTCGTGAAGATTTTAATCATTGCAGCCTGGTAGGGAAGGTATTCTCCAGCCACAGGACACACCTCATGCCCCGCCTACCCCATCCCCTCCCCTCAGAGAAGTAGGCTCTTCAGTGAGATGCCAAACTAGGGCTCACACAGGCTCTGTGGTGGCCCAGTGCTGTAGGCACAAGCTCAGATCACCTGTCTGAACCACTCTAAGTGTTTAGTGGAAAATGGAGACCATCCTGGTGTTCTAGAAGCAGATCCTCTAACCCGCACAAGGGCTGTAAAGACGGAGTGGAGTTTGAGACTTGAGTTTTCCGAATCTGCTTCTGCTGCTTTGGTGCCTTCATGCTGCGCCTCCTTTCCAGCTCCTGCTATTCCTGCAGTGCCTGGTGTCAAGTAAAGGCTTTGGATTTGGATCTGGGTTCAAATCCCAGCTGGGTTCAAATGAAGATATTACCTATACCTCACAGAATGACTAAATTAAATGAGAAGATGGAAGTACACGACTCTGCACAGCCTTTGGCACATGGTCAGTATTCCATAAATGGCAGCTGATATTATTACAAAAGTATCACTGAGATCTGACTAAACATCCAGGAAATATTGTTAAAGCAGGAAGGACAAGTGGCAAGAATGAAACAGAAACCTCCACATGGCCCTGGGTAAGTGTCTTCTAATTCAAAACAATATGAAACAAGAAAACTCAAAAGAAGGGAGGTGTAAGATGTACCTGGGGCAGAGGAAGCTGGGAATGAAGGACTAGAAGGCTCTCAAGATGGAGCTGATGAGGACAAAGAGGCAACCAGGACCAAGGTAAGGGGAGATAAAGTGGTGTTATATTACTTCATCATCAGAGAAGAAAATAACTCCTCTTACTCAAAGCCTCCAGATCTTTCCTTATTAAGTAGCAAAGTAAATATTGATCTATTGCAGCAGCTTAATTTTCTGGACATTTAGAAATCAAATTGTATGGTGGTTTCTGTATATATGGATTCCACCTGAAGGATCTTGATTAAAAAAAAAACATCAAAGGACAAGCAGGGAATGATGAAAAAAACCACAGGTCAAGTCAGGTACAGGAAAAGTCTTCTGGGCTCCTATAACATTCCATGCAAACTCTTTATTATTGGACTTTTCTTGCTGAATATTATGTTTCTCATCTCTTTCCCCCTGGATTGTAAACCCTCCAGGGCAAGAACCTCATTTCATGTTCTGTCCTTTCTAGCCCTAAAATAGCATCATTGTAGTAGGCAGAGTGAGCCGTTAAGGATGTCCATATGCTAATCCCTAGAGCCTGTAAATAGTTATATTATATGACAAAAAGGACTTTGCAGGTGTGTTTTAAAGTTATAGACCTTAAAATAGGGAGATTATCCTGGATTAACCAGGTGATTCTAACCTAATCACATGAGCTCTTAAAAGCAGAGAACTTTTCCTGGCTGGAGGAAGGAGATGAGGCAGAAGGGGAGATCAAAGAGACCTGAAATGCGAGGACTTGACTAGCTTTAGAGATGAAGGGAATGTAGACAGCCTCTAGAAGCTGAGAACAATCCCAGGCTGCCAGCACAGATACGGGTACTTCAGTTCCACAGCAACATGCAGCCAAATTCTGCCAACATCCTGAATGAGCATGGAAGCAGATCCTCTCCCAGAACCTCCAGATGAGAGCTCAGGGGAGCCAACACCTTGGCTTCTGCCTGATGAGACTTGGAGCAGAGAAACCAGCTGAACCCACCCAGACTTCTGAGCTACAGAATTGTGGGATAATAAATATGTGTCAAGTTAAGCCATTAAGTTAGTGGTAATGTGTCACAGTAGCAATAAAAACCTAACACATACAGAACTAAAACTGGTTCATACTACAACAGCATTCTCCCACACATCATTTCACTTAATCTTCCCAAGCATGATGGGATTATTGTCCCCTTTTATTCCTAAAATTTCCCAGTTTTAGGAAATTGATGCTCAGCGGGGATAAGTAACTTGCTCAGGTGACCAGCTAATGAGTATGTACTTGAGCCAGAATTCAAACTTGGGCCTTCAGGTCCCAGCTCCATTGAGAGTTGTCTCTTATACTGCAGCTACCATTTGGCTTTCAGATCTACTAACTTAAGCTAAATAAAATGCAAAAATAAAAAGAAAAAAAAGAACAAACAAAAAGTGAGGCTACTTTTATACTGTGGAAACTTAAAAGCTTCTGAATGCTCATTTCTTTCTGTTTCTTCTGAAGATATCTAATAAGTCAGGGTATACACAAGTAAATATAAAAACATGTCAAAGTCTTCTTTCTGATACACAGAAGAAATATTTTGATAAAGGGAAAGAGGAAAAATCCTCAAAACAGTGACTGTCAATAAAATATTATCTCCCATTCAGATGCTTTTTCTGCCACTGTTAAGGTACATCTTCCATAATGAAATGCTCTGATTTGCCAGATTTGTTTAGGAACTTCTCTGTGGTTGGAGTTTTCAGTCCTTTCATGACCAGTTTTTACTGTCAGAAAATTCAGCTGATTCTGTCTGAAATTTCCCTTCTATATTTCTTTCCATTATTTCTAATAAGTAAGCAAAATAACCTCCTCCCCTTTGGTCTTTCCATCTTTCAAATATTTGTGAACTGTTATCACGCCCTGCCTTTAGGTATCATTTTGCCAAGTAGAAGGCTCCTTTCAGTCTGCCTAAGTCAACCTTTCTCTTATACTGCTCTGCCTTCCTGTCTGAAATTCTTTTCCATATATTCCTGTTCTAAATGAGGTGTTTCATCTTGAACCAAGTGTTCTGTATACTACAGAAGGTGCCATATTCTTAGAAGCAAATTATACAACAACTTGCAAGGAAATAGAAAACTTACTGTTTGGTGGTTGGTTAGGAAACTGTAGCACTTACTGCTTCTCTGCTTGCAATTTAAATAAACAGCAGACTACAATGAACTTCCCCCTATTTTACATAAAAGTTTATGGCCACACATCCAGGAACCAAAAGGTCAAGCATTTATTACATGCTGCTGAAAACAGTACTGTGAATATTTGCAAAGTATTTAAATGACTATTAATAGAATAGATAGACTAAATGGACACCACTTCTTTCAATAAGTTTTGGATGTGTTACATTTAAAAAAATATTTCTCTAAGAAGTCTGGCTAAAGTTCCATACCAGATTAAACTTCCTGCCAAATGGAATCAGACGCCACATTTCTTAAGTGCCAGAAATCTGGCCCAATATTCTCTGTTCTTACCAAGAACTAAAGAGCCATTTGTTTGCAGCAGTCTCCAGATAGATATTAATACTGGACCTTTCCAATAGATTTTGTAACTCTCTATTGAGGAAAAACTCTAAAATTTGGCCAGACATGGCTGTGGTTCCTGATAGCACATAAATCTTTGAGGACCCTTATTAGCTATGTAGTAGTATACCCTAAATTCCTAATTCATATCAGTGTGGTCTCTAAACAAACTCAATCCCACAGAGTAAGTTACACAAAGGTACAATCTGGCTGATTACCTTCTTTTCCCTAGTCAATAAAATCAAGCAACTTCTTTGTATTCAAAAAGCAACCATGCTATGGACAGCTAGAACCATAATCTTTGGCTGAAATGAAAACCTTCTGAAAGTCTAAATAATCCTATATTCATTCACTGAGTTACAAAGACTATTAAATTTTCATGAATTTTGAGAATGTAAAGATGAGAAATGAAAACTGTCCCCAATCTTGAAGTCAGCTGATTATTTGAACTCAAAGGATTATCGTAAAAGGTTCCAATGAATAAATTCCTTCATGTTAAAAAAATTTCTCAAATAACATTAGGCACCATCCACTGAGTTACCTGACATTTTACAGCTACAATTGCTAATTCTCACAATCAGCAAGGCAGGCATTATTATTCCTGTTTTACAGAGTGAGACATAAGCTCAGAATCATTATCACCTCAAGGAAGATCCCAATGTTTAAATGCCAACGCATGCATGCTCAGTCACAGACATGCCGGACTTTTTGTGATGCTATAGACTATATAGCCTGCTAGGTTCCGCTGTCCATGGGATTCTTTTGGCAAGAATACTGGAGTGGGTTGCCATGCCTTCCTCCAGGGAATCTTCCTGACCCAGGGATCAAACCCATGTCTCCTCTCTCCTGTATTGCAGGCAGATTCTTTACCGCTGAGTCACCATGGAAGCCCTAAATGCCAGAGTTAGGACCAAAACACTCATCTGATAGGCCTCAAGTTTTCCCACCATACCAGGCTGCTCTAAATGTATTATTTTCTGAATAATTGAAATAATTTATGAAGTTTAATTGCTAAAGTTAATTACAGGATTTAATTTCATATTTCTTTTTTCTATGGTAACACATGAAGAAAACAGAAGGATTTTACGTTTATATGTGACTGAGCCTTTTACAAGTTATATTACAATTTTAAAAGAACTTCAGTGGATTGTTGTCTGCTCTTCATTTGTTTGAGAAACCTTTACTGATGCTTACTCTGGTAGACATAGTATTAATACTAGAGACAGAGATGAATAACAGAGTTTCTCCCTTCAAGGTATTCACAGTCTAATGAGACTATTTTAAAAAATATGAACATTGCCCACCTTATGCATAAGAAGAAACTTGAGTCTGGCAAGGCTTAAAACCTTGTCCTAACTTAGCTTCCTGGAGAAGGAAATGGCAACCCACTCCAGTATTCTTGCTTGGAAGATCCCATGGACAGAGGAGCCTGGAGGGCTACAGTCCATGGGGTCGCAAGAGTCAGACATAATTTAGCAACTAAACCACTATGACCACCAACTTAGCTTCCAGGAGGCAGACAGAATCTGATCTGAGATTCTTCTGATCACACCTCTGTGACTCCTCCACCCTCACCTCCACACTCAACATCCTAATCATGCTCTCCATTATTGTTCTTCTACATATGCAGCAAGGATTACAAAAATCTGAGATCTTGAATTTTGAACAGGTCTTGAGATCTGAACAGATACGGCAACAAGACTAAAGATTTTAACGTACACAGAACCCACTGAGCCACTTTGTTTTACAAACATGTACTAAAACTACAAATAAACTGACTTTTCTGATTACTTCAGGCTGCTTCAATCTTAAATTGAAAGGCTATCCTGAGAAGCTACAAGTATTTTCAAAGAAAGAGCTGGATAAGTTCGGCTGAAGAATTTTTAATGTTCTCTGTCATCATCGGGGCAGCAGAAGGTCATTGTCATAGAGAATGCACTTCTATGATGAGGTTCCTATCTTCAAAAATGCCCCCTGTGAATATAAAATTGTTATTCAGCTTATCTCATTCATTTGCTTTATGACAGTAAGCCAAGACTTTGTGCCGGGAGTGTCAAATGGATGTATGAAATGCAATCTCTGCCCTTAAGGAGCTCTCTGTTCAGTGGGAAACAAATTACTACGAAGAAATGGTTACAGCTCTGGGGGTTTTCTGTTTGCTTGCTTGTTTTGTGGGTTTGTGTGTGTGTGGCAAAGAGGGGCAACTTCATGAAAGCTAAGACACGAAAAGAATGAAAAGGAATTTGCCAAGTGGATAAGGTGGGGGACAAGAGGGAGAGGATGATGAGGGTGGGCACAGAAAGCAGCATGTGCAAGATGACCTAATCTAGAACTAAGAGTATTAGTAATGTGCTTGCTCTTTATTAATCACTTGGAAACTGAACATATCACTACCCAATGGAACTTTTTTGTTCTTATTATTCATAGCTCTTTATGAAACCAGTTCTAATCTAGCACTGAAACCGATTTTGCAGTAATCACCATGTTGCCAAGTTTAATCCAATAAACACTTTTTAGATAGCATCTTGATCGACCTGCATAGGACACAGTTGACAATTGCCACTTTTAGGCTCTCTTCCTGCGAAATTTTCCTCCACATCTTTAGTCCCTCACTCTCATCCCCCTTGACAGATCCTCCTCCTCGACCTGATCTCCAAAAGCTGAAGTTCCTCGAGGCTTCATCTAACCCTACTTCTCCCCTTCCCAGGTAACACCATCCATTCCTGTGTCTTTACACGCTACCCAGTGTTCAAGACCTCCAAATGTGCATCTATAAGCTGACCTCGCCTCTGATCTCCAGTCTCATAAATCCAGCTGCCTCCTTGGTGTCTCTGCCAAGAAATATTTTCAGGCACCTCAAAGTTAACAACAAGTTCAAAACTGGAGCTTATTATTTTGACCACTGTCCCTAAAATCTGTTGTCCCTTTGTCATTCCAGTCATGGCCCACCATTCACCTGGCCAGTCACTGGAAATCATTCTTCCCCCTACATCTGGTGGCCAAGTTCCATCAGCTCTACCTCTGCCTATTTTTGCACATCTACCAACACCTCCACTACTGACACCACAGTCCAGGACACTATTTTCTTCCACCTTCCATTCTCCAACCCTGAAGCCCAGTACATTCTCCTCACAGCAAATACAGTGACAGTTTAAATCATTTCATTCCCCTGCTGAGAGTCCTTGGGTGATGGTCATCATTTCCTTCAGAAATAGTTCAACTCCATCCCTTCTTGTGATACATGGTAAGATTGTGAAGTTAGGAGCATGTGACATTATTTGGACAATGACATCGGAGCAAAAGTGATAAGCATCACTTAAAGGTAATTTTAAGAGTCAACACGCACTTCAGCTGTTTTACTTCCTTGGTCCTGACAATCCCAGTGCTCCAGACAGAAGCTGTTGCTCCATTGGACTGGGTTCTAGACAGGATATGATGGCAAAACAGATATATAGCATGAGTGAGAAATAAATATATGTAATGCTACACCTTCAAAAGCTTCCAGCTGCACAAAGAATGAAACACAAATGGCTTACCTTAATGAACAAATGCCAATATAGCTGGCTCCTGTGTGTCTATCTAACATCATCTTGGGGCTATCCTTCCAGGTCACTATATTCCACTCACATTGGCCCTCTTGCAATGTCTAGAACAAGCCAAGCATCTTTCATCCTTTCCTGAATGGTTCTTTTCATGGTTCATTCCTCACCCTATAGATCTCAGCTTAAATATTACCTCTTCAGAGATGTCTCCCTCAACCACTGTCTCAAAGGGGGCCCCTCATTGTGACTCTTCATCACAGCACCCTGATCATCTCCTGCAAAATACATCAGTCTGTAATAATGATTCTTTGACTGACGTCTCTCCCACTAGGCTCTAAACACTGTCAGAAGAGGAGCTCACTGCTGTCTCCAGCGCCTAGCATTACCATTAATGTGGTACCCTATAGACAGTAGGCACTCAAGATATATTTGTTCAGTGACTGAACGAATGAGAAAAGATTAAAAAAAAAAAACTACAGAGACATCCCTGGTGGCTCAGTGCTAAAGAATCCTCCTGCCTATGCAGGAGACATGGTTCGATCCCTGGTTCAGGAAGATCCCACATGCCTCAGAGCCACTAAGCCCATGCGCCCTAGAGTCTGTGCCCTAGAGTTTGTGAGCCATGACTACTGAGCCCACACACCACAACTACTGAAGCCTGCGTGCCCTAGAGCCCATGCTCTGCAATAAGAGAAGCCATGGCAATGAGCAACCTGTGTACTGCAACTAGAAAGCAGCCCCTACTAATCACTACTAGAGAAAAAGCCCAGGCAGCAGCAAAGACCCAGCACAGCCAAAAATAAATAAATAAAATTATTTTTTTAAAAAAACTATAGACATCGTATTGCACATCACAGAGGCAAAAGGTGGGGAGGAAAAGGGAACTTGAACTTACAGTAAGGGAATTAAGAATGGCTAGGATGTATACCTAACATTCATTTAGGTACTTTACATGTTATCTCTCTGCTGCTGCTGCTGCTGCTGCTAAGTCACTTCAGTCGTGTCCAACTCTGTGCGACCCCATAGACGGCAGCCCACCAGGCTTCCTCGTCCCTGGGATTCTCCAGTCAAGAACACTGGAGTGGGTTGCCATTTCCTTCTCCAATGCATAAAAGTGAAAAGTGAAAGTGAAGTCGTTCAGTTGTGTCTGACTCTTAGCAACCTCATGGACTGCAGCCTACCAGGCTCCTCTGTCCATGGGACTTTCCAGGCAAGAGTACTGGAATGGGGTGCCATTGCCTTCTCAATAATCCTAGGAGGTCAATACTAGTATCTCCACTTTCTAAGTCAGACAACCGAAGTTCAACTTGCTCAAGTAACGAAACCAATAATGGCATTAGTTTTAACTCAGGCCAGTTAACCTCTTTCCTCCAAGCAATGATGCTTCTCTAGAAATTAAACTGTTATTACATTTTTATCAAGCACTTTTCTATTATAATATCAGTTCAGTTCAGTTCAGTTTTCGGCTGTGCTGGGTCTTTGCTGCTGCCTGGGCTTTTTCTCTAGTGGTGGCCAGCAGGGGCTACTTTCTAGTTGCAGTACACAGGCTTCTCATTGCTGTGACTTCTCTTGTTGTAGAGCATGGGCATTCAGGCTTTCAGTCATTCAGTTGTGTCTGACTATTTGTAATCCCATGGACTGCAGCATGCCAGGCTTCCCTGTCCATCACCAACTCCCAGAGCTTGCTCAAACTCATGTCCATCAAGTTGGTGATGCCATTCAACCATCCTCTGTTGTCCCCTTCTCCTCCTGCCCTCTATCTTTCCCAGCATCAGGGTCTTTTCCAGTGAGTCAGTTCTTTGTACCAGGTGGCCGAATTATTGGAGCTTCAACTTCAGCATCAGTCCTTCCAATGAATATTCAGGACTGATTTTCTTTAGGATGGACTGGTTGGATCTCCTTACAGTCCAAAGGACTCTCAAGAGTCTTCTCCAATGCCACAATTCAAAAACATCAATTCTTTGGCACTCAGCTTTCTTTATGGTCCAATTCTCACATCCATACATGACTACTGGAAAAACCATAGCTTTGACTAGACAGACCTTTGTTGGCAAAGTAATGTCTCTGCTTTTTAATATGCTGTCTAGGTTTGTCATAGCTTTTCTTCCAAGGAGCAAGCATCTTTTAATTTCATGGCTGCAGTCACCATCTGCAGTGATTTTGGAGCCTAAGAAAATAAAGTCTGTCACGGTTTCCATTGTTTCCCCATCTATTTGCTGTGAAGTGATGGGACTGGATGCCATGATCTTAGTTTTTTGAATAATATAAATTGCACTTATATGTGGATACATCTCTACTCCAAGAACCAGTTTTTGGCTTTCTTTTCTTTTCTTTTTTTCAGGTTCATCCTAAATCCTATAACAAATATCTTCTGTTATCTGGAACAACAGGAGGCAGAATAATGCAGCAAATCCAAACTACAAGTAAATCAGACATTTTATTGGAACTTTTTTCTTGAAGTATTTTTTTCTTCATAGAATAAAAAGCCAACACGATTAGGAAGTAAGTCTGTGTTCTGAATTCATTTTCAGAACTTGAGATCAACTTGTGCTCCTGTTCAATTGTTCAGTCATGTACGAGTCTTTGAGACCCCATGGACTATAGCCCACCAGGCTCCTCTATGGGATTCTTGGCAAGAATACTGGAGTGGGTTGCCATTTCCTCTTCCAGTGGATCTTCCTGGCCCAGGGATCAGACCCGCATCTCCTGCAGCTCTGGCATTGGCTGATGAATTCTTTACTGCAGAGCCACCTGGGAAACCTGAAATCAACTTATACTGGCTTAATTTACCACATTGCCCCATTCCCAGACACTGTTCTGCTTGTTGCAGAACATCCAAAGTTAAATGGCCAAGGGCTATGGGATCCACAGTCCTGATTTGATTAGGAGAGATGCCAAACATCTAAACAAACAACTAAAACCACCCAGCTTTTTGCCTCTGACCCATCTTTGGGTAAATAAATTGTGTTAACAGCAGAAATGTGTGGCCTGAATAACTCCCAAACAGTTCTGCTGGACTCTGAGTAGACTCACAGGATTATCAGAGCAGAAGGAGCCTTAGGGACCATCTTAAATGCCCTATTTTAACAGGTTAGAAACTGCCAAACATTACTTATTTGCCTAAGAGAAATAAGACTCTTAACTCCTAGTCAAGTACCCTTTCCACCACAACATAGCATGTCCCTAACCATGAACTAGTAGTGACTGATTTGGGGAAAGTAGCAGTAAATAGTAGTCTAGATAATACAGACTGTAAATCTACGATGTTTCTCTTACTTTGTATCATTTAGAGAACTCTGAACAAAAAGAACATACATAATTTTTTTTAAAAAAGGAGATGAGGAAGAGCAATTTTCTATTAAACATTCTTCTGAAAGCATTATTTTACCCCATATCTTACTGAATTATTAGAAATAGCATTAGCATTAGAAAATCTAGGAAGATAAATGTGGCTAGTAAACTAAACATATGGAAAAGGAAAATTATAACAAAGAAAAGAGAGTTTTACAAATTTAATTAAAATAATACAAGAGTATAATTTGAAAATTGTGCATCTCAAAGCAAACTTTATTTGTTCAATTATTTTTCACAACAGCATTTTATGATTCTGATACACTGAATATTTTCAGGAAAGAAACTCATTTAAAAGTAGATATTTACTCCCAAACTTTGATCATATTTCTTTAATGTGGGAAGAAAATACTGCCTTGATTGCACGAAATGCAAAATTTTAAAGTTTTGTTTTGTTTTGTTTTTAACTCTCAATACAGAATTTTAAAAATTGTCACAGGGAAATAGGTTGAAGTCATTAAGTGCATGGCACTAAATACTGGCCAGCTACTGGTGTTCTGTTTCTTCCCGAGTTCTCCCAGAGAAAACTTAAATCGAATCTTCAGCAGAATAATCCTCAGATATACTTTATAACCAAAATGAGAGCTTTTGTTTACATAGTTTTTGGATTTTGCTATTTCTAACTTTATTCTAAAACTCAATTTTACCCCAAACCATAATTACCATATTAACTTTGCAATGCACAGTTGTATGCAATTCAGCAAAGCAGTAGTAAACCATCAGGTTCTATTCACCCAGGGCTTAGGAAAAACAAGATTGGTCACACCCATTTAAAAACAAATTTCATGCTATTTCCCAATATGTGGTTTCAATCTAAGTTCTGACAATGAATTATATGTATATCTATATATCTCAACTTAATTTTCAAAGGTAGGCAAAGGGAGTTCTTTTCAGCTTAGCTTTGTCTGTGGCTGAAGCTGGAGATTTTGTCATTTCATAGCCAGACTCACATTGCCAGTGATTTTCAATTTGCCTTGAAAGAAGGCCTGTGAGGAAGAAGAAAGAAAATTTATTATTTGTTGTTTTGAGATTGCTAATATTTCTAGACTGTCCAGCCCCAAGATGATTTATTTATCCAAGTCTCTTAAACTTTCTTCAAAATATGAAACTTGGCTTTCGGGAATAGATTTAGCACCAGATTCCTCACAAGGGTAAATTTGTAAAAGTCACGCTTTACACAGAGCAGTCAAAAGACACAGCTTTCCCAAATCTGTTCTCTTAGAAACTGAGTCTGCCATTACCTGTCTTCCTCAAATATTAGGCAGAGTGGGTTCATACTAGACTGATTTTGTTTAAAAACATTACGCATTCAGTGGGTCTGCCAGCAGGGAGGAAAAGCACATGTGTAACACACTTAGAAACTTGGGATTTGATTACAGATGCATCTAGGCAATGAAATGTCACCATTTTTCTCCCTTTTTTGGTCTACATGATAAAGATGTATTCCCTACAGGGGGAGGCCAGGCAGCCTGCTGAGACTGAGGTGCCTGTGTGAACCTTTGGCTCAATAAGGAGACTCAAACCAGTCCCAAGTGCAGAGCCACAATTTGTTCCACTTAACAACTGCCTGGGATTAGATCACATGATGTTTGCTAAATTTATCATGTAACAAAATCCCAGGAAAACTTTAAAGGAATAGAAAAATTGGGAACATAGCATGATTTCTCTGCTATGATCTCAGTCTTCTTACTCAAGTCTTAAAATAGAGGGAAAGTTGCTGGTAGTCTTCACTTCCTAACAAGTATATTAAGGAGTGAGGAGCTCTTCTGCCTCACTAGTAGGAAAGCACTGAGTTCTGCTTTCTCTACACCTTCTGGTGAGGGTGACTAATTCCTTTTCCCCCCCCTCCTCTGTCTGGACAAACTAAATATTTCCTTTCTATATGGCACACAGCCTCCTGTCTGATGACTTAAAGGTCAAGTGTCTCAGAACACAATATATTTAACATATGTCTTTTAAAAATATGGACCAGTAGTTCCTACCAGAGAAACTCACCATGTTTCCCTTTTCTTAATTAAAAGAAGAAATTACATTTTATTTAATAATGATTACAGAGAAAAAATGAGTCTTCACCTTTTAGAGACTCCAAACAAAAGAATCATTTAAATCTGGGTCCTAAGGTGCTTTTCATGTGTGCTTTCTTCTAGAGAGCACATTGCTTTGCTTCAACTGTAGCCAAACATATAAATTATAATTTCCACTGTGTTTAACGGTTTCCAGTCAAATCCTCTTCTGAGCATAGGGAAAACCATTAGCACATTAACACAAAAGTCTCCCATTTTTATCTTTAATTCCTCTGGGTGCTAACAGGTGTTCAGGAAAAGTAAGCTGACACTTTACTCTCCAAATGGGTGGTAAACAGATAAACTGAGAGAACGAGGGTAGCTGAGGGTGAAGCTTGACCAAGCTGCCAAGGAAATGCATGGAGTTCACAGTGCCATGAGCAGTGATAGGTGGGAAGGGGAACGTGCCAGCTCCGTGCCAACTCCGTGCCAGAGACTGATGGCCTCTGTTCTGTCCAGATTTTGAAGAAGGTTCAGTGGGTGCAAATGTCTGTGTCAATGGTGTGTATTCAACTGAAACATCATAGATGCAAGTCTCTTACTTGTCAATGTACCAGTTGAAATGTGCTTAGTTGCTTAGAATAAGCATTTTTAAAAGGAATGCAAGTAAGAGTCAGATTTAGTTGTTTATCCAATCTCAAATTATGAGAGTACCACAGGAACAAGACCTAAAACAAATAAGGCTGAAAGTGTTAGCTGCTTCAATCCTGGTGACTCTTTGCAATCTCATGGACTGTAGCTTGCCAGGCTCCTCTGTCCATGCGATTCTCAAGGAAAGAATACTGGAGTGGATAGCTGTTCCCTTCTCCGGGGATCTTTCTGACCCAGAGATTGAACCCGGGTCTCCCAAATTATAGGCAGATTCTTTACCATCTGAGCCACCAGGGAAGCCCAAATGAGGTGGAGGCAACAACAACAAAAAATCAGGTTACAATGGAAAGCAGCATCTTAGCTTCCTTTGTGTTACCTATGGATAACGGTTATCAAGTCTGCTCAACATTGTGCCCCTAAAGAATTTAAGAAGATCCTTGACAATCTGGGGCCTGAAAAATCTATACAAGCCATGAACACATTTTAGAGAAATACAAGTTAAGCCAGTGATTGTGAAAATTTAAAAATGCCAGGCATCACACTAAGTTCTGGAGACATAAAGATGAACAAGATGTGGTTTGCTCCCTTGAGACACGCACACTGTCCTGGGAGAAGAGACAGGCACGCCACTAGTGTAATGAGACAGTGACAGACTAGCGGCCCAGCAAGTGGCCCAGAGGAGGGGCTGACTGTAGCTCCCCAACAGTGTGCTAGGAGGTCTTTAAACATAACCACTAAGTTCATTTTGCTTTGTTATATTAATATTCAATTATTTTATTTGGCTGTGCTGTGTCTTACCTGCAGCATAAGGGATCTTTAATTGTAGAATGCAAACTCTTAGTTGTAACATGTGAGATCTAGGATCCACCAAGGATCGAACACAAGCCCCATTAATTGGAAGCACAGTCTTAGCCACTGGACTACTAGGGAAGTCCCTAAGATCATTTTAAAAGATAGGAAGTTTGTCAAGGAAATCACAGCTCAGACAAAAAAGGAGCACAGGCAAAGATACGAAAGGTAAAATGTCTTGCCTCTGTGACCACTAGTCCTTTCTTCTGTCTGGATGACTCCTACTCTCCACCTGTGCACTGACTCCTCCAGGACAAAGCCAAGCATTATTTCCTCTGTGAAGCCTTCACTGACAGCCCAGGAAGATACGGCGTCTCCTTCTTCCACCCTCTCTGACCACAAGCCGGGCAGGGCACCACAGCTATTTGGTTGCACTTATTCTTCTACAGACCTATCTCATACCAAACTGTGGATGCCCTGAGCATGTGAACCATTTCTTATTCATCTGGACATTTTCAGCACACAGGGCAGTGGCTGACACATGGCTAGCTCCACAACTATTTGTCATTCGTTAACTGAATATTTGGGGAACACTGTATTTTGTGGGTTTGACCACTTTACATTTTATGGGATGAGGCTGAAATAGGTGATGAAGTGAAACAGGTTAAAATCCACCCAATACAAGGATATAAGTACCGTCATACTTACCATCTGAGGATTCATTTTACCAGTCATCAGAGCCAGTAAGTCCAAGTCAGTCATTGTGATTGTGCAGTCGGCCTTCTTATCTAAAGATAACCCTGGGTTTGATCCCTGGGTCAGGAAGATCCCCTGGAGAAGGGAATGGCAACCCACTCCAGTATTCTTGCCTAGAGAATTCCATGGACAAAGAAGCCTGGCAGGCTATACAGTCCATGGGGTCACAAAGAGTTGGACATGAGTGACTAACACTTTTTCTTTCTTTTCTTTCACTGTGGACAAGGATCCCTTAGAAGAAATGGAGTAGCTCTCATAACCAACAAAAGAGTCTGAAATGCAACACACAAGTGCAATCTCAAAAACAGCAGAATGATCTCAGTTTATTTCCAAGGCAAACCATTCAGCATCACAGTAATCCAAACCTATGCCCTAACCAAAATCAGATTCATTGCATTCTTTGCAGCCAAAGATGGAGATACTCTATACAGTCAGCAAAAACAAGACCTGGAGATGACTGTGGCTCAGATCATCAGCTCCTTACAGAACAATTCAGGTTTAAACTAAAGAAAGTGGGAAAAACCACTAAGCCATTCAGGTATGACCTAAATCAAATCCCTTATGGTTATACAGTGAAGGTGATGAAAAGATTCAAGGGATTAGATCTGGGAGACAAAGTGTCTGAAGAACTATGGAAAGAGGTTCATAACATTGTATAGGAGGTGGTGACCAAAACCATCCCCAAGAAAAAGAAATGCAAGAAAGCAAAGTGGTTGTCTGAGGAGGCTTTACAAATAGCTGGAGAAAGAAGAGAAGCAAAAGGCAAAGGAGGAAGGGGAAGATATAACCAAGTGAATGGAGAGTTCCAGAGAAAAGTAAGAAGAGATAAGAAGGCCTTCTTCAATAAACAATGCAAAGAAATAGAGGAAACCATAGAATGGGTAAGACTAGGGCTCTCTTCAAGAAAATTGGAGATATCAAAAAAACATATCATGCAAGGATGAGCATGATAAAGGATAGAAACAGTAAGGACACAACAGAGGCAGAAGAAATTAAGAAGAGGTGGCAAGAATACACAGAAGAACTCTACAAAAGAGGTCTTAATGACTCATATAACCACAATGGTGTGGTCACTCACCTAGAGCCTGAGATTCTGGAGTGTGAAGTCAAGTGGGCCTTAGGAAGCATCACTACCAACAAAGCTAGTGGAGGATGGAATTCCAGCTGAGCTATTTCAAATCCTAAAAGACGATGTTAAAGTGCTGTACTCAAGATGTCAGCAAATTTGGAAAAACCAGCAGTGGCCAAAGGACTGGAAAAGATCAGTTTTCATCACAATTCCAAAGAAGGGCAGTGCTAAAGAATGTTCAAACTACTGGACAATTGCACTAACTTCCCATGCTAGAAGGTTATGCTCAAAATCCTTCAAGTTAAGCTTCAGCAGTATTTGAACTGAGAACTTCCAGATGTATAAGCTGAGTTTAGAAAAGGCAGAGGAACCAGAGACCAAATTGCCAACATTTGTTGGATCATAGAGAAAGCAAGGGAATTTCACAAAAACATCTACTTCTGTTTCATTGGCTACATGAAAGCCTTTGACTGTGGATACAGCAAAGGGTGGAAATTTCTTAAAGAGGTGGGAATACCAGACCATTTTAACTTGTCTCCTGAGAGACCTGTATGTGGGCCAAAAATAACAGTTAGAACCTTATCTGTAACAACGGACTGCATAAAAATTGGGAAAAGGAGTACAAGGCTGTATATTGTCACCCTATTTATTTAATTTATATGCAGAGTACATCGTGCAAAATGCTGGACTGGATGAATCACAAACTGGAATTAAAATTGTTGGGAGAAATAGCAACAACCTCAAATGTGCAGATGATACCACTCTAATGGCAGAAAGTAAAGAGGAACTAAAGAGTCACCTGATAAGGGTGAAAGAGGAAAGTGAAAAAGCTGGCTTAAAACTCAACATTCAAAAAACAAAGTTCATGGTATCCAGTCTCATTACTTTATGGCAAATAGAATGGGAAAAAGTAGAAGCTATGACAAATTTTTTCTTCTTGGGCTCCAAAATCACTGTGGATAGTGACTGCAGCCATGAAATTAGAAGACATTTGCTTCACGGAAGGAAAACTATGACAAACCTAGACAGCATATTAAAAAGCAAACATATCACTTTGCCGACAAAGGTCCGTATAGTCAAAGCTATGATCTTTCCAGTAGTCATGTACATATGTGAGAGCTGAACCATAAGGAAGGCTGAGTGCCAAAAATAGATGCTTTCAAATTGTGATGCTGAAGACTCTTGAGAGTCCCTTGGACAGCAAGGAGATCAAGCCTGTCAATCTTGAAGGAAATCAATTCTGAGTACTCACAGGAAGGACTCAAGCTGAATCTGAAGCTGCAATACTTTTGGCCACCTGATTCAAAGAGCCAACTGACTGGAAAAGACTCTGATGCTGGGAAAGATTGAAAGCAAAAGTAGAAGAGAGCAGCAGAAGATGAGATGGTTAGAGAGCATCATGGATTCAATGGACATGAACTTGGGCAAACTCCAGGAGACAGTCAGGGACAGGGAGGCCTAGCATGCTGCAGTCCATGGGGTAACAAAGAATCAGACACAACTTAGCGACTGAACAACAACAATGTGATTGTATTAGTAGGGAGGGCCTTCGGGTGTCCTAAGGGTAGAGCCTTTATGAATGGGGTTTACGCCTTATAAAGAGGCTCCAGAGAGACCCTGAACCCTTCCACGATGTTGGCCCATAGCAAAAAAGCACTGGCTATGAACCAGGCAGAGGATGCTCAAAAAAGGTGACCATGCTGATGCCTTGATCTTGGACTTCCAGTCACCAGAACTGTGACAAATAAATTCCTGTTGTTTTTGAGCCACCCAGGTGTGGTATGTTCAAACAGCAGTACAAACAGACTAGGATGGGGGCAAACTATTAAAGCATAGCATGTCCTTTTATTAAGTAACTAAAACAAGATTCAAAACTAAACATTTTTCTTTTATGTCTTAGGATACAGAAATAACCCCTAAAAAGACTGTGTCTCTATGGCCATTCCATCTCTGCCTCTATCTAAATTTTCTCTTATTACTTGAAAAAAAAGGTCTGAAGTCTTAAAAATTCAAGTATTTCCAGTCTAGAAAAACCAGTTCCCTTGTAGATATATAACATCAAAGAGCAGGGAGAAAAAAAAAAAAAAGCTAGCAAATTGAGATAGCTGGACTTGATTTACAGTTGGATTAGATTTTAATATTCCAAGAAAGAACTCCTAGTGACTTTAGGAAATAAAGTGCTGCTGCTGCTGTTACTACACCAGCACTTACCAAGCTCTCTCTATGCTGAGAGCTTCATATACCTGGGCTCATTTGATCTTAAAAATAACCCTATAAGGGTAAGAGGGGTCAAACAACTTGCTCAAGGTCACACAGCTAGTAAGTGGCTGAGCTAGGTAGGGAAGCAGATTCCTGCTGCCAAAGCCTACACTCCCAGCTCCTAAGTTATATGGCTCTTCTTGTTACAGGAAAAATACAAACATTCAACAGCTCAGTTTTCACTGGGCCTTCACCAGTTCATCAGCATCTGATGCATCCCAGATGCTTTCTCAGCTCCCTGTGTCCGTTTAAAGAATCACAGGCAATTCCAATGCGTTTAAGCAAAACTGATGTTTAATTTATAGGCTGGGAAGGAAGTAATGACTTACTGAGCACTTACTGTGCTAGGGGCTTTACATACCTTATCTCATTTAATCCCCACAACTGCTCCACGGACAGACAGTATTCTCACCATTTTCTAGGTGAGACAATTGGACTCAGGAAAAGTTTATATCTAATGAACGACAAAGCCAAGGTCTGAACCCAGGTTTGGGTATCTCCAAAGACTATGCTCCTGTACCTTGGGGATGGGAGACTCTGGGGCTTTCTCTATCATGTTCCCCACAAAGGGGCAGGGTTGAGAACTCAAGTAGGTGCTGAGGGGGGCAGACTATAGGAATGAAAGAATAATATGTCATGTTAAATTAATCAACGTTGGCTTTCTGGAGACATGCTATGTGAGTCGTTTCAAAGGAGAGGAGGGAGGGGCAGAACTGATAGAGAAGCACCCAGGCATCAAGAAAAGAGTGTGGAAAATGTACAAAATCTAAAAGTCCTTGATACAGCCACCTGTATCATTACCAAGCTCTTAGAATATAAGCAAGTGAAATACATTTAAGCAAATCTTACTATGTTTGCAGAAAGTAAACCTCTCAACAGTATGTACATGTCAAAAGAATTAACAATTCTCTTTCAGATGTCGGTTCAAACTAGGACAGGTTATTAATGCTTTAACATAGCTGATCTCTAACAAATGGTCATTTGTTGGCTGATGTAAAAAGAGCTGGCAATTTCCCGTGGCAGCTTTTACTGGTAAGTCCATATTTCAACGCCACTCCCGGCTGCCAACAAGTATCAGTTTCAGCAGAAATTCAGAGTAAAATTCCTGCAGGTTTGGGATGGGGCACCTAATGTGGGGAGAGCTCACTGCCAGAGTCCATATACAGAGAACATGGTTTTTCTGAAATTTTTATTACGTTTCCATAAGCATATAACCTTTCAAAACAAACACTAATAACAAAACAGGAAAAACTTTCTCTAAAAACCACATCTGTCTATCAATCTATAATCCTGAAGTAACCATTAACCTTCAGTCATTTAAAAACTCGGCATTATTTCCCAAAAGCTCTTTTTATTTCTTGAAACTAGAATCTAAATGAAACATTAGTTTTTCTTCCTACGTTATGTTAGATGCAGCTCATAGAATGCAAACATAATTATTTTTCTGCCCACTCATTTTGAGGAAAAAAAAAATGCTGCCCACACCAGATGCCCTCACTGCTGCTCAGCTTTTCCTTCATTAATCTCTAGTTAATTCCTTATTCAACAGTACACATAACACTGCTCTTAATATTTTCTCCAAGCTCTGAACTCTATTCTAAGAACTCTGTCAAGCTCTTCTGTACCTCAAAATGCCCCTGAGTATTTATCTACTCTCTCAGAGAAAGAAGTATCCATCCCTCCTTGCTAAGGCTAAACCCTCCTTCCACCTGTGTTCATTATGTCATCCTCTCCTTCAGGACCTTCTTCAATTATGTTGTGGTAATGAACTCTGGGCTTCCCCGGTAGCTCAGCTGGTAAAGAATCTGTCTGAAATGCAGGAGACTACCTGCAATACAGGAGACCCGGGTTTAATCCCTGGGTCAGGAAGATCCCTGGAGAAGGAAATGGCAACCCACTCCAGGATTCTTGCCTGGGAGATCCCATGTACAGAGGAGCCTGGTGGGATATGGCTCACGGGGACTAAACTACCACCACCAATGAACGCTACCATCTTTGACAGACCTCCTCCTACTTCACAGCTTCCAGGTACCATCAATTTCACTCCAAACACTCCTGGCAACTGCCATATAGCAACGCCCTTTTTTCTTACTGCCAACACTTGGGCTATCCTTTTTGCTTACGTTAGATGGTGGTATCATCCTTCCTCCTAATTGCTCTCTCTGCCTCTGATTTCTTCCTTTCTAATTCATCAGGTCTAATACAGCAACTTCATCCTCTAAAACACAGTTCTGACTTTTTTTTCCTACTCAAAAAGTAGATAGATATAATGGATAGATTATATATCAAATCACTTTCAAAGTTCATAGGATAGCCCTCTAAAAAGCTAGTTCTTATCCCTCACATCTCTTAACTGTACCAGGCTCTCTCCAAGGACAGAAACATAGCATACAATATAGCTACCATTTACTGAATGCTTACTAAGCATCACTCATTCAATCTGCTGTTTGTTTTTATTATCTATTTTATTGAAGGCCTACCAGGTATCAGATATTATTCCAGGCACTGTGAATACAACAGTGAACCTAAGAGGCAAATGTTCTGCCTTCATGCAGCTTACAACTCCAAGTGGGGGATGGACAATAAGCAAATAAATAAGATACAGTATATCAGATGGAGGTAAGTGCTACAAAGAAAAATATGTCAGAAAAAGACAATAGGGAATGGTAATGAGGTGTGATTTATAAGTGTGGCCGGGGAAAGTCTCACTGACAAGGTGACATTTGGGCAAAAATCCAAAGGAAATAAAGGGACCAGCCATGAGAATAGCTGAGAGATGATAATCCCAGGCAGTAGAAAGCTCCTGAACTGGGAACACCCCCATGTTCAAGCAATAGCAAGGAGGCCAGTGTGACCGGAGCAAAGTGAGGGAGATGTAAGAAAGAGAAGACTAGGGCCAATTATGTGGCGTGATAGTAAGAACTCTAACTTTTACTCTGTGAGTTGAAAGTCACTGAATGGTTTTGAGCTGAGAAGGGTCAGAATCTGACTTTGAGTTTTAAAATGATCACTCCGGCTGGTGTGTGTGAAGAAGAACCCATAGAAGGCAAGGTCAGAAACGGAGACCAGGCAAAAATGATGGCAGACCAAGGCGGCAGTAGTAGAGGAAAGAATTTGCTGGTGGATTAGACTATGGAGTGTGAGAAAAAGAAGAGTCAACATAGATGCAAACTATTACATTTAGAATAGATAAACAACAAGGTCCTATTGTGTAGCACAGAGAACTATATCCAATCTCTGGGACAAACTATAATGGAAAGGAACATTTAAAGAAGGTATATATGTGTAAAATGATTCACTTTGCTATATAGCAGAGATTGGCACAACATTGTAAATCAACTATACCTCAATTTAAAAAAACAAAAAGAAGAAGAGCCAAGCATGACCTCCAGGATTTTACACTGAGGAACTGGTAAGACAGAAGAGCAATTTACCAAGATGGAGAAGACAGTGGAAGGAGAACACAGTTAAAGGGGAGTGGGAGGAAGATCAATATGATTTCAGACATGCTAGCTTTGAGAAACCTATTAAGTATACAGGTAAACTTGTTAGTTAAGTAGCTGAATATATACCTGGAGTTCAGTGTTTGAGTTCACACTGAAGATACCTGGGAGTCATCAGTGTAGACATGGTTTGAAAAGCATGAGATTAGATAAGAGCCCCAAGGAGTGAATGTAGATAGAACTGAGCCTTACAGCACACCAACATTTATACACTTAGAGATGAGGAAAAAAATGGGAAGAGAGGCCAAGAAGGAACAGCCAATAGGTAGAAAGAAAGCCTAGAAGAGTAATATTATAAAGGCTGGGAATTAACCACTGAAGTTAGCAGCACAGTGGTTACTCACGACCTTGACAAGAACAGTTATGGGATAATGATGAGCTGACAAAAGCTGACTGGAGTAGGTTCAAGAAAGCCTAGGACGAGATGAAATGGAGACAGTGGGTACAGTTAGGTCTTCTGAGGACATGTAGCCATACACTGAACCATGTGCTTCACAGGTTAATTAGGGGATCATTATTTCTCTTAATCTGCAGATGAATCCTATGAAATAGGAACCATTTATTATTTCCATTTACAAATGAAAGAAAACAAAGCTCAGAGAAGTGAAATAACTTTTTAAGGTCAAAATCTGTGAGTGGCAAGACCAGGACTCTAAACCCAAGCTTGTCTAGTTCCAAAGCCTAATGCTAGCCACAGTGATGGAGCCTCTCCATCTTTGGGAGGAAACAGACAGGACCTATCCTATTCCCAAAGATTCCCCAGTCCTTGACAAGGCTCTGTATCTAAAGCCAGCCCTTCTGGGGCCACCAAGGCAGGCCCCCATCTTCCTCTGTGAGCTTGTCAGTGCTCCCATCAGTGAGGTCATCACCGCCCTGACCTGAGTTAGGCAGCACTGATCCTTTGCCGTTCTTCACGTCCACCACCCAGGTGGCTTCTTTACCCCCAGGGCCATCCTTCACCTTGAAGGCAAAAATACCACCAATTTTCTTCACAAACTGCTCTCCTTCCTGGGAAGAAAAACAACACAGAGTTATATTAAGTTCATTCCTCTGGCTTTCTCCCCAAATTAAATGTTTAAATAGATACATGACGTGAGCGGCTGGGTCAGCTTGCAGTCCCCAGGCTCCCTTAGGATCTTTCACCCAGAAAAATCCAAAAGGCAACTAGACAGCAACTCCTTCATCCCAGATCGTCTGATGAAAATGACTTTCTGGATACAGCCGGTGGAAGGACAAGGGGAATGGGGGAGTGGGTGGCACAGCAGCACTTTCTATTGAAATAGGCTTCATTTGTCTCAATAATGTCTGAAAAATTCACTCTGGCCTCTCAAAATGTAGGAACCCTAACTCTTTTATTTTTGTCTGTGTGCAAGTAAATTTCACATATATTTTCGGTGGTTCACAATCAGAATTTAAAGATAAGTGATTTAACTGATTTCCTGGGTTTGTATGAAGAATTATACAAGTAATATCCCATCCATCAACTACTTTTGGATCTTGGGAAATGAGGCTGGAAAAATAACCTCAGATCCATATCTCTGTAGGGTGGTTTCCTTTCTCCTTCCTTCTCCTTCCAACATCACTATCTAATTTTAGAACATACTTAACAGCTCCCAAAAAAACCCCATATCCATTAACAGTAACCCTCTACCATTGCCATTCTCTCCTCCTTCTAGCCCCTGGCAACCACTAATCTACTTTCTGTCTTCATTGACTTGCTTATTCTGGATATTTCACACAAATCCAATCAAACATATATGTTCTTTTGTGACTGGCTTCTTTCACTTAGCATAATGCTTTGAAGGTTCATCCACACTGAAGCATGGATCAATAATTAAATACTTTTCATGACCAAAGAATATTCCATTGAATGGACACAGTACCTTTTGTTTAGCCTTTCATGTTTGATGGCTGTTTCCCCTTTTTAGCTATTATAAATAATACTGCTATGGACTTTTGTGTGTATGTTTTGACATGGATATAAGCTCTAATTCCTCTCAGGCATATTATTTAGAAGTGAAATTTGGATCATAAGGTGATGTTTAAGTTTTTGAGGAACTATCAAACTGTTTTCTAAAGTGGTTGCACCACATTACAATCCTACCAGCAATCAATGAAGGTTCCAATTTCTCCACATCCTTACCAATATTTATGTCTGTCTCTTTTATTTTGGGATTCCCTGGTGGCTCAGACAGTAAAGAGTCTTTCTGCAATGTGGGAGACCTGGGTTTGATCCCTGGGTTGGGAAGAACCCCTGGAGAAGGAAATGGCAACCCATTCCAGTACTCTTGCCTGGAAAATCCCATGGATGGAGGAGCCTGGCGGGCTATAGTCCATGGGAGTTGCAAAGAGTTGGACACGACTGAGCAACTTCACTCACTCACCTTTATTTTAGTCATCTTAGTGGGTGTGTAAATCTTTTTCTTCTACATAGATAACACTCCTGAACCTATCTAGAATCAACCCTGAGTCTTAGGACTTCAAAGAAGCTATTATAAAAATATTTAATGTAGGCCTACTTATCTCAACTTCCCTGGTGGTTCAGACGGTAAATTGTCTGTCAACAATGTAGGAGACCTGGGTTTGATCCCTGGGTCGGGAAGATTCCCTAGAGAAGGAAATGGCAACCCACTCCAGTACTCTTGCCTAGAAAATCCCATGGATGAAGGAGCCTGGTGCCCATAGGGTCAAAAAGAGTCGGACACAACTGGGCGACTTCACATACGTACTTATCTCAGTAGCCATTGAGGCAAATCTTACAAGTGAGTGTTCTGAAATCGACTACCAACATTTTCTAGTTAAATCAAGAAACCAAAATGACTGTCAGATTTTTTAAGTGAAGAAGAGAAATTCTCTTATTTTGGCTTCCCTTAAAAGATCTCACACAAATTATTTTAAGTTAACATTATGAAAAATTGATAACAATAATAATCTTTTGGGGGCTATAAAGTTTTCAAGAACTTTTTAATAAACATTATTTCTTTACTTTTCATGAAACCCTGAAAGGAGTTGGACAGGTATTAATATTCTTCATTCCCACCCAACTTCATAAACTCAGTTCACATGCTAAGTCCTTTGGAAAGGCTTTTCTGTCTCTACTGGACACTTTAATAGTTCTTTGCACATACACCCATGTGCAAGTTTCTTGTTTTTTTTTTTTTTTTCTGGGAAAATTTTTTCTTGTCTGCTTTCCCATTTAACTCTACATTCCCTGAGAAACAGGGACATATGACAAGTAAAGCAATACAACCAGAACTCAATCTCAGGTTGGTTTAACTTCAAATTGAATGCTCTTTCTGTTTTTTCATACCAAAGGCAAATTAGCTTACACCAATACTTCCAAACTTTAGCCCATAAAAGTAGTTTCTGTCACCATACATAAATTAAAAGAAAGTTCAAAGTCTTTTCCACATTCATTGAAATCCTTTGTCCTTCAAGGTTCTGTGGAGGTAATCTAGAAAAGTAGATTAGTAATACTGGTGTGCTGGACCACCCAAAGAGCCAGACCTCCTCTGGAAGCCAATGACCCATGAACTTCCAGCTGCATTTATGCCATCTGTTTGCACAATGCCTCAGGAATAGTTATGGCAGACACCACCAAATTAGAGCAGGAAAACACAGCAAACATTTAGGAATTCTACCTGAATACTTGGAAATTCCTCTCACTTCCTTAAGATGGATGTAGATTAATTTTGCAGTTGCTGTTACTTTTGAGAACCAACAGATCCTCTTAAAAAATCATATCCTTTGGTCAATAAAACATTTTCACTTGAAGAGGAAATGAGAGAGGGCAAGGAAAAGGACAAGGAGGACAGAGTTAAAAGGGTAAAGAAACTACACATTTCTTGCGAAACTGGAGATCACAAATAACTAAGAAAGTTCTAAGTGCCTCCTTGCTTGAAGAAAAGCACTTCTTTCTGAGTAGCAAAAGGTCAAGGAGTAGGTCCTGTGGTAAACTGAATAGGAACAAAAAATTAAGACAGAATTCAAAGAAGGGCAATGGGCTACTGCTAATGAAGACAAAAGTGGAAATAAAATCTCCTGCCAGGCTTCTTTTGCTAAAGCAGAAAATGTATGAATTGACAAAAGATTCCAATACTTTCACTTTCTAGTGCTGCAAACATTTAGGAAACTGACAATCGTGGGAAGGAGAGAAAAAATAAAGGGACAAGGTCCACACAAGAGAGGTTATAGAGGGACAAGAACTAAAATGGGAGCAAGAGGCATACATTTGCAAAGCTAAAAAAGACTGTGAAATAAAAACAACACTGTTTTGTTAATTCTAGTAATGAAGTACTCAGTCACTGACATACAGCCATACCAGATACTCTCTAAACTTTTTTTCTGACAGAATAATGTTGGAAAAATGGGACAACCTGGTAGAAGTAACTACTCTATGGGTTACTCTGCAGGCAAATATTGGTGGCATGAAAAAGACTTTTTTCAGGCCTTGGAGAATCCAACTGCATTTTAATGGACACTTGTAATAAAAGAAGTTTAAAAAACAATAAGTAGATATAATTTCCTACTATTGAGAAATATTAAAAAAAAAAAAAAAAAAACCAGCCAACAAAGCACTGGGGATAGAAAAAAAACTTATCTCATGAATTGTCATTGAGTTTGTAAATTAGTACTCCTTTTCTTGTATGTGGATATACTGGCAATTTGTATCAAAAAGCTAGGCATACATATCTCACAACCCAACAATCCCCCCTTCTAATTATTTGTGCTAAGCTGATTAGGCATTAAGTACTTAAAGATAAGTGCAAAAGGAAATTGATTATACCTTTATTTTTTGCAAGGTTTAAATACAACCTGATGTTCATCAGAGGAGGCTAGTTAAACAGATTATGATACCTATATTCAAACGTGTACTATGGGGTCATTAAAACTGATGGTAAGGTTTTATATTTATGGGCAAGGAATATACTATCAAGAAATAAAAGCTGGTTGTAAAACAACAGGTAGATCAATGCAATTATATCCTTGCAAGATGGCGGCAGGATAGGTTTGCAAGCTGCTGGGCCAATGCCTGCCTGCTAGGAACAATCAGCCCTGGCCCTCTCTACCTGAGGAAGACTGGTGATCATTATGAAAATTCTAGAAATGCAGGGTACTTTGTCAAGACACGTCAGTCACATTAGCTCTTCAGTACAATCACACCCACAGCACAATCAACTTAAGATGTTAAGAAATCCTTTGTGCTACAATAAAGGAGTTTCGAGACATGCACAATGGTTATCTTCACACTGCTCCCCTAACATAAGTGAAACGTACACCTTAAATATTTTGAATCATATTCTTTATTTCAGCCCACTAGTTAGCTTCATAGATGGGTAATAGGAATTACATGACTCTTGCTGTAACTGTGCCTTGTTGGTCACAAAATTAAAATCAATTATGAAATTCCAAGATGCCTTTAAGTTTGAAACTATGAAGTAGTGTCTAATTTTGCCTGAAGAGAACAACTCTCTTTTTGGAGGAAGAGTTACTATTAGATTGCTCTAGTATGATTATTATCTACCAAGAACTGATACATAAACACAGGTCCACATATGTAATATAAATTTAAAAACTCAACATGTATTGTATGATCCTACTTTTGTGAAATTTTATGTTCATATACACAGAGAGCTGTCTGAAAGAATATCAACCACTGTTAACACTTTAGTGAGTCATTTCAGGAGATTTAAAATTTTTCTTCTTTGTATGTTTCTGTATGATTCTTTTAATCAGCTCATTTTTAAAACAAGAAAAACAGATTTTAAAACTTTGAGATTCAAGCACAAAAAATTATTTTTAAAAGGACTTTTGATATTAGGTACCTTTGCATACACGTGTGCTCAGTCCTGCCTGACTCTTTGTGACCCTGTGAACTGTAGCCCACCGGGCTCCTCTGTTCATGGGATTATCCAGCTAAGAATATTGCATTGGGTTACCATTTCCTCCTCCAGGGGGTCTTCCCAACCCAGAGATCAAACTTGCATCTCCTGTTTGGCAGGTGGATTCTTTACCACTGAGTCACATGGGAAGACCCATTGGCACTTTTAAAGCTCCTTTAAGTATTATTCTTTTGAATGGCTCTAGGTAAGATCTTTTTATTCAGAAAGAAATTACACCAAAATAAATTAGAATCACTTTACATAACTGAATCCTGAAGATTTATAAATTTCTGAAATATTCTCTTACCAGAATTACAAGGAAGCTATAACAGACACTGAAAAATGTAAAATACACTGAATACTTGACAATATGATACAAATTTTCAACTTATACCACTTCATGGAAATATCCAAAATCTATATCTACTTCTTCTAGCTCAGGGTCCTCCTGGTAGTATTTTACATAAATTGAACTTCCATCCTCTGACAATATGATATAAATTTTCAATTTGTACCACTTCATGGCAACACCTGAAATCTATATCTGCTTCCTCTAGCCCAGGGCTCTCCTGGTAGTATTTTACATAAATCATACTTATATCTTCAAGCTTCTTCTCAATCTCCATAAGGACAAGATCTACCTTAAATTAATCAGCTGCAGAGCTGTTTGGAGCAGCCTCAATTTGATGAGTTTTAAAAGAACTGTGAAAAATAATCGATTTCAATCCATGGAGTCACATAGGTACTAGGGGTTTTTTTAACATTTGTACAGTAAATGTTGTATAAATGTAGTAATTTTCAAAAACTCTAAGAGAGATGCTATGACTCTTACCTAAAGGAAACTGGTATTGTCAAAAAAAGCTTGAAAAAAAAAAAAACCCACAAGATTTTCTTCCTATTTTTTCAACAAATACTGGGTGCTCACCAGGCGGTAGGTATTGTCTTAAAAAATATGAAAAACCAACAAACTTACCCTCATGAAGCCTCTGTGCCAGTGGGGGAGACAATGAATATGCAAAAAAAATGAAGAATATAGTTACTATGAAGAAAATAAAGCAGGTTAAGGGAATATAAAGAAAGCATATTTGTGTGTGTTGGGTGGTTTATTTTAGATAGCCTAGTCAGTCAGATGGGCTTCCCTTGTTGCTCAGCTGGTAAAAAATCCACCTGCAATGCAGGAGACCTGGGCTCGACCCCTGGATTGGGAAGATCCCCTGGAGAAGGTACCTAGCAGAGACCCTCAGTTCAGCTCAGTTCAGTCACTCAGTCATGTCCGACTCTTTGTGACCCCATGAATCGCAGCATGCCAGGCCTCCCTGTCCATCACCAACTCCCGGAGCCCATGATAAAAAATGACAATCATGACTATCACAAGCTGCAGAGGATGACATGTTAGATGACTCAAAGTTTTGTGAAAGATGAAGGCACCTTAGGGTTTGTAATTCCTCTGAAATAATACAAGCATGCTGGTAGTTCCTAGGATTGGAACAACAAACACCAGATGAATATACTTTTGATGGAGTCAAGAGCCTAGCGGCTGCTCAGTAAGCAAAACGTTTTTTCCTTCTTTCCCTACCCCCTCTCCTTCCTTTTCTCTTTCTCTCTCCCCACACATCCTATCCATTTCTCCCTTCCTTTCCCTTCCCTTCTATCATTTCATACATGTTTAATGACTGCTTGCCACATGCCAAGCCTTGTTCGAGGTACTGGGAGTCTAACAGTGAACAAGTGAGACCCAGTCCCAGTCCTCACTGAGTTTTTATTTTTCCAGGAGAAAAAGAAGTAAACACACAAAAATAATTGCAAGTATTAGAAAACAAACAAAAAGAGAAACCTACTCTAGGTAAAGCACTCAAGAAATGATGTCTCTGACCAAGTGAATTTAAGCTAAGACCCAATTAATGGAAGAAAAAGAGCTAGCCATTCAAAGAGGAAACTGCAAAGATCATAAGGGAGAAAACAGTTTGTTATGTTAAAAGAAAGTAAAACAGGACCAGTTACTAGAGTACAGTTAATGGGGGGAGAATAGCATGAAATGAAATTGGAGAACTGGGCAGGGACAAGACCATGCAGTCCAAACTAGGGAATTCTGGAACCCGCTGAAATGATTAAACAGCAAAGTGAAAGTTTGATTTGTGATTATTCTTACAACAGTGTGCAGTGGCCAGGCTGGGATGCAAGAACTTAGGTGGGAGAGAGTTATGAGTCTGTTGAAATGGTCCAGATAGGAAGTGGTGGTGGTCTGGACTACAGTGGAGGCAATCTGCCAGTGGAGATAGAGAAGGAAATGGATTCAAAATATATTTTGCACATAGGAATATATGCCTTGCTGCTGGGAATGAGGGAGATCTAAGCGGGAGGGGAAAGATCAAGGATGATGTAGGTGTTTGGCCTGAATAACTCAGGGGATGGTAGTGCCAAAAAGAAAAATGCAGTGGGAGTGAAGTAAAATCAAAGTTCCATCTCAGGTACAGTCAGCATGTGATGCTTGTGAGACAAGAAGGTGGCACATCTGTTCTCAGCCTATATCTTGCATAAAATGAATTTGATGTTATAATACAAAGTTAATGCTCATATTCAGAAGTGATCTAAAGGAAAGAAAAGTTTAACTGTAAATTAAATGCACAATTAATTAAAATTATAAATTAATTTGGTCACAGCTCTTAAATATGACCTCTCCTATTCATTTTCATGGTCCCTGTTGCAGCACTAAACATCTCTTACCCACACTACTACCACAGTTTCCTAAGGATTCCTCGCCTCTGGTCCCTCCATCACTCAACTCAAAGTAATACCAGGATGATTTACCTAAAGTGCAATATAATCACATAAGCTTTTGCTAAAACTCATATTCTGCAGGATAAATTTCAAACTCCTGAGCACAGCATTGGAAGTATTTCTAAACTTTGATCCAATCTACTGTCACCTGTGTACTGACACTGCCCCTCCACCCAGGCACAACAAAATAATCTACCCTCTACCCACACAGGACCACCATTCACCAAATCTTGCATTTTCAAATCTCCAAACCTATGTACAGGCCTGGGATGCCCTTCCTCTACCCTTCTGCTAGACAGTCCTAGTCATCCCAGTTCAAAGTTAGATTCTTCAAACTAATTTCTTCCTGTGGACTTCTGTAGCATTTTGAAAAAAGTATGTCTGCCTTTCCATATATACTCAGAGGATCATACTTAGGGGCCTAGCATGAAGCAGCTGCTCCATCAAAGTTAGCCAAACAAGAAACTAAGGAAATCAGATTATGTACAATGAGTACTTAAACCTTCACTTGAAAATTTCATTTGCACCATCAGAGTTAGAATTATTTTCCCAACTTTGGCCTTTGAAGTGGGTTATGTTCTATCACTAAAACTATCAAAACTATCTTCAGTACTTCAAGTCAATTTCTTTCAGTCATTAATATATCATCTGGATTTTTTCATCCTCTGCCTTCTCAGAAGTATCAACTGGAGTTTTGTGAACAATTCTATCTCCCAATTATTTAGTCTCCTGAAAATAAAAGAACTATGAGAATTTCATGTTTAAAACAGAATTTATTGCCCTAAATGCATAATCTTCTATTCTGAGCAAATTAGATGGCTATAATAATGTGCTGACTCTGGTAGCTCTTTATAGTTTGGCTTTTATTGAGGGTTTTCAACTACAAATATGAACTAGATGGAATTCCAGAAGATGATACAGAACAAATGAATCAGATTAAAGCGGAAACAAAATTCAACATCTTTTTATTTGATTCAACTCAATAAACATTTACTCAGTATGAGGGAGATCTTCAAACACGAGGGGAGAAAAAAACACTACAATATTGTAAAGTAATTAGCCTCCAATTAAAATAAATAAATTTATATTAAAATAAAATAACAATGTTTAAAAAAAAACACAAGGGGAGAATCAAAGTCTTAGATCGCAAAGATTTGCCAACTTAAAAATGCACAATATGAAAGCTGTAATTAAGTTTTATTTGCAGCAAAATGAGGACTATAACCTGAGAGACAGCATTTCAGATAGCTTTGAGAAACTGCTCCAAAGCGGGGAAGGTCAGTATATATGTGATTTTGGTGAAGGGGAAGTACATGCAATCAAACACTCACTTTTTGCAGGTTTCTGCTACTCATGAAGGAGCAGTCATCACCATTACGAATTTTTGTGCTTTTCTAGATATGAGGTGATACAAGAACTGGGCTCATAAAATTGACTTCTAAAAATATCTAAATATCTGAAGATCTGTTCTGTCAATTTTTCCCAGGGCACAGAATGCTTCATCTCTGCTCTCCACCCTGAATTCCTTTCAGGGGGTGTTGAAGATCAGCTGCTGCAGTAGCACATGATTTAATCCTTGTAGAGGTAGATGGCAAGTGCCCATGACAAATGCCAATTTGTAGGTTTACAGGGCTCCCTCATGGTTATAAATTTGACCATGTTTTGGGAGGTATTTCATGACCATTTCATCCCATGGTGCTAGAAAGGCTCATTCCTAGGTCTGGTGAAGATTTTGCTAATAGTTCACTCAATGTGCTACTATTGGACTAGATCTTATTTAACAATAGTCAAAGGTCTCCAGACCACCTGTCTTACTAGTCTATTATGATCCAGAAAAAAAAAAAAACCCTCTTATTGTATCTACCCACATCTAGAGTTATACCATTACAATCATTGGCCACATATAGAACTATATATTTTGTCAGAGGCTCAGTCACACATCTGGTAAAGCAAAAAACAATAATCTTGTAAAACAGGTAAATCCAAATAACATAGCATAACACAGATAGCAGTACTTTTGGGCTGGTGGTTCAGACAGTAAAGAATCTGCCTGCAATGCCGGAGACCCAAGTTCAATCCCTGGGTCAGGAAGATCCCCTGGAGAAGGGAATGGCAACCCACTCCAGTATTCTTACCTAGAGAATTCCATGGACAGAGGAGCCTGGCAGGCTACAGTCCATGGGGTCACAAAGAGTAAGACATGACTGAGTGACTCACACACAACACACAACAGCAGTATTATTAAAGTCACAAGCCAAGAACTTTCATTAGGTGTAGTCCAGTGTATCTCCAGGTCATCTGACTTATTCTGCTCTGTTCTAAGCCTTATCTTTCAGGGAAATGATATATTGGTACTGTCCATAAGGCTCCCAGCCCAATTTCCTAGTGTTATTAGGCTGGTTATCCTTAGTATAATTCAACTGATCCCAAGAAAATAGCGACCTTAAAACTTAAATGACCATAGCTTGGTGTTAACCTCATAAATCCATTCCATAATTGTGGCAGGTTTTATTCCTTGGCTGAACTTTTGCTTATTATTCTGATTAAGCTTGAGTAACTTTAGGGGAAAAAACTTTTTTAATTTCTTTTTTGCCTGTGCTCATCTGTAGGATCTTAGTTCCCCGATCAGGGATAGAACTCATGACCCCAGCATTGGAAGTGTGGAGTCTTAACCAATGGAACATCAGAGAAGTCCAGAAAATTCATTTTTGTGGCCAGAGTCAGAGCAAGTATTATCAATTGGCTAGGTGAGGGGATCCCATCTAGTAATATCAAAAGTAGCCTGAATAGGATTGAACTTTCTTTCTTCTAAAATAATTTCCTAAGGGCTATTCAATCAGAGCCTTGGAAAAGAGAAATCCACCACAGTAACACAAAAGTACTAACATAGCTAATTAGCAGCAAAGTCGACAACTGGATTGATTTTTAAAATTAGCATATGATCATGCTCAAGATAGGAAAACATTTGATTCATATACAAAGTACCAAGAAGTCAAGAAAACATTATAAATGATCATATGAGTCAGGTCCAGGATCTTGGGCTAGCTGTCTACTTCTGATGTCTTCTCATCCTAGTGTGAGTATAGTTTCTCTTCTTCATTTGATTATTGTTTTAAGGTGATATTGAGGTTGGCCATCTTCTCTATAGGCTAGTCCACTGTAAGGGTCTTTGTAAGTGGGAATTAATCCAAAAGTTAATTCCCTTCAGTCTCACTGTGCATGAGCTAATTAAGAGAACCTGATAAGTGTCCTTCCATCTAGGTTGGAGACAGTCCTTTAAATTCTCTTTTCCAGTATGCAGAACCCCCGGCTCATAGGTCGGGGGACATCTGACCTTCATTCAAAGATAAATTACTGAGATAAGCTCAGAAAAAATTTAGAGTATCCTTTTAATAATTCAATTAATTTTATGTTAATATAATAACAAGGAACTATCCAGGAAGCGAGTCTTAGTAAATACAGACCTCCATTAAATAAACTGGGATTTAACATTCATTGAAACATACTCTTTTTCTCTCTAAAATTACCTTCATTTCTACCAAATATAACCAAATCAAGACTAATTTGTTTGCAAAATAAGTCTGGTCTTAATAAACTTGACCTGATTTATGGTTTGTATAACTCTAATTGATCAAATGGACTATTTTTTGCTTTACTGAAGCTTTAAAAAACAAACAAACAAACAAACAAACTGATTATCAACTTATTAAAAAGGCTGATTTAGGAATTGGCAATGGTGACAGCTACCTGACTCCTGGCTTAATACTGATGGAAGTGATCTGCTGGACAATCTCAGAAGGACTGTGCAGGTCAATGAGTCACTTATGTATCTTCATCTGGAATCAATTCCAAGTCTTAGAACCTTCACCACAAGGAGTTTTCCTTATAGTTATTCTCAGAGTCTTGGCAGGCAACTGAACAGGTCCTTTCACTTTGAGATTCTTTTCCTTTGCACCGCTGATCAGCACCTAGCTTCTCCAGAGACCTCACACTGTGGCTGGTGAAGGTGATCCTAATCTGGTGAATGGCCACCTCTGGCTCCATGAGAGTCTTGCTGGTGCTTTAAAGGCCCTGGCTGCAGAATGGCTTCCTGACTGACTTGGTCTTCGGGGAGAGTGAACAGCGATGAGGCAGGAACAGGAGTGGGTGGCATGGGGCTCTGCTGCAGTGGCAACCAAGTTTTCCTCAAAGAGGTGCTTTGCCGAAATTTTTATAAGGAGTCCCAGAGTGAATTTTTAAAAAGCTTCTCAGGGCTAGGAAAGTCATGACAAGGGCTTGTCACAGATTTGTCCAACAGATCTAGGTGAATTCCTTCCTTTCCATGGTTCCCAAAATACCTGGAGGTTTCTAAACCTGCTAGTGAGGTAGCCTTTCTAATTTATCTGATGAGGCTGCTGGGAACCCAAGAGTTTCCAGTCTCTGGAGGGAGCAGATAGAAAAGATAATGTTTAAATTCTGCTTACAAAGATATAATTTACCAAATTGCAATAAGTCATAATTATTTTGAGGGGAAGGTTTTCCTTTTACCTGAAAAATATATATTCAAGCCAGTAATTTTTCAGATACAAACCATAATAATTATAACCATACTCACCAGGTCACTAAGTCCTATGTAGCTAATCCTTTTTGCTAACAATTTTATGAAGTCATCAGGTTTTCCATTAGAATTCTTTCATTTCTTACCCAGTTCAGCATTAAGGTCTGAAAGTCAGAACACTCTAATTACCCAGAAGTCCATTCTATACGTCTTGTTATAAAGGGAATGTTTTTGCAAAGGTATTAGAATAAAACCATAATTGTCTATAATGATAAAAGACTTAAGAAGGCATGTTTAAAATCTGATTATGATGCAGTTGACAAACTGTTATATGCTGTGACATATAACACTTTAAGATAACGACTAGATTTATGAATGACAACATTTTACTAGGTTTCGAGCTTTAGGAATTTCTTTTTTTTTTTAAGCTTTAGGAATTTCATAAAATTTATAGACTATCTATGTTAGTAATATCCACCATACAAAATAACCTAAGAAGATTTATTACTCATTTGATAATACTTCCCATGTAATTGAATATATCAAATGAACCTAATTAGTTGAATATCTCTCTTTAGGATGTTTCAGGGAGATTCTGAAGCATCCTAAAGTTGACTAGACATCAACAGGACTTCATTAGAATTTTATATAGGAAGTTTTGTCAATAAATATCAAGAGGGTTTAGAATACTAAGACAGACAGGATCACAGGTCACTGTGAAACAATAGCTACTCACTTAATCAAAGTAACAGTAAAAGATTTCAAAGGCAAATACAGAACAGATCACTTAAAAGGTAGGGAAACTTAAAATCTGTTATCAAAGGCAGATTGATATCTTAAGAAAACTTGTTTTCTTAGCAGAGAGAAAATACTGGATTTAAGTTTTTCACCAATTTACTTTTAAAATTCATTTACTCAATTAAATTTATTTTAAACTTAGTCAATCCTGATCATACACAAAACTTTTCTCAGGGTCTACCTCCCACAAATCTACCTTCCAGGGTCTACCTTTATCACTTTCTGTATCCATCAGTGTATCACTGTATCACTTTCTCCATCCATCCAGAGATAGCCAGCTCGAAGTCAGACCTGCCTCCTTTTCCCTAACGCTACAGTGTCCTTACATGTGTCCTTACATGTGCTAGTCGCTCAGTTCTGTCTGACTCTTTGTGATCCTTTTGGATTGTACCCTGCCAGGCTACTCTGTCTATGGGATTTTTCAGGCAAGAACACTGGAGTGGGTTGCCATTTCCTCCTCCAAGAGAGTCTTCCCAACCAAGGGATCAAACCCCCATCTCCTGTGTCTCCTGCAATGCAGGCAGATTCTTCACCCACTGAGCCACCAGGGTAGGTTACCTCCTTTTCCCTTAATAAAATGCAATTCCATTCCCCATACCTTCTTTATGGAAAACATTCTACTTTCCTACTGTATACTAAAATGTTCCCTTTATTATTTTTGTCAGCTTTAATTACATGTTTAAATTAGAGGTCTCAGCTCTTAAAATCTTGATTTCTTATGAAACTGAAGGTGTAAGCAACTGTGAATTGTCCTTTACATTAGTATTATTTAGATTGGTGAACATAAATACCAGTAATAATTTCTAAAAACATTTGCTTTCTTTTTTTTTTTTTTTTTTTTACATTTGCTTTCTTATAAAGAGCATAACACCAAGAATTTTCACTAATAATAGTCCTAAATGCCTTTAGTTTCTCTGTAAAAGGAAGCCAATGTTCAGAAATTAATGTTTCAGTACCTTATTTTATATGGGAATGACCTAGCTATTCAATAAATTTCAATCACTTAATTTAGCACCTAGAATTGCAAGTTACCAGAATCTGGAGAGACTATTTTAGATAGACATTCCAAAAGCATAATTATTTTTAATAGAGTTTATCTAAAAGCTCTTATCTCATTTACATTTTCTTTCCTTAAAAGTTTCTTTACATCAAGTTACTTCCTTTGCTGACAAATTTGCTATGAATACAAGAAGATTCTATTTAACTTTTATCAAACCTAGGCACAATCAAAAGATTATACTTAATGTTGATGATTCTAAAGTCATGTCTATATTAATTAGATCAACAAACTTAAACATTAATACCAGATATTAATTTATTAACAATACTATTTCCCAGTTCATTTGAACCTGAAATTAATTCCAGTCAATTATCTCTTATACTTTTCAGAATTTATCTAAGGACTTAATTTCCTTGACTCCAATTAAGTAGAACTCATTGACAATGAATTTGATAATATCATCCAAAGGTAAAAGCAAAGATAATGTACACATGAACATATAGACAGACATAACAAGAGATCTCATAGCTAGCTTCATTTTCTAAACTTAGTTATGAATCAGATATCACAATATAAATATACACAATATAAAACTCACTAGCTACAAGTAGCAGAAGGAATAAGCTAAATTTAAAAAAGAATTTTTTTTTCTGTCCTTTTTTTCCCCTTCAATCAGATTCTGAGAACTCTGGTCTAAAGACACAGGGAGAGAAAATCAAGTTTTCCTAGTAGGACTTTTTCCCTCAGGGCCAGAATTCTGAAGAGATTTTTTTTTTTTTTTTCCTTCAAACTAGTTTTCTTTAGGGGTTGGGAATTAAACAGAGATCAGTTAACCTTCAACTGGCATTGTGTATTTAATTGGCACAATTGAACACTCTTAATTTTCATAGAAGGGCTTCCATTTTCATAGATACCCCCTTTTATTTCTTTTTTATGATCTTGAAAATTTGGTTAGCCAGTAACCAAGATGTGTGTTGTAACTCAGACCAATCTAAATTGTGTCTTTTGATTAGACTAGCTAAATCCTCATCAAAGCCTTCTAAAAAGGTGGAGTCAAACAGAAGATCATTTTGTTGATTAGAGAATTATTCAGTTATCAAGCCAGAATACTGCTCATATTTTTTTCAAACTTTTCATAATAGTCCAGAATTAATTCATCCAATCTTTGCTTGCACTGTTGAGTCTTTGTCCAGTCAATGGGTTTGGGGGAAAGTTCTAGAATAAGTTCGAGTAATTTCTGAGCTAATTCCTTGCATTCGGTGTGAGCCTTTGATTCAAAATCCATTAAGGGTGTGTTCCCAGTCTGCTTTCTTTATCCACTCCTTGCTTTGCCTTAGAAACTAAGAGCTGTATTAATTGATATAGATTTGAAAACCTTGGCTCATAGGTCTGGATATTTAACTCAAACTCCTTAGCAAATCCCAATGGATCCTGACTTGAATTGGGAAATTCCTTAGCCAAGGCTCTATATTCTACTTGGGTCCAGGGTATGTATGTAAGTATCAAGGACAATTCACCTCTCTCTGTAATAGGCTTCTCCTTAAAGGGAATCACAAACACTTCTGATTCATTTTTTATTTTCTTTACCTGGAAGGAGAGAGCAGCAGGGAGCAGAAGAGTTGGAAGAGAAAAAGAGATAGCATCTTGGCCAGGCAATTTTGATAGAAGAGAATACTGGCAGAGCAGAGGGGGAGACAGAGTCAGAAACAGAGTGCTATCAGGTTTTGTGCTGGCTAAACCCCCCCACTAACACCCCAGCCAGATTCATGTACAATACGTATGGAGCTCATGTTTGCAAGTACTTAATTAGGAAAACTATACTAAAGGAAATATCAATCTAAAATGGCCAAATTGGTAAGATCAAACAGACTGAAAGGAATGCCTATTTTGACTGGAATCTAGAAGCTTATAAATTATAAAAGGCTGCTAGCACTGTCTCTGGACTTGGGCAGAACTTAGAGCCTTGGCTAAGGAATTTCCCAATTAGTGTTGAAAGTTACCACAAGGTTAAAGAGAATGAAGACGGAAAATAAAAACAAGAACGTATCATAATCAGACCCTTGATGGCCTTGCCTGATCTCAATGGTGGGATAAGAAACTAAAGACATTTCAGAGTAGAAACAAAAGTGGCTCAATATAAAAGGCTCATCATGAAAAAAAAAAAAAGTAATTAAGGTAGGGAGAAAAACAGAGCTTCAGAACACGGAAGATTTGAAGATCTGAACTTGCTTGCTGACAGAGGAAAAGGAGTCAATAGAAAGGCAGCAAGGAAAAGAGTCAAAAGAAGGAGGGTATACTTATTATTTGGAACAAAGTTACAGAAAATGATTGGAAACAAAAGGAAGCAAAGAAAAGCTGTGCCTTGGAAAGGGAAAGGGGTTTTTTCCTTCTGTAAAAGGATGAGCACTTCTCTGAGAGAAGAGTAAGGAAGTTGAGGGATCCTGAAAAAACACTTGGGAAAAAAGTGTTTGGATATTTGAGGAACACAGGCATTTGACAAGGGCAGGAAGTAAACCAGCAAGAGGTGAATAAAAAGGAGTCTAGCAGGAGTCTAGCGGGAGTGAGGGCTTAGCTGGATTCATAAACATAAATCTGCAGAGACACAATCAGCATATTTGAGGACTTTGTCCAAACAACCTCAGAAGCCTGGGACACCATGGGGAGAAAATAAGTTGTGGGAAAGGAAACCAAAAATGACTTGCCTAAATTAAAATTACTCAGGTTGGCAAGGCTGAGATAAGTGTCCAGCCAGCTCTGGCTTCTGGTTCAACATTCTCTTTTGACTATGCTGCCTCCTTTTTGAATAAAATTTTCCTAAGGCTGGTTAAGTTTGTAAGTTAATTGCCATCTTTAAAGTTTTGAAGCCATGCTATTAAAGCAAGGGTAACGAGATACTTGTTCTTTGAGTACTGAGGCAACAAAAGCAGGACTTTTTCTTTTCTTTTTTTTTTTTAACATGTACAACGTCATTGCTTGTGAAAAATCAGAAGGGTTCATTGCCAGACAAAACTAGAATGCCACTTACCTGGCAGCTTCAGGAAAGCCCATCTTGTACAGCGTGACAACGGCAGCTCCTCCAATGCCTGTGTTATGCTGCAGAGCACCTTTGCACCGGGAGCTTGCCTTTTTCCGGCTTCCCCTCTCAGCTGCCAGCAGAGTTCAGCACACTGAGCCAGACCTAACAAGTCGAACACAGAACAGTCAGATTCCCTTGGTTTAGAAAGTGCCCATACCAGCTTTCTCAGGCAAGACAAGGGCTAACATTCAGCTGTGACTTAACTAACCCAGTTTATTCGCTCAAGACTATGATTACCTAATAACTTCTCTTAAAACCCTGGAAGATTTGTGCAGCTAGCTAATTTTTCTCCCTGAGTAATCTCTTTATTTAGACAGTAGTCAGGCTTAAGAAATTCCATGTGTTGTTGTTGTTATTCGGTTGCTCAGTCATGTCCGACTCTTTGCGATCCCATGGGCTGCAGCACGCCAGGCTTCCTTGTCCTTGCTCATTTCCCAGAGCTTGCTCAAACTCATGTCCACTGAGCAGGTGATGCCATCCAACCATCTCATCCTCTGTCAGCCCCTTCTCTCCTGCCTTCAATCTTTCCCAGCATCAGGTTTTTTCAAATGAGTCAGTTCTTCACATCAGGTGGCCAAAATATTGGAGCTTCAGCTTCAGCATTAGTCCTTCCAAAGAATATTCAGGATTGATTTTCTTTATGATTGACTGGTTTGATCTCCTTGCAGTCCAAGGGACTCTCAAGAGTCTTCTCCAATACCACAGTTCAAAAGCATCAATTCTTCAGTGCTCAGCCTTCTTTATGGTCCAACTCTCACATCAACACGTGACTAATGGAAAAACCATCACTTTGCCTATACAGACCTTTGTCAGCAAAGTAATTTCTCTGCTTTTTGATATGCTGTCTAGGTTGGTCATAGTTTTTCTTCCAAGGAGCAAGCATCTTTTAATTTCATGGCTGCAATCACCATCTGCAGTGATTTTGGAGCCCAAAAAATGAAGTCTGTCACTGTTTCCATTGTTTCCCCGTCTATTTGCCATGAAATGATGGGACCGGATGCCATGATCTTAGTTTTCTGAATGTTGAGTTTTATGCCAGCATTTGCACTCCCCTCTTTCACTCTCATCAAGAGGCTCTTTAGTTCCTCTTATCTTTCTGCCATATGGGTGGTGCCATCTGAGGTTATTGATATTTCGCCCGGTAATCTTGATTCCAGCTTGTGCTTCATCTAGCCGGGCATTTTGCATGAGGTACTCTGCATATAAGTTAAATAAGCAGGGTGACAAGATACAGCCTTGACATACTCTTTTCCTGGTTTGGAACCAGTCTGTTGTTCCACATCTGGTTCTAACTGCTGCTCCTTGACCTGCATACACATTTCTCAGGATGCAGGTAATGTGACCTGGTATTTCCATCTCTTTAAGAATTTTCCACAGTTTGTTGTGATCCACACAAAGGCTTTAGCATCTTCAATGAAGCAGAAGTAGATGTTTTTCTGGAATTCTCTTCTTTTTCTATGATCCAACGGATGTTTGCAATTTGATCTCTGGTTCCTTTGCCTTTTCTAAATCCAGTTTGAACATTTGGAAGTTCTTGCTTCATGTACTGTTGGAGCCTAGCTTGGAGAATTTTGAGCATTATTTTGCTATCATGTGCGATGAGTGCAATTGTGTGGTAGTTTGAACAATCTTTGGCATTGCCTTTTTTGGGGATTGAAGTGAAAACTGGCCTTTTCCTGTCCTGTGGCCACTGCTGAGTTTTCCAAATTGGCTGGCATATAGAGTGCAGCACTTTAGCAGAAGCATCTTTTAGGATTTGAAATAGCTCAGCTGGAATTTCATCACCTCCACTAGCTTTGTTTATAATGATGCTTTCTAAGTCCCACTTGACTTCTCACTCCCGGATGTCTGGCTCTAGATGAGTGATCACACCATCATGGTAATCTAAGTCATTAAGATCTTTTTATATAGTTCTTCTGTGTGTTCTTGCCAACTCTTCTTAATATCTTCTGCTTCTGTTAGGTCCATACCATTTCTGGGAATTCCCTGTACTCTTTAAATTTATGCAACCTGTTTGGCAATATTGAAAGAGAAAACACTGCATATACAGTTCTCTGGCTGAGGCAAAATGGCATAAAAATAGTTTAATTTTATCATTTTTAACATATCAAAAGAATATAATCTAGGATTTGGGGTTGACTTTCCCTAAAAAATTCAGCTCCTATGGGGAATTTTCCTATTATTCTCCTCAAAAATTTCCTATAAAGAATGAATTGTTTTCCAGGCCTATTTGCAGCTATCTGCAACAATAGCACTAGATTCACAAAAATAGCATTTTGTCCTCTGGATAATAAAATCAGACATTTTTAGAGTTGGAGAGAACTTAATAATATTGAAATCAAGACCCTCTAAAACAGCATTCCCTTACAGAATTTATGATTAATCTCTCTGTCTGATACTTTATTCCTTTACTTGTCTCCTCTGACCTCAATCCCTTTCTTGTCCCCTCAATTCTATGCTAACTGAATACTAATTAAAGTCAGATGACTAAGATTGCTATTGTTGATAACATCTTTACTGCACTAAAATTGCTACTGTAGATACCATCATTAACATACAAACTCAGGCTGTTTTTCCAGGCAAGATGAGCTCACAGACCCCCAAGCCATGGACCACCTGCCCAGAGAATCATAAACCAGACACATTCTTACCCCCAAAACCATGATTAGAAAATGTCACAAGACAATAATCACTTCCAGTTTCTCTGTTCTTCCCCTTCAAGACATCCTTAACTCAAAGACCAAGATGGATCAGAGATTTGTCTCCCACTCCCTTTCTTGTTGTTCAGCCTCTAAGTCGTGTCTGACTCTGCGAACCCATGAACTGCAACATGCCAGGTCTCCTTATCCTTCACTATCTCCTGGAGTTTGCTCAAACTCATGTCCATTGAGTCAGTGATGCCATCCAATCATCTCATCCTTTGTCAGCCCCTTCTCCTCCTGACCTCAATCCTTCCCAGCATCAGGGTCTTTCCCAATGAGTCAGCTCTTTGCATCAGGTGGCCAAAATATCAGAGTTTCAGCTTCAGCATCACTCCTTCCAATGAATATTCAGGGATGATTTCCTTTAGGTTTGACTGGTTTGACCTCCTTGCTCTCCTCTCAAGAGTCTTTCCCAGCACCATAATTTGAAAGCATCAATTCTTTGATGCTCAGCCTTCTTCATGGTCCAATTCTCACATCTGTACATGACTACTGGAAAAACCATAGCCCTGACTACATAGACCTTTTTGGCAAAGTAATGTCTCTGCTTTTTAATACACTGTCTAGGTTTGTCATAGGTTTTCTTCCAAGGAGCAAGTGACTTTTAATTTCCTGGCTGCAGTCATGGTCCAGAGGGATTTTGCAGCCCAAGAAAATAAAATATGCCACTGTTTCCAGTTTTTTCCCATCTATTTAGAGTCCAAGAAAATAAAATCTGTCACTGTTTCCATTTTCCCCCACATCTTACCCATGAAGTGATGGGACTGGATGCCATGATCTTAGTTTTTTGAATGTTGAGTTTTAAGCCAGCTTTTTCACTCTCTTCTTTCACTTTCATCAAGAGGCTCTTTAGTTCCTCTTTGCTTTCTGACATTAGAGTGGTGTCATCTGCATATCTGAGGCTGTTGATATTTCTCCCAACAAATTTGATTCCAGCTTGTGAGTCAGCCAGCCCAGCATTTTGCATGATGTTGAATAATCGGGGGGACAATATATAGCTTATAACTGCATATAAGTTAAATAATCAGGGTAACAATATACAGCCTTGATGTACTCCTTTCCCTATCTGGAACCAGTCTGTTGTTCCATGTCCAGTTCAAACTGTTGCTTCTTCACCTGTATACAGGTTTCTCGGGAGATAGGTGACCTGGTATTCCCATCTCTTTAAGAATTTTCCAGTTTGTTGTGATCCACACAGTCAAATGTTTTCACATAGTCAATGAAGCAGTAGATTTTTTTTTTAACTCTCTTGTTTTTTCTATGATCCAACAGATGTCTGCAATTTGATCTCTGTTCCTCTGCCTTTTCTAAATTCAGCTTGTACTTCTGGAATTCCTTGGTTCACGGACTGTTCTAGCTTGAAAGATTTTGGTGCTCTGCAAATAAACCTTCACTTTATTGCAAACAGGCTTCTCTGATGGCTCAGCCAGTAAAGAATCCACCTGCAATGTGAGGGGTGCAAGAGATGTAGGTTCGATCCCTGGGTGGGAAAGATCCCCTGGAGGAGGAAATGGCAACCCACTCCAGTATTCTTACCTGAAAATCCCATGGACAGAGGCACCTGGCAGGCTACAGTCCAAAGAGTGGCAAGGAGTCCGACGTGACTGAGTGACTGAGCAAGCACATTGACACAAACACTCACTGTCAGAGCTCGGCTTTCTGGGCCAGGCCATGGGCACAGAAGCCCTTGTTTAGTTACAAAGTTAGCAATGAGTACCTAAGACTAAGCAATTTGTGAAAGGTCACAAGGTAGCCTAATTCCAGAGTTTAGAGTAGAATTCAAGACTCCCGATTTACATTTGTTTTTATACCACACCAGCTATTCAAGGATAGCCGAGCTAAGAATGTTCTATCAGGATAGACTGGTTTCATTGTCCTGGTGTTCTTCTACCCACACTCCAATCACAGTCTCATTCCTGAGTACCTTTGACAGTTTTCTATATAACCCTAACATTCTCAAGAAATTTAACTGCCAGTTCTCACTTCTAAGCAACTGTCTACATATTTTCACAGAATATATATTTTAAACACTATTTTAAAATATGCAGTTCTACATCTTGTAATGATTTTTTAAATTGTGAACATTTTTAATATTAAAGTTAAAGTGAATAATTCAACTAATATATCCAAACTTTGGGGCAATCAGTTTTACTTGAAATCTGCCATATAAAAAGCTTAAATATTTATTAATATGTATGAATAAAAACAGTATTCACACTGGTCTTATGTATACATATGTGGGAAATAGGGCTAGTTCTCTTCCCAAAAGAATAAATATACTTAGTTTACAAATATTTGAGAAAAATACTTAGCTTCATCTTGATCAGATAGAAAGATACCATTTTTTCTTTTTTTTTTTTTTCATTTATTTTTATTAGTTCGAGGCTAATTACTTTACAATATTATAGTAGGTTTTGTCATACATTGACATGAATCAGCCATAGATTTACACGTATTCCCCATCCCGATCCCCCCTCCCACCTCCCTCTCTACCCAATCCCTCTGGGTCTTCCCAGTGCACCAGGCCTAAGCACTTGTCTCATGCATCCAACCTGGGCTGGTGATCTGTTTCTCATTTTAACCAATCTCATTAGTTGGGATTTTAAAAATGGAACTAATCAATACTAGAGAAATTATGGCAAGACAGCCACATTCCTATAATAAGGGTAAAAGTTTAAACTGATACAACTTTTATGAAAGCAATATACAAAATTATTAGCAGTGTTTGAAATGCTTTGAAAACAATTCTATAGGAATAATCAAGCACAGGGAAAGTCTTGCATACAAAGCTATCTGTTTATCACATTCTTAGAACAGTGAAAAGCTAGATAATCTACAAGTGAAATAACTGGGGAATAGTTACATAAAGTGTGACCTATCCAGACAATAAAGTACTATGTTCCTATTTAAAATGCCTACAAAAGTTTCAATAATATAAGGAAATGCTTATGATATAATCAGTAAAAAAAAATGCAAGAAACCAATTAGATATTCATCTGCCCATTCATCCAACAAACATTTACAGAATGTCCCTTACGTGCTGACACTGCTCAAGGCTCAGAAGATCTAGTAAATCAGATAGGTATATAAAGGAACACAGACTGCTTAAGGAATAGAAAGTTAAGTGAACCAGGCTAGAGAGTGCTCTAGATAACCAATGAGAGTGAAAGAGAAGGTGGTGGAGAGGGAGAGCAGAGTGAGGGGGAGAGAGGGAGGGAGAGAGAGTGCGCACATAAATGTACTGAAAGCACCAGATTTTGCAATAATCTCAGTCACACCATACCACCAATACTGTAGAAGATGGGGTACACTGTGTTAAATCTCTACTTGAGATTTGTTTAACTCACAAATGTGGCAAAAAAAAAAAAAAAAGAAGAGAGGGAGGAAATAAAGATTCATGTTAACTTTTTTATTTGTTTTTGATGACTAGCAGTGAGAAAACACATTGACTATATGAGCTTTCTGGATATGTGCTTTCAGAATAAACTGGCATTTCTTGTATTTCTATAATCTACATCTGTAAAGGGTGGAAGTCAAAAGTTAGCTTTAGAAATCCACTTGCCAAGAAGGCACAGCAGGCAGTTATGAAAGCATTGATATGAGCAACATTTTTTTTTTAAATTTTTCTTTCTTGAGGGAACCCTCTTATACTGTTGGTAGGAATGTGAACTAGTACAGCCACTATCAAGAACAGTGTGGAGATTCCTTAAAAAACTGGAAATAGAACTGCCATATGACCTAGCAAACCCACTTCTGGGCATACACACTGAGGAAACCAGGATTGAAAGAGACATGTGTACCCCAGTGTTCATTGCAGCACTGTTTACAATAGCCAAGACATGGAAGCAACCTAGATGCCCATCAGCAGACGAATGGATAAGAAAGCTGTGGTACATATACACCATGGGATGTTACTCAGCTATTAAAAAGAACACATTTGAATCAGTTCTAAAGAGGTAGATGAAACTGGAGCCTGTTGTACAGAGTAAAGTAAGTCAGAAAGACAAACACCAATACAGTATATCAACACATATTTATGGAATTTAGAAAGATGGTAAGTAACAACGATCCTATGTGCAAGACAGCAAAAGAGACACAGATATAAAGAACAGACTTTGTGAGAGAAGCCAAGGGTGAGATGACTTGAGAGAATAGCACTGAAACATGTATATTACCATATGTGAAATGGATGACCAGTCCAAGTTTGATGCCTGAAACAGGGTACCCAGAGCCAGTGTACTGGAACAACCCAGAAGGATGGGATGGGGAGGGAGGTGGGAAGGGGGTTTGGGACAGGGGGACACATGTACACCTGTGGCTGATTCATGTCAATGTACGGCAAAAACCACCGCAATATTGTAACATAATTAGCCTCCAACTAAAATAATTTTTAAAAATTTCATTTCTTGGATAACTTCTGGCACTGAATTGAAAACCACATTTCTCCACTCCTTAGAAAAAAATAAACTCTCAAACATGAGCATGATATATTTATAAACTGTGGATGGGCACAGGAATGGCAATCTTGTCTAGGTAGTATATTTAAACAGTAACGTCCTTCTTAAAGTCTCTTATGAAGGAAAAAATATTTTTTAACTTTTTACTTCATTTTACTACCATCTTACTGGAAAAATTTCCTAGCAAGATGTTGGTCAATCTTTTTATATAAAAATAATTAGCCCAGAACTCAGCTTCACAGGCATAGTGTCTGGTTGCTACTAAAAATAAACTATTCACACATGTATCAAACACTCCTCTAAGTATTGAAGACATAAAGAATTCACAGTAGAATGTGAAGTGCTAATAAAGATAAGTACTAAGTGCTATGGAAATCCACAGAATTAAAAAACTGCAGAGGATAATATCTTAAGATATTATCGGAACTCTTTTCTTCCTCCTGCTTCTTTGAACCCATAACTCTTTCTGTATCATTAAGACAACAAAACACAAAAAAGTGACAATTCAGCTTTAGTCAAATTAGACATCTAAAGGCCTTAGCATAAACAACATAAAAGGGTATGCTTTTCTATTGTTGGAGAATAGTTTTTTGAGAAAGCAAAGATTTGTTGAGCTTCAAAGGGCAAAAAGCTTTAATGAACTCAACATACACTAAAAAATATATATTTATGTAAGAGCAGTTTTTCCTTCCAAAAGTTGTAAAATTATCAACCTAGAATTCTATCAAATGTAAAATATATTTCAAGAACAAAAGTAACATAGGATATTTTCAGACAAAATAAGATGAAAGAAGTCATCGCTATACTACAACACCCACACTATAAATGTCAAAGGAAATCCTTTAGGCAGTGAAAAAATAATAGCAGCTGGAAACGTGAATGTACACAAAGGAATAAAGTGGCAACCACAGTAGCCTTAAATAGATAAGGTTTTCTTACTGTTTAATCTCTTAAAAGATAATCAGTTATTTAAACAAAAACAATAATTTCTTGTGAAGTTTATAACATGTGTGAAAGAAAAATTCACAGCTACAATATTATAAGGCCTGGAAAGGAGAAATAGAAGTATGCTGCTGTAATGTTCTTTTACTATTAGCAAACTGGTATAATAACACTTGAAAACAAGCTATGATAATAAAGATAAAATGGAAAAATAAAAAATAATCCAAGAGTGAGCTGAAAGAAAAGACAAATGGGTGGAGAGGGAGGTGGGAGGGGGATCAGGATGGGGAATACATGTAACTCCATGGCTGATTCATGTCAATGTATGACAAAACCCACTGAAATGTTGTGAAGTAATTAGCCTCCAACTAATAAAAATAAATAAATAAATAAATAAAAGAAAAGACAAATGGGAATATAGTACAGCTGGGACAAAACACAAACGGCCATACTAATAACCACATCAAATGTAAATAGTCTAAACACCCCAATCAAAGGCAGAGACTGTCAGTTTACAGGAAAAAAAAAAAAAAAACAAGACCAATTGGGTCTTGCTGTCCATATACTTTAATATAAAATCACAAATAATTAAAGCTAAGAAGACAGAAAAATATATATCACGTTAGCACTATTTAAAATTTGAAAGCTGCAGTGGCCATATTAAATCAACCAAAGTAGATTTCAGAGCAAAAAAGGCCATTTTGTGAAGATGAAGGAGAAAATGTAAAATTGTCTTGATTAACAGATGATATGATTGTCAGTATGGAAAACATGATGAAGTTTTTAAACACATACTAGAGTTAATAACTGAGTTTTAGCATGGCTATAAGATGAATATACAACAATTGATTGTGTTTCTGCATACAAGCAATAAAATCTTGAAACTGAAAAAATACCATTCACAATAGCATCAAAAATGTGAAATGCTTAGGGATAAATCTGACAAAAGATGGGCAAGACCTGTGCAAAGAAAACTAAGAAAGCTGAGAGCAGAAGAATTGATGCTTTTGAACTATGGTGTTGGAGAAGACTGTTGAGAGTCCCTTGGACTGCAAGGAGATCCAACCAGTCCATCCTAAAGGAGATCAGTCCTGGGTGTTCATTGGAAGGACTGATGTTGAAGCCGAAACTCCAATACTTTGGCCACCTGATGTGAAGAGTTGACTCATTTGAAAAGACCCTGATGCTGGGAAAGATTGAGGGCAGGAGAAAAGGGGGACAACAGAGGATGAGATGGTTGGAAGGCATCACCGACTCAATGGACATGGGTTTGGGTAGACTCCGGCAGTTGGTGATGGACATGGAGGCCTGGCGTGCTGCGGTTCATGGGGTCACAAAGAGTTGGAAACAACTGAACGACTTCACTTTCACCTCATCACGTTGCAGTAGTAAACCTGAAAATTTATGGGCAATGGGAATGAGGATGGGTGACCTCCAGGATGTGATGAGAGGTGAAATAAGTGTTTTGGTAACATGCTATTTAGGCCTTCATGGTTCACTGGCCTTTTAGAGTTTGTATTGGATTTAGGTCTTGTCAGTCATGTATGGATCACAACAAACTGTGGAAAATTCTTAAAGAGATGGGGATACCAGACCACCTTACCTGCCTCCAGAGAAACCTGTATGCAGGTCAAGAAGCAATAGTTAGAACTGGACATGGAACAACTAACCTGGTTCAAAATTGAGAAAGCAGTACGTCAAGGCTGTATATTGTCACCCTGCTTATTTAACTTATATGCAGAGTATATCATGCAAAATGCCTGGCTGGATAAAGCACAAGCTGGAATCAAGATTGTTGGGTGAAATATCAACAGCCTCAGATATGCAGATAACACCACCTTTGTGGCAGAAAGTGAAGATGAACTAAAGAACCTCTTGATGAGGGTGAAAGAGGAGAGTGTAAAAGATGACTTAAAAATCAACTTTCAGAAAACAAAGGTCATGGCATCCTGTTCCATTACTTCATGGCAAATAGATAGGGAAAAGGTGGAAACAGTGGCAGATTTTATTTTCTTGGGCTCCAAAATCACCGTAGATGGTGACTGTAGCCATGAATTTAAAAGAGGCTTGCTCCTTGGAAGAAAAGCTATGACAAACCTAGACAGCATATTAAAAAGCAGAGACATCACTTTGCCAACAAAGGTCCTTTTATTCAAAGCTATGGTTTTTCCAGTTGTCATGTGTTGGTGTGAGAGTTGGGTAAAGAAGGATGAGAACTGAAGAATTCATGCTTTCAAACTTGGTGCTGGAGAAGACTTTTTTTTTCATGTGCAGTTTTTTATTTGTTTATTTTAATTGGAGGACAATTACTTCACAATATTATGGTGGTTTTTGCCATGCATCAGTATGAATTGGCCACAGGTATACATGTGTCCTCTTCATCCTGAACCCCCCTCTCACCCACCCTATCCCTCCAGGTTGTCAGAGTACCAGCCTTGGGTGCCCTACTTCATACATCAAACTTGCCCTGGTTATCTATTTTACATATGGTAACACACATGTTTCAGTGCTATGCTCTCAAATCATCCCACCCTTTCCTTCTGGAGAAGACTCTTGAGAGTCCCTTGGACAGCAAGGAGATCAAACCAGTCAAACCTAAAGGAAATCAACCCTGAATATTCATTGAAGGACTTATGTTGAAGCTGAACTTCCAATACTTTGACCTGATGCAAAGAGCTGACTTGTTGGAAAAGATCCTGATGGTGGGAAGGATTGATGGCTGGAAGAGAAGGGGGTGACACAGGATGAGATGATTGGATGGCATCATCGGCTCAATGGACATGAGTTAGAGCAGACTCCAGGAGATAATGAAGGAAAGGGAAGTCTGGCATGCTGAGGTCCATGGGGTCAGACAGGACTGAGCAACTGAACAACAAGAAGTCATCATGCCAGAATGTATTTCTTTTGATGAGCTCTTATAGAGTAGAAGAAGCACCAAGCCATGGTTCTTCAAGAAGAATCAAGAACCCAAGTTTTAAGGAGTTACTAAACTTTTAGTTATCTTTAAAGTTACTAAAACATGTTAGAAAAAGTCACACAATAGAATAATACATGTACCATTAAAAAAATAAAAAATATCATCCTATGTGAATTCAGGAAGAGACATAATTACATCGCTTTGGGATATTACAGCATCTTAGAATTAGGAAAGTTCTAAGAATTCATCAAATCTAAGGCCCTAAGAGACAGGCAATTCCCCTAACAACGTGTCCATCAAGTTGTTAACTTGTGTTTTTCATACTCAACCTCTGTGACAGGCAATATGTGCTTGCAGGAGACAACCTATTCCATTTTTTAAAAACTATGTTAAAATTTTCCTTCCTGAGCAAATACTGCATGAGTCTACTCATATGAGGTAAGTGTGCATGTGTGCTCAGTTGTGTCTGACTCTTTGTGACGCCACAGCCTAGCTCCTCCTAGAGCTAGCCAGGCTACTCTGTCCAGAACACTGGAGTGGGTTGCCATTTCCCACTCCAGAGGATCTTCTCAACCCAGGGATCGAACCCATGTCTCTTGCATTTCCTGCATTGGCAGGTAGATTCTTTACCACTGTGCCATCTGAGAAGCCCATAAGGTTCTTAGAGTAGTCAAAATCATGTAGACCGATGGTAGGATGGTGGTTGCTAGGGGTTATGGAAGAAGAGAATGGGAATTTGTTGTTTAATGGATACAGAGCTTCAATCTTGCAACATGAAAAGAGTTCTGTGGATGGATGGTGTTTACAGTGATACAACAATGTATATGTACTTAATACCACTGACCTATACACTTAAAATGCTTAAGATGGTAAATTTTATGTTATTTGTTGTTGGTCAGTCACTAAGTTGTGTCTGACTCTTTGCAACCCCATGGACTGCAGCACGCAGGCCTGTGTTACAGGTATTTTACAATAACAGAAGTTATTTCCTGTATCAGCCCCAAATCTACCTTCCCATGGATTCTTCCTAATGATTCTAATTCTCTCCATACCAAACACATTTATCCCCTCTGTCCCACACCACCCTTCAGATACTAAAGGAGAAATTATTTCTTCAACTCTCTTTACATGCGCAAAGTCTTGTATGGGGCACTGTTCAGGGTAAGGGAAAAATGAAACATGGATTCTACCCTTACAGGTTCTTAGTCAAACAGAGATTTTTTTCAGGCCATAAATAAATACAATATGCACTACACAAATATAACTCAAAAGACAAATATTGAGAAAGTACAGCAAGAGTTTGGAGATGGGAAAGGATCAAGAAATCAGGAAAAGCTTCATAAGACAGGTAACACTGGAAATGGACCGTGAAGATGGATATTTCCACTGAGGAAAAGCGCACTGAGGTAAGAGCTTGGACTCTAAGCTCAAGCCTGAGCTTGAATTCTAGTTTTGCTACTTTCTAGCTTGGTGACTTTGGGTAAGTTACGCTGTGCCTCTAGGTTTGTCTTTTATGGAATATAAAAATAGATGTGAGAGGGGACTTCCATGGAGGTCCAGCGATCAAGAATTCACCTGCCAATGCAGGAGACGCAAGTTCCAATTCTGGTCTGGGAAGATCCCACATGCCACAGAGCAACTAAGCCCCTGCACCACAGCGACTGAAGCCTGCACACCTACAGCCAGCGCTCTGCAGCAAGAGCAGCCACAGCAATGATAAGCTGGTGCTTACCACAACTAGAGAAAACCCATGTGTAGCAACAAAGACCCAGTGCAGCCAAAAGTAAATAAATAAGTGAATTTTTAAAAGAGATGTCAGAATTAAATGCATTTGGACCTGAAGAATGCTTAGAACAGTGCCCAGTAATTAGTGCTGTATACATGTTGGCTGTTGGTATTATTGAGAAAACAGAAAAGTCAGAGTGTGTAGAGGTGAGGAGGAATTAAACATGTCTGAGAAAAGCAAATAATCCAGTTTAGTTTTTTTTTTTTTTCCATTTATTTTTATTAGTTGGAGGCTAAGTACTTTATAATATTGTAGTGGTTTTTGCCATACATTGACATGAATCAGCCATGGATTTACATGTATTCCCCATTCCATTCCCCCTACCACCTCCCTCTCCACCTGATCCCTCTGGGTCTTCCCAGTGCACCAGCCCCAAGCACTTGTCTCATGCATCCAACCTGGGCTGGTGATCTGTTTCACCCTTGATAATATACATGTTTTGATGCTGTTCTCTCGAAACATCCCACCCTTGCCTTCTCCCACAGAGTCCAAAAGTCTGTTCTGTACATCTGTGTCTCTTTTTCTGTTTTGCATATAGGGTTATCGCTACCATCTTTCTAAATTCCATATATATGTGTTAGTATACTGTATTGGTCTTTATCTTTCTGGCTTACTTCACTCTGTATAATGGGCTCCAGTTTCATCCATCTCATTAGAACTGATTCAAATGAATTCTTTTTAATGGCTGAGTATTATTCCATGGTGTATATGTACCACAGTTTAGTTTAAATATGTTTCCTCTTTCTACATCCCCTTCCCCAAACCCAACTAGATATAAATGCTAGCACAGAATTAGACACGTTCAGTTCAGTTCAGTCGCTCAGTTGTGTCCGACTCTTTGCGACCCCATGAACTGCAGCACGCCAGGCCTCCTTGTCCATCACCAACTCCTGGAGTTCACCCAAACCCACGTCCATTGAGTCAATGCCATCCAACCATTTCATCCTCTGTCATCCCTTCTCCTCCTGCCCTCAATCCTTCCCAGCATTGGGGTCTTTTCAATGAGTCAAGTCTTCACATCAGGTGGCCAAAGTATTGGAGTTTCAGCTTCAGCATTAGTCCTTCCAATGAATATTCAGGACTGATTTTCTTTAGGATGGACTGGTTGGATCTCCTTGCAGTCCAAGGGACTCTCAAGAGTCTTCTCCAACACCACAATTCAAAAGCATAAATTCTTCAGTGCTCAGGTTTCTTTATAATCCAACTCTCACATCCACAACATGACCACTGGAAAAACCATAGCCTTGACTAGACAGAACTTTGTTGGCAAAGTAACGTCTCTGCTTTTCAATATGCTGTCTAGGTTGGTCATAGCTTTCCTTCCAAGAAGTAAGCGTCTTTTAATTTCATGGCTGCAATCACCATCTGCAGTGAATCAGACATGTGGTGGGTATTTAATAAATTGTTACCCCTCCTGTTTTCCATTCCCTTTTTCCCTCTCTTCATACTTTTGGTTTGTGCTTTGCTTAAGGCACTTTATTCTGTTTCATAATCATTTGTGTTACATTATCTGCCTCTTGTGTGCTTCCTAGTCCTAGTTCCCAAACCTGGCTGTGCATGAGAAACTCTTATAGGAACTTTATAAACATTAAGTTGTTAGGATCAAGCAGACCTAGGAATTAAAATAAAAATCCTGGTAAGGCAGGAATATATATATATATATATATATATATATATATATATATATATATATATATACACACACACACACACATATATATATATTTTAAAAGCTACATGACATGCTCAGTCACTTTAGTCGTGTCTGACTCTTTGTGACCACATGGACTGTAGCCAGCCAGGCTTCCCTGTTCATGGACTTTTCCAAGCAAGAATACTGAAATGGGCTGCCATTCTCTTCTCCAGGGAATCTTCCCAAGCCAGGGACTGAACCTGGGTCTCTTGCATTGCAGGCAGATTCTTTACCATCTTAGCCACTAGGTAAAGTTACAGGGGATTCTAAATGAACCCATCAGTAGATGCTATATTTGAATATCAGTTACCTACATCACCTAAAGATAATGTGGGCATACAATAAGCATTTATAGAACTTTCACAGACTGAAAAATGGAAGATCAGGACAGAAAATGAGGTTGAAACCTCACTGGAAAGGCACTAAATGCCAGGCTGAACTGGTACAAAAGGACAAACCAAATTATCAACTTTTAGCTTCAAAGCAACCATCCCTTGTTAAGAGTTTAATCTCAAAACACTTTTATGCTCTTTTAGTAGATCACAGACACTTCCAGGTATACAAGTTAGGTTAAGAAAAGGCAGAGGAAACAGAGATCAAATTACAAACACTCACTGGATCATAGAGAAAGCAAGGGAGTTCCAGAAAAGCATCTATTTCTGCTTCATAGACTACATTAAAGCCTTTGAATGTGTGGATCACAACAAACTGTGGAAAATTCTTAAAGAGATGGGAGTACCAGATCACCATACCTGTCTCCCCAAAAATGTGCATATGGGTCAAGAAACAACCATTAGAATGGGCCATGGAACAACTGACAGGTTCAAAATTGGGAAAGAGGTACAAAAAGACAGTATATTGTCACCCGGTTTATTTAACTTCTATGTAGAGTACATCATATGAAATGCCAGGCTGAATGAATCACAAGTTGGAATGAAGATTACCAGGAGAAATATGAGCAACCTCAGATATGCTGATGACGCCACTCTCATGACAGAAAGCAAAGAGAAACTAAATAATGCCTTGATGAAAGTGAAAGATGAGAGCAAAAACCCTGGCTTAAAACTCAACATTCAAAAAATGAAGATGATGGTAGACAGTCTCATCGCTTCATGGCAAACAGAAGGGGAAAAAGTGGAAACAGTGGCAGATTTTATTTTCTTGGGCTCCAAAATCACTCTGGATGGTGACTGCAGCCAGGAAATTAAAAGACACTTGTTTCTTGGGGGAAAAAAAGCTATGACAAACCTAGACAGTGTACTAAAAAGCAGAGACATCACTTTGTCAACAAAGTCTGTAAAGTCAAAGCTACGGGTTTTCCAATAGTTATGTACAGATTTGAGAACTGGACCATAAAGAAGGCTGAGTGTCAAAAAAATGATGCTTTCAAATTGTGGTCCTGGGGAAGACTCTTGAGAGTCTCTTGGACTGCAAGGAGATCAAACCAGTCAATCCTAAAGAAAATCAACCCTGAATATTCATTGAAAGGACTGACACTGAAGCTGTAATACTTTGGCCACCTGATGCAAAAAGCTGACATATTGGAAAAGATTCTGATTCTGGAAAAGATTGAAGGTGAATGGAGAGTGGGGCCACAGAGGATGAGATAGATAGAGAGCATTACCAACTCAATGGACGTGAATTTGACCAAATTCTGGGAGATAGTGGAGGACAGAGGAACCTGGTCCATGGGATCACAAAGAGTTGGACACAACAAATGAACAAAAACAAAAATTTTCATAAATCACAGATAGCTAAGAATAGGCTAAAGTCAAATTTTACTTATTCATTTTAATTAAGTATTCAATAAGTCTTGAATGGTATATGTGAAAGAACTTTAAAAACTAGAATAAAATGTGATATTAATACTATTTTTTGGCCATTAATTTGCTTTTTATCATATGACCATTGCAAAGTAAACCAAAAACAAAAAAAAAAGAACAGAAAAAAATGTGATTTTTCTAATTGTAAAATCCAAAAGGAATTTATATTTTTAAACTGACGACAAGACACTATTCAATTCAAATACAGAAATCTCTTTCTCTTCTACTATGACTACCATTATAGAGGCTAGAATCTTTTTTTAACCCAGATCTTAACAAGTTAAAATCAGGAACCAGTGTTATGGAAATTTAATTTTAAAGCTAATTCTCCAATGCTGAGTTCCCACTAAAGTAGCAATATCATGCAATTAAACACATATCACTGGTAGAAGAAAACTTTCTAACTTCCCCACCCCATTATCACATGTTTTGGAACACTTGACGGTTTTCTGATTCTCTTAGAATCCTATTGCAGTTTGTTATCCAAGTAACTAGGTCAAAAATGTTTAAACAACTCTGAACTGTCATTCTGATATATTTTCCAGGAGTATGAATTCTTTCTTGGGCTACAGTGAATAGCCACGTCAGATTTACTTGAAAGATATCCAATCCTCAGTATGCAGCAAGTAAATATTTACTCTTTAATAATTCTTCATCTTATTCAGACTACCAATAAAGTCATTGTTACAAATATTTATAACATTATAAAAGATTTATAATGTTTTCCCCTAAAATGCTACACCACCACTAAATACTATCCCTCAAAGACTGGTAAGAGGAAAATGTTACAGACAGTGTATACACAAATACTGAAAAGAGTTTTCAAAGAACATTACAGAGATTATGAGTCTCTCTTTGAAGAATTGAAAACTGGGTAAATTCTACCTTCTTGGGTGTTTTCAGCTAGTTTTTTAGTGCTGATGGGAAAGACTTGGATGATCTATAGAGGTTGGCAAGATTGTTTACATTTGATTTTTTAAAAACCCAACGTTGATAAGATTATAGAAAAAGAAGCACTCTTATACACTGCTGTCAGGAATGTGCATTGATACAATCTTGTTTGAAAAAAAATGGTCAATATCCATCAATTTTAAAATATCTACTATCTTATGACATAGTGAATCCAGTGTTTGGAATTTCTCCTATGGGTATTCTTGTAAAAAATATGTAAATACACAAGGATGGTTAGTGCAACAATGTTTGTAATAACAATCTTGACATAACTTATGTATGCCAATAAGTAAATAAGTAAGTTTCTTATAAACAATATATAGGTATTAAGAAGAATAAAGACTATGTAGAAGTGATAACATAGAAAGATTTTAGAGATGTAAGGAAAAGAGGCAGTCTGCAATGTGATCAATATGCACATACACAAACATACATTTCAAACAGATTTTATAGACATACATTTACATATGTATTTGTATAAGCATAACAATTTTTGGAAAAATACAAATGAAATTTTAAAATGGGTTGACTCTGAGGAAGAGAACTAAGGGTAAACAAGAAGAGAAATACATGTTAAATGCTACTTTGTCACTGAGCTATAATGGTAAAAAGCACATGACAACGCTTTGGAGCACTCTTTGGCAGTTTCTAATAGAGTTAAACATATGCTACTCTATGACCCAGCAATTTCACCCTGAGTTATTAACCCAAGAAAAATGCAAAAGGTATGTCCACAAATAGCCTTGTACAAAAATGTTTATAGCACACTTATTCATAATACTCCCAAACAGAAAAGAACTCAAATGTCCATCTACAGAAGAATGGATAAACAAACTGATGTGTGTGTGCATGTTTAGACAATAGAATACTACTTAGGAACAAAGATAATGTAATCCTGACACAAGAAAATTTTGATAAATCTTATTCTATTGAGTTAAAGAATTTAGACACTCAAAAAGCACATATACACATAATATTAGGCTTCCCTTGTGGCTCAGTTGGTAAAGAATCTGCCTGCAATGCAGAGACCTGGGTCTGATCCCTGGATTAGGAAGATCCCCTGGAGAAGGGAAAGGCTCCCCACTCCAGTGTTCTAGCCTGGAGAATTCCATGAACTGTATAGTCCATGGGGCCACAAAGAGTCGGACACTACTAAGAGACTTTCACTTTCACACATATTGTTCCATTTATATGTAGTTAGAAGATCAGCAAAGCTAATCTATGATGATAGAAACCAATTCATCTTGGCCTTGTTTTGGGGTATGAAATTAAAAGACGCTTGCTCCTTGGAAGAAAAGTTATGACCAACCTAGACAGCATATTAAAAAGGAAAGACATTACTTTGCCAACAAAGGTCCGTCTAGTCAAGGCTATGGTTTTTCCAGTAGTCATGTATGGATGTGAGAGTTGGATTATGAAGAAAGATGAGTGCTGAAGAATTTATGCTTTTGAACTGTGGTGTTGGAGAAGACTCTTGAGAGTCCCTTGGACAGCAGAGAGATCCAACCAGTCCATCCTAAAGGAAACCAGTCCTGAATATTCATTGGAAGGACTGATGCTGAAGCTGAAACTCCAATACTTTGGCCACCTGATGTGAAGAGCTGACTCATTTGAAAAGACCCCGATGCTGGGAAAGATTGAAGGCAGGAGGAGAAGTGGACGACAGAGGATGAGATGGTTAGATGCCATCACTAACTTATTCGACATGAGTTTGAGTAAACTCCGGGAGTTGGTGAGGGACAGGGAGGCCTGGTGTGCTGCAGTCCATGGGGTTGCAAAGAGTCAGACATGACCGAGGAACTGAACTAAACTGAACTGGAGAGTTAGGGAGAGGTGACTGAGGGAAGTTAGAGGACGTAATGGAAATAGACACAGTGGAATTTCCTGGGGTGATAGAAATGTTCTGTCTTATTTTGGGTGGTAGTTACATGGATATACACAATTATCTATACCAACCACCCATTTAAAGCTTATAATTCAATGGTTTTAGCATATTTACAGATAATGGTAGCCATCACCACAATCAATTTCAGAACATATTCATTTCCTCAGAAAAAAAAATCCCATACTCTTCTAGCTGTCTCTTCCAATCCTAGGCCACTACTAATCTACTACTTTCTGTTTCTATAGATTTGCCTATTCTGGACATTTCATATAAATGGAATCATGCAATATGAGATCTTTTGTGACTGCCTTATTTCATTAGCAAAATGTTTTCAGGTCTATCTATGATGTAGCATGCATCATTACTTCATTTCTGTTACAGCCAAGTATATACCATTGTCTGAATATACTATATTTTGTTTATCCAGTTATTAGCTAATGACAGTCATCTGTATTGTTTCTACTTTTTGGTTTATGAATAATGCTGATAGAAACAATTGTTTTTCTGAGAAATGTTCATTTTATTTTATGAAAATTATACTTCAATTTTGAGAAAGAAAATGGGTTTGAAAATAATATTGTTACATATTTATTTTTTATTCTTTTAATAGATGACAGAAGAAAAATAACTCAGAATGCTCAACAAGTCAATTAAAGTTAAAATGATCTTCCAGAGAAGAAAAAAAGTTTTATGTCAATAAAAATAACTGAAATGTCACATTCACCTGATGAAACAAAAGTTTCCTATATGAGAGTAAGGAAGCTGTCTGAAATGAGAATTTATTTATTTATTTTTTCCACTGATAAGCTTCTTTATTCAGTTCAGTTCAGCTGTCACTCTGAAATGAGAATTTAAATCACTGTCTCAAATGCAAACTGTAACACTTTAAGGCTTCAATGACCATACCACAGAAACATTTATTATCACCCTGACTTCTTTATGTCCCATTAGCAACAAAATAAACAATGATGTATCACTCACGTAGAGCCAGACATCCTAAAATGTGAAGTCAAGTGGCCCTTAGGAAGCATCACTACGAACAAAGTTGGTGGAGGTGATGGGATTCCCGTTGCGCTATTTCAAATCCTAAAAGATGATGCTGCGAAAGTGCTGCATTCAATATGTCAGCAAATTTGGAAAACTCAGCAGTGGCCACAGGACTAGAAAAGGTCAGTTTTCATTCCAAACCCAAAGAAAGGCAATGCCAAAGAATGCTCAAACTACCGCACAATTGCACTCATCTCACACAATGGTAAAGTAATGCTCAAAATTCTCCAAGCCAAGCTTCAGCAATACATGAACCATGAACTTCCAGATGTTCAAGCTGGATTTAGAAAAGGCAGAGGAACCAGAGATCAAATTGCCAACATTCGCTGGATCATCGAAAAAGCAAGAGAGTTCCAGAAAAACATCTGTTTCTGCTTTATTGACTATGCCAAAGCCTTTGACTGTGTGGATCACAATAAACTGTGGAAAATTCTTAAAGAGGTGGAAACACCAGACCACCTGACCTGCCTTTTGAGAAATCTGTATGCAGGTCAGGAAGCAACAGTTAGAACTGGACATGGAACAACAGACTGGTTCCAAATAGGAAAAGGAGTACATCAAGGCCGTATATTGTCACCCTGCTTATTTAACTTATATGCAGAGTACATCATGAGAAATGCTGGGCTGGAGGAAGCACAAGCTGAAATCAAGATTGCTGGGAGAAATATCAATAACCTCAGATATGCAGATGACACCACCCTTACGGCAGAAAGCAAAGAAGAACTAAAGAGCCTCTTGATGAAAGTGAAAGAGGGAGAGTGAAAAAGTTGGCTTAAAGCTCAACATTCAGAAAACTAAGATCATGGCATCCGGTCCCATCACTTCATGGCAAATAGATGGGGAAACAGTGGAAACAGTGGCTGACTTTATTTTTGGGGGCTCCAAAATCACTGCAGATGGTGACTGAAGCCATGAAATCCAAAGGTGATTACTCCTTGGAAGGAAAGTTATGACCAACCTAGGCAGCATATTAAAAAGCAGAGACATTACTTTGCCAACAAAGGTCCATCTAGTAAAGGCTATGGTTTTTCCAGTAGTCATGTACGGAGGTGAGAGTTGGACTATAAAGAAAGCTGAGCGCAGAAGAATTAATGCTTTTGAACTGTGGTGTTGGAGAAGACTCTTTAGAGTCCCTTGAACAGCAAGGAGATCCAACCATTCCATCTTAAAGGAGATCAGTCCTGGGTGTTCATTGGAAGGACTGATGCTGAATCTGAAGCTCCATTACTTTGGCCACCTAATGTGAAGAACTGACTCATTGGAAAAGACCCTGATGCTGGGAAAGATTGATGGCAGGAGGAGAAGGGGACAACAGAGGATGAGATGGCTGGATGGCATCACCGACTCGATGAACCTGAGTTTGGGTAAACTCCGGGGGTTGGTGATGGACAGAGAGGCCTGGCGTGCTGCAGTTCGTGGTGTCACAGATTTGGACACAACTGAGTGACTGAACTGAGCTGATAACCTCATGCTTCAGAGAGATAAAAGAAAAGAGTCATCTATTTACCAGTGCCAGAACAGAGTATAAAAATAATGTTTGTGTAGTATTTGGCACAAAATTTACACCAAAAATTGATGCCATGATGCTGTCATACTGGAAGATCATTTTCTTTACAAATTAAAGCATGTTACTTATCTGAAATGGTTATAAATTATTTTTCATACTGCAATATAAACAAGTGTTTTATTATTGCCAACAGTGAACTCAATCCATTTGAGCTTCCTTTTGTAAGAGTGGTAGGAAGAGAAAACTAGCAATTAGTTTTCCTACTCTGTTCTGGGATCTCACGCGTTTATTCATTTGATCCACGGCACAGCTTTATAAGGTAGATACTATATTTTATTTCTATTTTACAGAAAAAATGACTAGTATTAACAAATCTATGTACTGAAAAGAGTGAAGAGGCTAAGATCAAAGCCATGACTTCATTCATACAGAACATATACCTGAAACTGAGGTACACCCTCTTAAACATCCCTTTCCAATCACAGCCACAACTCCTAAAAGCTTATCTGTGGCTGCAAACTGTTGTTGCCACTTTCTCACTTCTAATTCTTTCCAATCCCCATATGCTTTCCTGAAAAACATTTCAGTAAAATTGCTCCAAGATTTCCAATGACTTGATAATAGCCAAATCCAAAGGACACTCTTCAGTCTTTATCAATCTAACTTTTCTGGCCTAATGTCTAACTTTTGGATTTTTTTCAGTTCAGTTCAGTTCAGTTCAGTCGCTCAGTTGTGTCTGACTGTTTGCAACCCCATGGTTATCTATTTTTAATTGGAGATGATTGCTTTACAATATTAAGTTGGTTTCTGCCATGTATCAATATGAATCAGCCAGAGGTATACATGTCCCCTCCCTCCCGAGCCTCCCTCCCACCTCCCATCCCATCCCGCCCCTCTAGGTTGTCACAGAGCACTGGATTTGAGTTCTCTGCATCACACAGCTAATTCCCAGCGGTTATTTGTTTTACATATGAATGTATATGTCTCAATGCTACTGTCTCAATTCATCCCACCCCCTCCTTACTCCACTGTGTCCATGGTGAGCCCCGTGCATGCTGTAAGGAGAAGTTCCTTTCTGCATTTCATTCATTTAGGATTCTAAATGAGATTCTTAATTAGAGGAAATACTGGAATATTTTAACATGGTGTGGAATACCATGTTAACAGAAGTAGCACAAAGACCAAGTATAAAATTCTAAGAAGTATAGACGTTAGAGGTATAGGTAGAGAAGAGACCTTTAAGAATAACATGAAGAAATGGTCTGTTATCCAAGAAAGGAGAATGTTTCAAAAGTTAGACATCTCTATGTCTACATTTCCATTGCTGCCCTGCATATAGGGATACAGACATAGATTACAACCTGCAATCATGGTAAAAGCTAGCATTTTACTCAGCACTGGAGGAGTCAGAATGGAGTTGGAGTTCTTTCAAAGCTCCCTTCTCAGAGACTTGTCATTATTTGACCTGTCTGGAAATTCCTTGGTAAACTATTCTAAAAAGCTTGTTTTTATGCAACCTGAAAGAGAACTTGCCCAGTACAAACAGTATCTTCCTCAGAGCCATTTGTCAAGAAAAATCAGCAAAAATCATTGAACAACATAGCTACCTGAGGTGTTAGTAACAATTGAAGCAAACAAATTAACCAAAAAGCTTAAAAGAAAAAGCTGAGAAAAATTGCAAGTGGCACATTATATTGCAGCTCTATGTGCCTCTCTGTCTATCGCTCTCTTATGTGCTATTAATGAATATTCATTTTCCCTACTAGATTAAAAAATTACCTAATTTGAGAGATAAACAGCAATAAGAAGCCATGTTAATTGCTATAACAAATATATTATAAATGCTAACTTCTCTATTTTGAAATTTGTGATAATTTATAAAATTTTATTTAATATGTAAGATAATATAAAAATACAACACTCACTTGTCTTCATAAAATAAATCTCAAAAAAAAATAAAATAAAATAAAATAAATCTCAGAATTTTAGTGCTCAGTTATTCCAGAACATTTTGCAATTAAGGAAACTTGAGAGTCAAAGTGATTAACTGACTAAATGATCATTAACCAAAAGAGTCACATGGCTAGTCAGCAGTCGAGCCATAGTAAAATTCTTACTTCATAACTTTCAGTCCAATTCTCCCAAGAGAAAAAAATTTCTATGCAACACCAGCCACAAATGCAATGTAGTGTGTTAGTTGCTCAGTCGTGTCCAACTCTCTATGACCCAATGAACTGTAACCCACCAGGCTCCTCTGTCCCTGGAATTCTCCAGGCAAGATTACTGAAGTGGGTTGACATTCCCTTCTCCCAGGGATCTTCCTAACCCAGGAATCGAGTCTGGGTCTCCAGGATTGCAGGCAGATCCTTTACTGTCTGAGCACCAGGAATCGCACACGCAACCGTATATAATTACAACTATCTGTGTGTGCCTAGCTGCCCAGTTGTGTTCAACTCTCTGTGACCCCACGGACTGTAGCCCTCAGGCTCCTCTATCCATGGGATTTTCCAGGCAAGAATACTGCAGTGGGTTGCTATTCTCCACAGGATCTTCCTGACCCAGGGATCAAACCCAAGTCTCCTGCACTGGCAGGCAGATTCTATAAAAATGCAACTATATATAATTCTTGTTTAGCAGACATAGCAATATCCCTATTTGGACACATATTTTTAAGCCTGTGCACTTATTTTAAAATAATCAAACTTGAAAATGCTTATTGTTGAACTTAGAGTTTCAACTAATTCAAATTCTCATCAATTAATCAAGATTATTGAACTATATTATTATATTTAACAAAAATCAAAAATACCATGGCTAAGTAAACTTAAAACATTGGCTACTGAATTCAGAGAATACAATCATACATTCAAATAAATGACCAAATCATTAACACTTATGCCAAAAATGGTATAAAAATTGTGAAATCTGTGTGTATTATTACCTGTAGCTCCAAGGGGGTGCCCCTTTGAAATCAATCCACCACTAGGATTTATGATCACTTTCCCCTATAAGTGTTACCTCCTCTATCAACCAGTTTTCCACCTTGACCTATGGAAGGAAAAATAATATTCATAAACTTTTAAAATAACATTGGAACATGTTATATGTTGTTTTTCAAAAAAACTTACAGGAAGCCAAGAATATCTTGGAGCAAACACTTCTTGATGGCTCAAACTAACATCAAATTGATGTAAGCACTTCTAAATGTGAGGTAATAAATATTGGGTAATAAAGGCATATATTTTCAGGACATTTCCTGCACAAAATAAAGCAAAGCTCCTATTAGTTCCTAAGAGCTCTCTGCTTCCAAAATTACTACAAATATAATAGAGATTCAGAGAACCATGAGAAAAACACTGAAATGGATATAATACTATAACTAAAATACTATTTGCTTTAAAAATTCTTAATTTTGACAAAATGCATTCATTTCCATTTTCAACTGTACTGTTACATGCAATATAAATATTTTTAGTAAACAATGGGGAGAGGGGAGAAGGACAGGGGAAAAAAAGACCACTTCCATGAAATGAAGGAAAATGGCTGATAATACTGCTGAGCATTAAGGCTTCCCTGGTGGCTCAGGCAGTAATGAATCTGCTGCAATGCAGGAGACCTGGGTTCAATCCGTGGGTCAGGAAAGATGCTCTGGAGAAGGAAATGACTACACACTCCAGTATTCTTGCCTGGAGAATCCAATGAACAGAATTTCAACAGTCCATGGGGTTGAAAAGAATTGGACATGACTGAGCAATAAAGCAAAAGAAAATAATTATATCACATGTTTGACAACTTCAGCACTCTTATGAACTTCCAGGTGGTTAACAGTAAATAAAAATGTATAAAATATTCTTCCAGATGATAGTTCTGGTAATGAGATATGGAATCTCCAAATAATGATGATAATGGTGGTAGTGGTGCTATCAGAGGTAGCTAATAGCTTCTATGCACTAACTCTGTCAGGCCTTGCTCTAATTATTTTATGTAAATTTACATAATTTAATCCTTAAACACCATGAAGTAGGCACTATCATTCCCATTTTGCAGATGAGGAAGCAGACACATAGATATTAATTAACCAATCTAAAGTCACAGCAGGGGATCTAGGATAATCAGGTAGCCCAGCTCCACAGCCTGTATTTTTTGCCAATATATTTTACATTAAATCCTCTACAGACAAGCAAATTCTGCTCTGAGAGCACATTTTTAAGTCCAACTTCTTCGTAAATCCAACAAAGTAAGGCTTAGTACCCAACTTACACAGTCGGCTATATAGTACTATAGTGTAATAGGTTTGTAATACTTTTCACAGAGATAATACAGAAAAAAAAAAAAAAGAAAGAAAGAAAGCCTTTTTAATCTCATAGAACAGTACCTTGAAAAGAATAGTATAGTGCCAGCTACATCACTGTTGCTTTTATTCTTGCTTCTGGACATCCTGGACTTTTAATAAACATACTGTACTTCTACACTCTATACAGCCTTGTACATTAAAGTATACAAAAACACAACCACTTGTAGAAGGTGCGTTCACATGACAATGTCCCAGACACATGAACTAAGTTCACCTGTGGATGTGTTTGCATCTTTGAAAATCAGCAACTTGAAAGATCATATGCTGGAGACTCACTTTATTGCCTTAAAAAACCAAAAAGTTTCTCTATTGGCTAAATGAAACATACTATTCTATACCAGTTCTAACTGTTGCTTCTTGACCTGCATACAGGCTTCTTAGGAGGAAGGTAAGGTGGTCTGGTATTCCCATGTCTTTAAGAATTTTCTAGTTTGTTGTGATCCACACAGTCAAAGGCTTTAGTCAATGATGCAGAAGTAGATGCTTTTTCTGGGATGCTCTAGCTTTTTCTATGATCCAACGGATGTTGGCAATTTAATCAAAGGGACAACTAGCAGATAATAAAGTGGTCAACCTAAATCCTACTATATCAATATGTAATTATATTAAATGTTTATGACCTTTAAGTTACACTGCCCAACAGAAATATAATGCAAGTCACATATTTACTTTAAATTTTACTAGTAAATAGTTTATTTAATAGATATTTTATTTAACCCAACATACTGAAAATATTTTCATTAAAACTGTAAGCAAAAAAAAAACTGTAAGCAATATAAAAAATTATTAGTGAAACATTTTATATTTTATTTTTCATGTTAAATCTTCAAAATTTGATGTGGACTTCACACTTAGAGCACTCAATTTGGACTAACCACATTTCAAGTATTCAATAACCACATAAAGCTAGTGGCTACTGTAAGAGACAACACACATCTAATTATTGTTATTCAGTCACCAAGACTTGTCAGACTCTACGCAACCCCATAGACTGAAGCATGCCAGGCTTCCCTGTCCCTCACCATCTCCTGGAGTTTGCCCAAGTTCATGTCCGTTGAATTGGTAATGCCATCCAACCACCTCATCCTCTGTCGCCTCCTTCTCCCCCTGCCTTCAATCTTTCCCAGCCTCAGGGTCTTTTTCAATGAGTCAGTTGTTCACATCAGGGGCCAAAGTATATTGGTGCTTCAGGTTCAGCATCAGTCCTTCCAAAGAGTATTTAGGGCTTATTTCCTTTAAGATTGACTGGTTTGATCTCCTTGCCATCCAAGGGACTCTCAGGAGTCTTCTTCAGCACCACAGTTAGAAAGCAACAATTCTTTGACAAGAATTTGGACAATTCTTTATTGTCCAGTTCTCACATCTGTATATGACTACTGAAAAAACCATAGCCTTGACTATATAGACCATTGTCGGCAAAGTGATGTCTTTGCTTTTAAACACAGCATCTAGGTTTGTCATAGCTTTCCTGCCAAGAAGCAATTGTTCTCTAATTTCATGACTGTGGTCACCATCTACAGTGATTTTAGAACCCAAGAAGAGGAAATCTATCATTGCTTCCACCATTTCCCCTTTTATTTGACATGAAGTGATAGAATCAGATACCATGATCTTACTTTGTAACCCCATGTATTGTAACCCACCAGGCTCCTCTTGTTCATGGAATTTCACAGGCAAGAATACTAAAGTGGGTTGCCATTTCCTTCTTCAGAGGATCTTCCCAACCCAGGGATCAAACCTGCATCTCTTGTGTCTTCTACAATGGCAGGAAGTTTCTTTACCAGCTGAGCCACTGGGGAAGCCCTAACACACATCTAAACACTCCATTAAAATGCAGATATTGACAAATTCAAGAAAAACAATACACTATTGCCTACAAGAGACACACCTTAAATAGATAAATAAATGACACAGAAAGTTGAAAGCAAACGGATAGAAAAAGATATATCATGTAAAGAAGGAAGCCTAAGAATACTGGCACAGCTAATGTTAGTTGGATAAAAGAGAATTCCAGGTGGCTCAGATGGTAAAGAATCCACCTGCAATGCGGGAGACCTGGGCTCGATCCCTGGGTTGGGAAGATCCCCTGGAGGAGGGCATGGTAACATACTCTAGTATTCTTGCCTGGAGAATTCCCATGGACAGGAGCCTAGTGGGCTACAGTCCATGTGTTGGCAAAGAGTTGGACACAGCTTAATGACTAAGCACACATAAGCACATAAACAAAGAATAAAACCCAAGATAAAGAAGAATATTTGACAATGAAAAAAACACAACTCATCAGGAAGACATAAAAACTGTAAAAAAAAAACAAAAGAAAAAACAAAAAAAAAAACAAAAAAAAACACAGAGCTTTAAAATAAATGAAGCAAAAATTGAAAGAACTAAAGAAAGAGATAGTTCCACAATTGTAGTAGAAGATTCTAACATCCCTCTCTCAGCAAGTAATAGAGAAAGTCTGATAAATTATTCAAGCCATAGATCTAAAAAATCCTATCAATCATCTTGATTTAATTGGCATATATAGAGTACTACATCTTTCAACCTCAGAATCTACATTACTTTTCCAAGTGCATATGTTACGTTCACCAATATAGACCGTGTGTGTGTTAGTCACTCAGTCATGTCTGACTCTTTGTGACCCCACGGACTGTAGCCCACCAGGCTCCACTGTACATGAAATTCTCAGGCAAGAATAGTGGAAAGGGTTGCCATTCCCTTCTCCAGCGATCTTTCTGACCCAGGGATTGATCCTGCGTCTCCTGCACTGCAGGCAGATTCTTCACCAGAGTCTGAGCTACCAGCGAAGCCCCAATATATACCATATGTTGAACCATAAAATAAATTTCAAGTTAACTAAGTTAACTTTTAAGTTAAGTTAAAAGGATCAAAATCAAACAAAGCATAAACTTTGACTACAGCAAAGTTATAAAATCTGTGGAATGCAGCTGAAATACTGCTTAGGGGAAAGCATACAGCTTTAGACACTTACATTAGAAAAGGAGAAAGATCTAAAATAAATGATCTAAAGATCTATCATAAGAAACTTAAAAAGAAAACCCAAAGCTAAAGAAAGGAAATAATAAAGACCAGAGATGAGTGAAATGGAGAAAAAAAAAACAAAGCTAAAAACTGAAACTTCGTAAAGCTCAACAAAACTGACAGAGCCTTTAGCTAGATAGATGACGAAAAATAATGGAGAAGGAATAAAAATCATCAATATCAGGAATTTTAAAAAGAGCTTCACCACAGATTCTATAGACATGAAAAGAATAATAAAAGAATACTTTGAGCAGCTTCAGCCAACAAATCTAACTACTTAAATAAAATGGACAATTTTCTTGAAAAGTATATCTTATCAAAATTAATAGGCATTGGAAGAAATAAAAATTATAAACAGGCCCATATCTATCAACAAATTTTAATTCATTGAATTCCCCCCCAAAGACTTTAAGCTACTTGATTATACTGGTAATGTGACAGTCAAGGAAGAACTAACACTAATCTTACACAGACTGTTTCAGAAAATAAGAGGATGAGTGACCACTGCTCACTTTATTTTATAAGACCAGAATAAAACAACTTGGAAATAAAAGAAAATTAGAGTCAAGTATCCTTTATGAATATATAAAGCAAATATCATTAAGAAAATGCTAGCAAACTGAATCAAATAATATATCAAAAGGCTCAAATAATATGACCAATTAGAATTAATCCCAGAAATACAAAGTTAGTTTAACATTCAAAATCAAGGTAATTCACCATGTCAGTGCAAGATAGTACAAAATCCATACAATTATTTTAATAAATACAAAAGAATTTTTTAAAAATTCAACACCCCTTCATGATTAAAAAAGTAAAACTCAGCAAACTAAGAAAAATAGGGAATTTTCTCAACATAATAAATGGTATCAACAATAAACTTATGGCTAACGTTACTTGTAGCGGTAAAAGATTAAACTTCACCCCCTGAGATCAGGAACAAGGTAATGATGCCCACTTTCACCTCTTTTATTCAATATGCCACTAGAGCCCACAGTCATTGCAGTAAGAAAAAATATATATATCAGAAAGGAAGATGTAAAACTGTCATTAGCAAATGGCATGATTGTATGGAAGATCATTTATAATCTGCAAGATAACTACTAGAATAAATTAATTTAGCAAAGTCACAGTTTAAGAGCTTTTTAAAAAATCAATTGTATTCTTATATTCTATCAACAAATATTGGAAAACTAAAGTTAAAATGATTACACCAAAAATCATAAAATAGCAAGGAATAAACCTAACAAAAGATACCTAAGACCTATACTGAAAACAACAAGCATTCTGTTAGAAGTTAAAGGAGAGCTAAATAAGTGGAAGCATAGACACATCTAATGGTTTGGAAGAGTTAACATTATTAAGATCACAATTCTCTCTAAATGAATCTAAAGACTTAATGAAATCCCAGTGAAAATTCCAGCAAGCTTTTCATTTTGTAGAAATTGACAAACTCATTCTAATATGTACATGGAGATGCAAAGGATCTAAAATGAGCAAAATAACTTTTAAAAGGAACAAGTTTGGGGAGTTTATCTGTCTAGTTAATCCTAAAGGAAATCAGTCCTGAATACACATTGGAAGAACTGATGCTGAAGCTGAAGTTCCAATACTTTGGCCACCTGATGTGAAGAACTGACTCATTGGAAAAGACCCTAATGCTGGGAAAGATTGAAGGCAGGAGGAGAAGGGGCTGACAGGATGAGATGGTTGGATGGCATCACCGACTCGATGGACATGAGTTTGAGCAAGCTCCAGGAGATAGTGAAGGACAGGGACGCCTGGCATGCTGCAGTCCATGGGGTAGCAGAGAGTCAGACACAACTGAGTGAACTGAACTGAACTAAACACAGTATAGCAGAGTAGGGTATATGAGAATAAACACAATAGCCAAAATAATTTGGTATCTGTAAAAAGGTAGATATACAGATCAATGGAACAAAAACAGAATTCAAAAACAGACCCTCATATAGACAGCAATTTTTGATGAAGGTGCCAAAGCAATTCAATGCGGAAAGAAAAGTCTTTCCAATAAATGGTGCTGAATGTGTATGTGGAAAAAAATATCAACCTTTATTTTACACCAAACATAAAAATTGACTCAAAATAGATCATATACTTAAATGTAAAATCTAAAACTTTAGAAACCCTAGAATAAAAATAAAAGAAAACCTTTACAACCTTAGGGTAGGCAAGTTTCTTAGAATATAAAAAGCCTAAACCATTAAAAAATTGATAAGAAAATATGTAATTGATAATTTAAAATTTTTACTTTTGCCCTTCAAGAGACACTACTAATGAAACAAAAAGGCAAGCCACAGACTGGAAGAAAATATTCACAGCCAACATATATCAGACAAATTTCTTGTATCCAGAATATATATTTACATAAATTTTCAGTTCAGTTCAGTTCAGTCGCTCACTTGTGTCTGACTCTTTGCAACCCCATGTAGCACAGCACTCGAGTCCTCCCTGTCTATCACCAACTCCCAGAGTCTACCCAAACCCATGTCCATTGAGTTGGTGATGCCATCCAGCCATCTCATCCTCTGTCGTCCCCTTCTCCTCCTGCCTTCAATCTTTCCCAGCATCAGGGTCTTTTCCAATGAGCCAGTTCTTCACATCAGGTGGCCAAAGTATTGGAGTTTCGGCTTCAACATCAGTCCTTCCAATGAACACCCAGGACTGATCTCCTTTAGGATGGACTGGTTGGATCTCCTTGCATTCCAAGGGACTCTCAAGAATCTTCTCCAACACCACAGTTTAACAACATCAATTCTTCCAAGCTCAGCTTTCTTTGTAGTCCAACTCTCACTTCCATACATGACTACTGGAAAAACCATAGCCTTTACTAGATGGACCTTTGTTGGCAAAGTAATCTCTCTGCTTTTTAATATGCTGCCTAGGTTGGTCATAACTTTCCTTCCAAGGAGTAATCACCTTTGAATTTCATGGCTTCAGTCACCATCTGCAGTGATTTGGAGCCCCCAAAAATAAAGTCAGCCACTGTTTCCACTGTTTCCCCATCTATTTGCCATGAGGCGATAGGACCAGATGCCATGATCTTAGTTTTCTGAATGTTGAGCTTTAAGCCAACTTTTCACTCTCCTCTTTCACTTTCATCAAGAGGCTCTTTAGTTCTTCTTTGCTTTCTGCCACAAGGGTGGTGTCATCTGCATATCTGAGGTTATTGATATTTCTCCCAGCAATCTTGATTTCAGCTTGTGCTTCCTCCAGCCCAGCATTTCTCATGATGTACTCTGCATATAAGTTAAATAAGCAGGGTGACAATATACAGCCTTGATGTACTCCTTTTCCTATTTGGAACTAGTCTGTTGTTCCATGTCCAGTTCTAACTGTTGCTTCCTGACCTGCATACAGATTTCTCAAGAGGCAGGTCAGGTGGTCTGGTATTCCCACCTCTTTAAGAATTTCCCACAGTTTGTTGTGATCCACACAGTCAAAGGCTTTGGCATAGTCAATTAAGCAGAAATAGATATTTTTCTGGAACTCTCTTGCTTTTTCGATGATCCAGCGAGTGTTGTCAATTTGATCTCTGGTTCCTCTGCCTTTTCTAAATCCAGCTTGAACATCTGGAAGTTCATGGTTCATGTATTGCTGAAGCTTGGCTTGGAGAATTTTGAGCATTACTTTACCAGTGTGTGAGATGAGTGCAATTGTGCGGTAGTTTGGGCATTCTTTGGCATTGTCTTTCTTTGGGATTGGAATGAAAACTGACCTTTTCTAGTCCTGTGGCCACTGCTGAGTTTTCCAAATTTGCTGACATATTGAATGCAGCACTTTCACAGCATCATCTTTCAGGATTTGAAATAGCTCAACTGGAATCCCATCACCTTCACTAGCTTTGTTTGTAGTGATGCTTTCTAAGGCCCACTTGATTTCCAGTATGTCTGGCTCTAGGTGAGTGTGAGTGATCACATCATCGTGATTATCTGGGTTGTGAAGATTACTCAGCCATAAAAAGCCATAAAAAGAACTGACATTTGAGTCAGTTCTGATGAGGTGAATGAACCTAGAACCCATTATACAGGGTGAAGTGAGTCAGAAAGAAAAAGATAAATATTGTATTCTAATGCACATATACGGAATCTAGAAAAAATGATACTGAAGAACTTATTTACAGGGCAGCAATGGAGAAACAGACATAGAGGATAGACTAATGGACATGGGGAGAGGAGAAGAGAGGGTGAGATGTATGGTAAGAGTAACATGGAAACTTACATTACCATGTGTAAAATAGATAGCCAACGGAATTTGCTGTGTGGCTCAGGAAACTCAAACAGGGGCTCTGTATCAACCTAGAGCGGTGGGATGGGGAGGGAGATCGGAAGGAGGTTCAGAAGGGAGAGGGTATATGTATATCTATGGCTGATTCATGCTGTGGTTTGACAGAAAACAACAAAAGGATAAAGCAATTATCCTTCAATAAAAAAAGAAATTAAAAAAAAGAAAAAATCTATAAACCATAAATGCTGGAGATGGTATGAAGAAAAGGGAACCCTCTTACACTGTTGGTGAGAATGTAATACAGCCACTATGGAGAACAGTATGTAGGTTCCTTAAAAAACTAAAAATAGAACTACCATATGACCCAGCAGTTCCACTACTGGGCTCATATCCTGAGAAAACCATAAGTCGAAATGACACATGTACATCAGGAATGAAACTGGGTCATTTGCTGAGGTTTGGATGGATCTAGAGTCTGTCATACAGAGTGAAGTAAGTCAGAAAAAGAAAAACAAATATCATATATTAATGCATATATGTGGAATCTAGAAAAAAAATGGTACAAATGAACCTATTTCCAAGGCAAGAATAGAGAGGATTCATAAGGACAAGAAACTTAATCACCTTGTTCATTGCTATATCATTAGCAGCTTAAGCACTGACTACAAATGGTAAGCTACCAAATACATATTAACTGAGTGAATGAAATTCCTTTAGAAAAATGTTATAATTAGTGGATAAATGAATGCCTGTTTAGGCAGGAAGTAAAGTAAAACAAAGAAATAGAAGCTTTGCTTCTCTGGGGAAAGTCAAGAGCTGCTCTCTGTAGCCTCAAAGTCAGGAAACTGAAGTGCCCTCAATTCCTCAATAGGTTGGTATAGTTCCTTACTAGTTCCTCACTAGTTTCAGGGAAAAAAAACAAAGATTTTTCACCTTACTTAAGGATTTTTAATAGTTCTCCAAGTTCTAAGGACAAAGAAGTCAGCTCTAGATCATATTTACGTGCTTAAGACTAAATACTATACTCATCCTAAATACTATTCAGTAATAGCAAAGTTTTGTTGAGCATATACTATGTTCCAATACCTTAATAGGTACTGAAGATACAAGGATGGGATACAATCTCTGCTCAAGAATCATCAGAATCAGAGGAGAAAGATTTATAAATATGTATGATACAGTGTGTTATATAATAACTGAGGCATACAGACAGTAAAATGAAGGTCATGAGAAAAAATGATTATGCCCAGGAAACTTTAATAAAAGTGTTAACAGAAGAAATGATATTTGGTCTGGAGCTTGATGAGTAAGTAAATATTCACCAAACAAAAGAAGATAGAAGAACATTCCAGGGAGAGCTAACAGCATAATTAAAAACACAGAAACAAGCACTTGCTGCTGCTGCTGCTAAGTCACGTCAGTCGTGTCCGACTCTCTGCGACCCCATAGACGGCAGCCCACCAGGCTCCCGTCCCTAGGATTCTCCAGGCAAGAACTCTGGAGTGGGTTGTCATTTCCTTCTCCAATGCATGAAAGTGAAAAGTGAAAGTGAAGTCTCTCAGTCGTGTCCAACTCTTAGAGACCCTATGGACTGTAGCCTACCAGGCTCCTCCATACTTAGGAAATACCTAAAAACAGGTGAGGGGGTGAGATTGTGAATAACAGGGGAAATGGTAGGAATTAATACCAGTAAAGTACAATGGGGCCAAAGTATAACAGGTTTGTTATCTCAAATGAAGAAATTTCTATTTTATTATATAAGCAAAGGAATTAATCAAAGCTTCCATAATACCCTTTGATCTTTCACAAAATACCCTTAGATCTAGGTAATTGGATTAGATATTGCTTGTTAAATAAGCATGCCCTGAATTCAAACACCAATTTAAAATTAGAAGAATGAAGAGAATTAGTAGAATGAAGTATTAGAAATATGTGGTAATGATCCACTTGTGGTATAAAATGTTCCTTATTGTAGTTTTATGTTTATTAAACATGGAAAAATTTAATAGTTTATAAAAAATTTACTGAGCACCTATTATGTTCCAGACTCTGTACTAAGCATTAAGAACATAAAGAGATGGCTCTTTTCCTCAATAAGTTTATAATCTAGAGTAGGAAAAATATAAACATTATTTTTCCACTATTTAGAATGATCCTGAGTACATTGCCTAATTTCTGTAAGCCTCATTTTCCTCATCTATAAAATGAAAATAAAAGTAACTACCTTATATGGTCTTTGAGAGGATTAAATGACAGTGTGTGAAAAAGTACCCAGCACAGTGACAGAGAGTTGGCATTTTAATAAAGTTAGCTACTTTTATTGCCTAGTGGTATTGCTTTCATAGAGATTTAGTTAGGTGGCACTAATTCAATTCCCAGTGAACCAATTTTATTCAGCAACCTTAAGTATATGCCATGAGCCATGCACTGCACTAGGCATTAAGGGCTCAAAGATTAATTAATCAATAATACACATGATGTAATTATACTTCCAGCTATTTTTATAGTATGTTAGCTTCTCTGAAGTATAGTTGATTCACAGTATTGTACCAATCTCTGCAGCACAGCAAAGTGACTCAGCTATACACATATAGACGTTCTTTTCTCATATTCTTCTTCATTATGGCTTATCACAAAACACTGAAAATAGTTCCCTGTGCTATTCAGTACGACTTTGGTTTTTTATCTATCTTATATGTAGTAGTTTACATCTGTTAGTCCCACACATTCAGTCCTTCCCTCCACTACCTACCTCCCCTTGACAGCCACAAGTTTGTTCTCTATGTACTTCGGACTATCTCTAAGGATATAAATAACCATATTAGTCTATCAGAGTAAGAGTTAATGAGACTAACATAATTAAAATGCAAATAATTTAACAAAATAATTAAAACAACTCATATGTGTTTTAATCCTGAGAAAAGCTTTTTGTTTAGAAAAGTTTTAAAAATGGTTTAAAATGGGCACTGGTTAGTTCCAATTAAAATTAATACCATAAGTTTATTTACTAGGGTTGCAATCTATGACAATTTCACGTTTTAATACCATTCTTTCTTAAAAGAGCCAGGCACTAAACTTAAATGGCATTCTAAATATAAACAGACCAAAACCTAAACTGTAAAAGAGTCAAAAATTTACTTGGGCACAAGCCTTTCAAAAGAAGATAAAGACATTCTAGTTAATATCTTTGAGGTCTTACATCTGCTTTTCAACTATAAAGTTGCATATTACATAGGAGAATTACCCAGATTTTCACTACTTCTTATGTCTGAAGTACTTACAGGTTAGTAACTGAATGTTTATGATTTTTCCATCCAATTTTTGCAAAGTGTTCAAGTGTTGCTCCTGTAGAGAAAGAAGACTTCTATTAGCAGGTTAATGTCTTCCTGCTGCTTATTAACAAATGTTGCAAAGGTACTCAGTATCCTGCTAAATATTTCTACATGTTCCCATGCATAGATAACAGTATTGAAAACTTCAATACTGATCCTTCAGATAATCATTTCTTTACAACTAAGCTTGAATATATTTAATTAATTGAATCAGCTAGTAAGCATATGATATGAAGATACTTCAAGCTGGCCTATTCTACCTAACACAACTAGGGTCCAACTTCAAAAACCAGAAAATACAGCCTAGGACCTCAGTGGTTATAAGGCAGGAAAGCACTGCCAGTAATTCTTCGAGGAGTTCAATCTCAGTGCAAAAAGATCCCAATGCCCCTGGACGAAGTGAATTTTACAGTTCATACCTGATCAATGTATTAACATAGAGAAAATCTCTACTGCTAACCTCTAACCCCAGCGATACTCTGGGTAATATTTCTACCAAAAATTGTATTAGAAAATTAAAGGTTTTTAAACTGGAAGCTGGAAGAGACTGCTACAATGTTGTATCCAGATAAACTTCAAGGAGGTTTATCAATGAAATGGATTGGAATTTAATTAATGAATGCCCAGTTCTATTGCTGAATACCCAAAACTACAAGAGAGAAGAAGGAGCAACCATGAGAAAGGCTCTGAGGTTCATGTTCTACTTCTGTTCATACTCAATATGATTCAACGGTGTGATGCAATTGCCAGACAAGCTTACATGCAATCACAGTACAGAAATTACCCTGGTGGTGATAGGTCATGAAATAAATCTAATGAGAAACACTGAAAGGGAACAAGGTCAAGCTGGCTTCAGATATTTGAAGGACTAGAAGGTAAAAGAGTCTTGCTCTGTGAGCCTCAGAAGACAGAAACTATAAGGAGAAAGATTAGACTTCAATGTGGAAAATAGCACTGTAACAATTGGAATCACCAAAAAAAAAAAAAAAAAGAAAACCAACCATGGAATGAGCAGTCTCTGTGGCAAGTTTCTTCTCACAGGAAGTACAAATCATCTGTCACAGGAAGTACAAATAGTACTGTCATCTATTAGAAGATTTACAGGCAATTCACACATGGATTTATAGGAAGAAAGGCAGATAAACTATATAAATGCACTTGCATGGTGTCTGAAATAGGAGATATTCAGTAGGTATTATGTCTTTCCTTCTTGTTTCCTTACTATGGGATCCAGTTAATCTACAGAAGATAGCCACCCTTTGAAAAATATTCTGCCAAACACTTACCATGTATTTATGAATCCAGGACACAGATAGAGGGTTTGCTGATTCCTGACTCTGAACTGCCAATTCAGATTTTTGCTTGTTCTAAGAATACGAATGATATAAAAAGATCTCAATCTCCTTGAATCACACTTTGAAGCCACAAAAATCTCCTGTTTTTATAACAGAATGCAAGCTACTACAAACATTTTTACATATTCATTTCTAGGACACATTCACAAATGGCAATGTCAAGGGATAATTTAAAATTCCATGAAATTCTACAATTTACTAGAAGTCTATTGGATGAAGAATAACATTTCAACAAAAATACTGTACATTTATACTTCAAATTTTAGACCACACAAAAAAAAAAAAACCATATAACTATTGTGAGTAATGTAAAACTTTAGAAAAGATTGAAAACACACCAAACACAGGATTTCCAACTAGTCGAGGGCAATGGAGGCAGCCTAAATCTCCATATCCTCAAAAACAATATGAAATAACAAGAAGAACAAATAAAACTGCACAAAACCATACCCTCAGTATACGTAGAAAAAGAAAAACCCAAAAAAACTTCAAGTTACCTATAAGTGAAAAAAAAGGGAAAAGGAAAAAGTGACCAAATCCATGTTAGTAATTATTCACGCTCCCACAGCAAGCTTCCTAGAGAAGAAGCATAGTCTGAAAATACTGCAGAGGAGAGAGGTGGGGAGCTAGTAGCAGGCCTACAATTGCTCTGAAACTACCACCCAGAAAGGAAAGACTCCCCGCAAGAGTGAAATATTGAAAAAATATTCCTAGAGATTAAAACGTCACTGCAGGGAAGGGCTAGAAAAGCACAGGAGATTCATGTTGCTAACCTTTGAATGTCATAGCTGCTAAGAGAAGAAAACAGGTGGAAAAAAAAGGAAAGGCCCCTTTGGCAACTGGATGGTGAAAGAGAAAAGAAACTAACAGAAATTTTTAGGTTTCTGCAAGACAAAAACCAAAAAAAAGGCACAAAACAAAAAATCAGGGGATACTCAATCCATTTTTCAAAAACCCACTACAGAATTAGGACTTTACTACATTGACATGAGAGGGCATCACATAACTAGGAATTCCCCCAAATCTAAAACAACACTCTCAAACCACAATGTAATAAAATTATAAATTATTAATGAAATGTAAAAATTAAGTCTACCTGGAAATTTTTTAACTATTTCTATAAAACAACTGTTGGGCAAAAAGAGGAAATACAAATGACTGCAAAGCTTCTGAAAAAATGATACTGAAAAATTAAAACACTACACCTCAGAACCAATGTATATATGCTTATAGCAATAACAGGATATAGGACTAAACACTAAGGATGATTAAAATGTAACATATTCATCAATTAAAAAGAATGAAGTCCTGATCCGTGGATCAGCGTGGATCACGCTATAAGACAAATGAACTGTGCATGTTTTCTATGCTGATTAAAAGAAGCCTGTCACAAAAGGTCGTATACTTAGCTATCTTTTTTAAAAAATGTTCATAATAAGCAAATACATAATAACAGAAAGTAGATTAGTGGTTGCCAGGTGCCTCAGAGGAAAGGAGTATTAATGGGTATGGTTTTCCTTTGGAGATGAAAATGTCCTGAAATTAGATAATGGTGATGATTTCACAACTCTGTGAATATATTGAAGTATACACTGAGTTGTACACGTTAAAATAATCCATTTTATGATATGTCAATTTTATCTCAATAAAGCTGTTATTTACTACAAAGATAAAAAATGAGTTAAATTCCCAATTCAAAAAAATAGGAAAACAACCACAAAGTAAGCCAACAGAAAGTACAAGGAAGATAAAGGCAGAAAACAAAGGGATAAAGAATTAGAAAGAGTAAACATGGACTTCGCTGATGGTCCAGTGGCTGAGAATCTGCCTTCCAATGTTGAGACAATGGTTCAATCCCTAGTCTGGGAAGATCCCACAAGCTGCAGAGCAACTAAACCCATGAGCCACAACTGCTGAGCCTGTGCTGTAAAGCCTGGGGACGGCAACTACTGAGCCCTCAAGCCACAACTACTGAAGCCCACGCAAGCCCTAGAGCTTGTGCTCAGCCACAAGAGAAGCCACGGCAATGAGAAGCCCATGCACCAAAACTAGAGAGCAGCCCCCACTTGCGGCAGCTAGATGAAGTCCATGCGCAACAATGAAGACCCAGTGCAGCCAAAAAGAAAGAAAGAATAGACATAGCTAATCAAAATTTTATTGTTTTGAAAAATTTAACAATAGAAACAAAGTCTTACCCTAATTTAATGGGGAAAAAAGGAGAAAGTATATATATCCAAATATAAGAAATAACAGGAGAGAAAAACCATTGAAACAGAAATTTGAAAATTGTAAAAGACTACTTTTCAGGACTTCTATACAAATAGATTTGAAATTCTAAGTGAAATAAATAATTCCCAAGAGAAATACAGACTACCATAATTGACCCCATGGGAGATGGAATGTTTAAACAAAAAGAAATAATTACCAAGCAACCACAATAGCAACAACAACAAAAAAAAGAAAAACCCACACATCAAAAAAACCAGGCTCAGATATCTTCACAGGGTATTAAATCAAACCTGCAAAGATCAAGTAGTCCCAATGCTCCATAAATTGTCCCAAAGCATAAAATATGAGGAAAGCCTTCATATTTCCTTTTAGGAAGTAAGTATAAAATTAACACCTAACCTTGTTAAGGACATAAGAAAAAAGAAAATTATAAACCAATATCACTTATGAATATGGATTGAAAATACTAAAGAAAAGTGACAGAATCTAACTCCACATTTTTAAAAAATCAATACATCACAATCAGGTGAGAGTGGAGAGTCAGATTATATAGAAACTTGTAGGCCATAATAAGGCCTGTAGGTTCCAATCTGAATGTGGAAAGAATGCAGCAAAGGTTTTAGCAGAGGCGTGAAATGATTTAGTTTATATTGGAAAAGCATTGCTCTGGACATAAAGAATTGACTGTACAGGTGCACAAGCAGAAGCAAAAAACCATGTAGGAGAATCTTATACTCCAGGTGAGAAATTGTGATAATTTGCACTACAAGAAAAGTGGGGGAAATGTGGAGGAACAGTTCTTTTTCTCGTATTTCTGGATATTTTAAGAAATGAGTAAAAAGGCTTACTGATCTACTGAATGTTAAGGACAAGAAAAATCAAGACTGGCTCTAAGGTTTTTGGCCATAGGTCCTAGAAAGATGGCGTTATCACTTACTGAACAGAAAAAACTTCAGGAGGAATAGACGGGGAAGGTAGAAGTTCAAGGAGAGAATTAGTACTTCGGTTTTAGACCTGTTCAGTTCGAAAGGCCTATTGGACATCAAAGCAAAAATACCTTTGCAAAGTGTTAGAGATATGAGGTAAGATTTTTTTTAAGACCTAAAGCATGAAAAGAGTTGACCTTGAAGCAATAAAGAGCACTGTAGCCAAAGGAAATTTGAGACTGTGGTACAGGGTTTAAGTTGGGCTTACAGAACACACTGGAAGGCCAATGAGCTTACACATGGGAAGACTAGACAGCAGGAATTAAAGAATAAATGATTTTTAAAAAAGAATCTCACTATAACATAGTACTAAATAATACACATTTTGGTATCTGAATGCTATGGTCTGAATTGTGTCCCCTCAAAATTAATTTGTTGATGTCCTAACCCCCAACTTGATGGTATCTGGAGATGGGCTTTGGATAATTATGGTCGATGAGGTCAAGAGGGTAAGTCCCTCTTCATAGGATTAGCGCTCTTGTTGTTCATTGTTATTCCATCACTAAGTCGTGTCCAACTCTGCGACCCCATGGACTGCAGCATGCCAGGCTCCCCTGTCCTTCACTATCTCCCATAGTTTGTTCAAATTTCTGCCGTTGAGTCATTAATGCTATCTAACCATCTCATCCTCTGCCACCCTTTTCTCCTCTTGCCTTCAATCTTTCCCAGCATCAGGGTCTTTTCCAGTGAGTTGGCTCTTCACATCAGGTGGCCAAAATATTAGAGTTTCAGCTTCAGCATCAGCCTTTCCAATGAATATTCAGGACTGGTTTCCTTTAGGATGGACTGGTTGGATCTCCTTGCAGTCCAAGGGACTCTCAAGAGTCTTCTCCAGCACCACAATTTGAAAACATCAATTCTTTGGCACTCAGCCTTCTTTATGTTCCAACTCTCACATCCATACATGACTACTAGAAAAACCATAGCTTTGACTATACGGACCTTTGTCAGCAAAGTCATGTCATTGTTTTTTAATACAGTGTCTCAGTTTGCTGTAGCTTTTGAATTCTTATAAAAAGAGGAAGACAAATATGTTTCTCTCTTCCTCCCTCTCTGCACCCACAAAAAAAGAGGAGCTCATGTGATGATACACAGCAAGACGGAACCAATGACCCAAGAGAGAGGCCTCAGTATAGAACTTATCTTGCATCTGAATTTTAGACATCCCATCCTCTAGAACTATGAGGATTGAGGCACTGGGTCTATGGTATTGGCTATGTCAGCCCAAGTAGACTAAGATAGTGGAAATGGAGTTATACTGAACAAAAATGTAAAATATATGAATGGCTTTGGAATCACTCTATTTCCAAAGTTTGGAAAAATTGCCAGTGAAAGCCTGAATATCTTGAAGAAAACTTTAGTAGTAGCCTCAAGGTCCTCTGACACGACAAGAAAGAGTTTGTAAAAGGACAAAATATTCCTGAAGACTGGAGAAAAGGAGATCCTTGTTACAATGGAAGCAGAAATTATAGTAATACTATTACCACAGTTTAGAAGAAACCAGACAATAAGCAAAATATTGAAACTGCTACATGGTTTCTTCTTGCTGCTTATAGTAAAACTCTACAATGCTATATTGCAAAGAGAACGATTAACCAAAAAGGATCCAGGACTTCACAGTTTTGAAAATTCGCAGCCTCTCAAAGTGGTAAAAGATGCTAAAATTAAGAAATAATCTTTGAGCAAAAATGCAATCCAGGATACTGTCAGGAAAACATGGCCCAAAACTGAAGTCCAAGTTGTAACAAATCTTTTGTAAAGACTCAGAAAGATGCCCCAGAATACTGTTCAGACAGGGAAAAAAAACTGTGCCTTACAAATCCTCTCAATCAAAAGGCTGCTAGGACTTAAGAATGTTGATCCTTGGGATTTGCTTGGTGGCCCAGTGGCTAAGACTCTGCACCCCCAAGGCAGGGGGCCTGGGTTCAGTCCCTGGTCAGGGAACTAGGTCTCCCATGCTGCACCTAAAGATCCCACATGCCACAACTAAGACCCAGTACAGTTAAACAAATAAAAAAAATTTTAAAACAATGTTGCTCAGAAAGGACCCAAAGAAATTTGCTGGTGTATCTTGTTGACTAATAGAGCAGCAAACCAAGATTCACAGGAGATCTACAAAATTCCTAAGATAAAAATTACTCATGGGGGATCCTTCGGTGTTAGTCAATCAGTCAGTTCTGTCGCTCAGTCATGTGCAACTCTTTGTGACACCATGAACCGCGGCATGCCAGGCCTCCCTGTTCATCACCAACTGCTGGAGTTCACCCAAAATCATGTCCGTTGAGTTGGTGATGCCATCCAACCATCTCAACCTCTGTCGCCCCCTTCTCCTCCTGCCCTCAATCTTTCCCAGCATCAGGGTCTTTTCAAATGAGTCAGCTCTTCGCATGAGGTGGCCAAAGTATTGGAGTTTCAGCTTCAACATCAGTCCTTCCAATGAACACCCAGAATTGATCTCCTTTAGAATAGACTGGTTGGATCTCCTTGTAGTCCAAGGGATTCTCAAGAGTCTTCTCCAACATCACAGTTCAAAACCATCAATTCTTCGGTGTTCAGCTTTCTTCACTGTCCAACTCTCACATCCATACATGATTACAGAAAAACCATAGCCTTTACTAGATGGACCTTTGTTGGCAAAGTAATGTCTCTGCTTTTTAATATGCTATCTAGGTTGGTCGTAACTTTCCAAGAAGTAAGCGTCTTTTAATTTTATGACTGCAATCACCATCTGCAGTGATTTTGAAGCCCCCCAAGATAAAGTCAGCTTTAGGTGTTAGCATTCTATTTTTCACAGGTCACAGATCACAGCTTGAAAATTATGGTCTGGGGTAAGAGCTATGGTAATAAAAGAAACTAGGAGCAAAAAGAATAAAATACTTAGGAGTATATCTATTTAAAGAAACAAAAGACCTATACATAGAAAGCTATAAAACACTGATGAAAGAAATCAAAGAGGACACAAACAGATGGAGAAACATACCGTGTTCATGGATTGGAAGAATCAATATTGTCAAAATGGCTATACTACCCAAAGCAATCTACAGATTCAATGCAATCCCTATCAAGCTACCAACTGTATTTTTCACAGAACTAGAACAAATAATATCTCAATTTGTATGGAAATACAAAAAACCTCGAATAGTCAAAGTAATCTTGAGAAAGAAGAATGGAACTGGAGGAATCAACCTGCCTGACTTCAGACTCTACTACAAAGCCACAGTCATCAAGACAGTATGGTACTGGCACACAGACAGAAATATAGATCAATGGAACAGAATAGAAAGCCCAGAGATAAATCCATGAACCTATGGACACCTTATCTTCGACAAAAGAGGCAAGGATACACAATGGAAAAAAAGACAACCTTTTTAACAAGTGGTGCTGGGAAAACTGGTCAACCACTTGTAAAAGAATAAAACTAGAACACTTTCTAACACCATACACAAAAATAAACTCAAAATGGATTAAAGATCTAAATGTAAGACCAGAAACTATAAAACTCCTAGAGGAGAACATAGGCAAAACACTCTCTGACATAAATCACAGCAGGATCCTCTATGACCCACCTCCCAGAATATTGGAAATAAAAGCAGAAATAAACAAATGGGACCTAATGAAACTTAAAAGCTTTTGCACAACAAAGGAAACTATAAGCAAGGTGAAAAGACAGCCCTCAGATTGGGAGAAAATAATAGCAAACGAAGCAACAGACAAAGGATTAATCTCAAATATATACAAGCAACTCCTGCAGCTCAATTCCAGAAAAATAAATGACCCAATCAAAAAATGTGCCAAAGAACTAAACAGACATTTCTCCAAAGAAGACATACAGATGGCTAACAAACACATGAAAAGATGTTCAACATCACTCATTCTCAGAGAAATGCAAATCAAAACCACAATAAGGTAGCATTACATGCCAGTCAGGATGGCTGCTATCCAAAAGTCTACAAGCAATAAATGCTGGAGAGGGTGTGGAGAAAAGGGAGCCCTCTTACACTGTTGGTGGGAATGCAAACTAGTACAGCCACTATGGAGAACAGTGTGGAGATTTCTTAAAAAACTGGAATTAGAACTGTCATATGGCCCAACAATTCCACTTCTGGGCATACACACCGAGGAAACCAGATCTGAAAGAGACACGTGCACCCCAATGTTCATCACAGCACTGTCTATAATAGCCAGGACATGGAAGCAACCTAGATGCCCATCAGCAGACGAATGGATAAGGAAGGTGTGGTACATATACACCATGGAATATTACTCAGCCATTAAAAAGAATTCATTTGAATCAGTTCTAATGAGATGGATGAAACTGGAGCCCATTATACAGAGTGAAGTAAGCCAGAAAGATAAAGACCAATACAGTATACTAACACATATATATGGAATTTAGAAAGATGGTAGCGATAACCCTATATGCAAAACAGAAAAAGAGACACAGATGTACAGAACAGACTTTTGGATTCTGTGGGAGAAGGCGAGGGTGTGATGTTTAGAGAGAACAGCTTCGAAACATATATATTATCAAGGGTGAAACAGATCACCAGCCCAGGCTGGATGCATGAGACAAGTGCTCGGGCCTGGTGTACTGGGAAGACCCAGAGGAATCGGGTGGAGAGGGAGGTGGGAGGGGGGATCGGAATGGGGAATACATGTAAATCCATGGCTGATTCATGTCAATGTATGACAAAAACTACTACAATGTTGTAAAGTAATTAGCCTCCAACTAATAAAAATAAATGAAAAAAAAAACTTAAAAAAAAAGAATCTAAGGAAAAAACATAATTTGGAGTTTGAAGGCAGAACTAAGGATACTGAGGGACTAGAGTGGGGGGAGATTGGGGAGAAGTGTCTGACATGATTCATGTTTTTGCTTTAAACAACTGAATGGGTGGAAATGCCACTTACTAAGATGAGAAAAAGTAGAGGAGGAGCGAATTTAAGCTGATGGGGGAACAGAATTGAGTCTGCACATGAACATGTGAAAATTGAGACATCTGTTACATATACAAGCAGAGATGTGAAGATGCTGACTGGATATACAGGTATAGAGTTCATCGTTGACTATCCTAAGTTTGTTCCCATCTCCCCACAAGTATATAACCTTGTTTTACTTCTTCACAGGACTAATAATTATTTGAAATTATCTTAGCTTTTTCCCCATATGCTACTGTCTCCTTCTACTAGAAACTTAAGCAAAAACTACACATCTCGTCTGCTTATTTGTTGCTTGTGAATGAACTGCATTGATACCCCTAATCCTTTTTCCCTTTATGGTCTGACTTTGCAGATTCCTACCTTAAAAAAAGGAAAGTATATTTCCCTCTCCCTTGATTCCAAGTTTTTCATATGACCTGCTTTGGTCAGGTCTCAAAATGCCTTGCATGTTGCAGATTGTGCTCTTATGCTTGTGCTGTGGACATGAAAAGGACATGCCAGAGCTGGCCTGCTGGTCCCAAGAGGAGGGTGAGACACCCAGCCAAACAGGAGTAAAATGGAGCCTCCAACCACCCTACAGTCATATCAAGCCAGACAAAAAGGGCTGATCGTGACTTAGATCCACTGATTCCCAGTCAATCTACAAACCTGCAAACTATAATAATAAGAAATCATTATTTAAAATCACTGAGTTTGGGAGTAGCTTATTATACAGCAATAACTAACTGATATAATTCTATTTTCCAGTGCCTAGAATAGTGCCTACAATATAATAAGAACTCAATTTTTAAATAAATTATTTGGTTCAAAAGGGAATGGATAAGGAATAGTCAAAGAGGTAAGGAAAACAAGAAGTGTGAGATATCCCAGAGGCCAAGAGAAGAGAATGTTTTAAGAAAGAAGTGATCAAAGGGGACTAATGGTGCTGACGTCAATTAAAAGAGGATTGAGAAATATTTATTTGATACGGCAATGTGGTTATCAGTGGTAGCATTGAGAAAGGAGGGAAGCCAGATTGGAATGGACTGAGTTTTAAAATGCTAAGAAATAGCTACAAGGAAGAAAATTCCCATGGCTCCAAGCTGTCAGTCTCCTCTATGCCATCCTACCATTCTTCCTTGAAGATTTCTTTGCTTTCTGATTACTTGATCTTGGTTATATATCCTGGGATATTTTTCCTGCAAAGAATAGGAATGAGCATAACTATTTTCTTTCTTTTTTATTTATTTATTTTTTAATTTTCTTTCTTATCTCACAGCATACAACAAGGCACTGGTTCAGGGTCACACGATTAAAACAAAAAATAAAAAACAAAAACTCAAGCTGCTCTACACCATATTTTAAGCTGGCAACAGCAGGCCAATCACTGATCATCAGTCAAAAAACTGGGATGTTTACCTAAAAAATAAAAATCAACCATGAAATTTAAATATCATAAAGTACTATAGATTGACAGATGATGAGGGACTCCTGTTGGATTCAAGCACTGAGAATAAAATATGACTATATAAATCTATTACCAAGAGCAAGCCTTAAGTCTCATTACCATATTCAGAACTGAAAAGCCACAATTTATAGTCCATGATTAAAGGAGAAAAGATTTAAGTTATTTTTTCTATTTCAATGTCCTATTTTGGAACATTCTAGGTACTTCCCATATGATGTCATTTGTTATGAATACAACTAAATTCTACCACAGTATTTCTTCAACTTAATTGAAAAACATTTCACGTTTATACAAACTAGTATCCTCCACAGTTTCTTAATAAATACATATTGCTTTTAACACATGTATATAACTATCAATAAGCCTTCAACATACTGAATTTTTCCATATGCTCTTTTCCAGCACACCCAAATATCTGAGAAGTAAGTGGATGGGTAGAAAGTCCACACTTATTGTTCAGGATGTCAAGATGTTTATCAAGTGGACTGGTCCTATCTGAAAACTAAGAGAGTGGGAGAAACAAATTGTAATAGGTACTCAACGTGATAGGTGTCTTTTTTAAGCTTTTTCGAAGTCAGGAGTAAGCTAGAAGTACACAATGTGAATACAATCAGTCAGAAAATGCTTTCCAGGGAAACATAAGAAGGAAAAATAATCAAGTGCCTAAAGAGGTGTTAATTCTTTCAAGAAACATGTATAAAGAATCCTGTTATGTGACAATAACTACTCAAGGCATTGGGGATTAAATGGTGAACAAAACAGATAAAGTCCCTGCTCATCAAGTATTTATATTTGAGGAAGGAAGGGATTAAAAAGTAATGAGGACAAAAATTAAAATGTAAATAGTAATGCTACCAATATAACAAATAAATTCAAATAAAGGGATAAAAGACAAGGTAGGAAGTGTTATTTTATAGAAAATAGTCTAGGGAGATCACATTAGTAAAATGACATTTCAGCAGGGATGTGAAGGAGCAGGAGTAAGTCATTTGGATAACTTTGGGAGAGGAGCATTCTAGGCAGACAGAAAAGCAAGAGCAAAGTCCCTAAAGCAGGAGCAGTCGGGTATTTGAGAAAAAAGAGTGAATTAGGATTAGGATAAAGTGATACTCCGAGTGCAATCACATCTGTTCCCATGGTTCTAGAATAGAGAAACACAGTTCCTACTGCAAATATTCTACAAAGGGGAGGCTGTTTCTTGCTAGTTTACCTACTAGACTGAGAACACTTTGAACACAGGAACTCTTCTTCATCTACCTCTGAATATGTATCCAAAATCTAGCATATAGCCTGCTAAGCATTACATAAGTAATTGGTGAATGGAAGAGAGATTTATTTTTCTGGTTCACAAAGGGGTTCTAAAGGGAATAGTAGGCACATGAAAAGATGTTGAACATTACTACTGATGTGAACTAGTGATGTTCAACATCACTAATCGGTAAAGAAATGCAAATCAAAGCTACAGTGAGGTACTACCTCACACTGGTCAGAATAGCCATCATTAAAATGTCTAAAAATAACAAATGTTGGAAAGGCTATGGAGAAAAGGAAACACTCCTACACTGTTGGTAGGAATGTAAGTTGCTACAGCCATTTTGGAAAACAGTATGGAGATTCCTCAGAAAACTGGAAAATAGAATTACTGTATAAGCCAGCAATCTCATTCCTCAGAATATGTGCAGACAAACCTATAATTCACAAAGATACATGCACCCCTATGTTCATAGAAGCACTGTTCACAATAGCCAAAACATAGAAACAATCTAAATGTTCATCAACAGATAAATGGATAAAGAAGCTGTGGAAGATGTGGTGTACATATATAATGGGATACTATTCAGCCATAAAAATGAATGAAATAATGCCATTGAAGCAACATGAATTCAACTAGAGGTTATCATGCAAAGTGATATAAGTCAGAACGACAAATACCATATGATATCACTTATACATTGAACCTAAAATATGGCAGAAATAAACCTATATACAAAGTAGAAACGGACTCACAGACATACAGAACACACATACAGTTGCCAAGGGGAAGGTGGAGAGTGACAGGGGTGAGCTGGGTGTTTGGGATTGGTAGATGCAAGCTATTAAATTTAGAATGGATAAATAACAAAGTCCTAATGTTATAGCACAGGGAACCATATTCAGTATGCTGTGATAAACCATAATGGAAAAGAATATTAAAAAAATGTGTATATGTATACAACTGAGTCACTTTGCTGCACAACACTGCAAATGAATCATACTTAAGTGTTTAAAAACCTCAAAATAATTAAGAAAAAACAGGCTTACAAGAAGAAAATTGTTTAGTTAAATACGAGAAGCAATTTGACAATCCAAACGATAAAGACAAAATGAGCTGGAAAATGGGTGCTGTGTAATCTGTGGACACAGAAATCTTTAAAATAAGTATATAGAATTATGTATTTGGATTCCCCTAGGTAGAATTTTTTTTAAAAAAAGAAATCCAAAGAAAAACATCTTAAAGTACAGAAAATGTTCATATCTAAGTTAAAAAGAAGTATGAATGAAAACAAAGATACACAATACATGCATCTAGTCAAGATGGACTACAGAAAAAAGATTTACCCTTCTAACTTTTAAAAAATTTTTATTTATTGTTAGCTGTGCTGAACCCTCCTTGCTGCACCTGGGCTTTCCCTAGTTGTGAGAAGCAGGGGCTGCTCTCCAGTTGCGGGGTGTAGGCCTCTCACTGCAGTGGCCTCTCCTGCTGCAGAGCATGTGCTGTAGATTGTGTGGGTTTCAGTAGTTGTGGCGCGTGGACTTAGTTGCCCCACCACATGTGGAATCTTCTCATTGGCAGGCAGATTCTTTAACCACTAGACTACCCTTCTATCTAAAATAGCCAAAAACCTGGACAAAATATACAAAGCAACTGCTTTCAGACAATGTACAACATAAAACTTAGTACAGGGACCTCTGAAAGAACTCACAGAGCAGAGTAATGGATAGAAGAGAGCTCTCTGATAATCTGAAGAGAGTTCCCCTTGAGTTTTCAATGAGTCTGATCAACACATGAATATAAGAAAACTACTGAGACCAGGGAAAGAGTCACTGGAAAGGAGCAGGCAGAATAATTCCCAATGTTCCCACAGTGCCAGGAATAATTTTTATTCTGAAAACCACAATGGTAACATCTCTTAACACAAAAGGCATCAGTGAAATCCTGAGGTTACTGCTTCAGTAGCAGGGTCAGTTTAGCCTTGGAATAATAAAGTCCATTCCATTGAAGCTTAAAAGCTTCAAATGGATTAAAGATTTGGATTCAAATCTCAAATGGATTAAACCATTTCTAAAAAACAACTATCCTAAAAAAACTCCTAAAGTTAATGGAACATAAAAATTCAACAACCAACAAAGTAAAATTTACAATGTCTAGCATTCAATCACAAATTACATGTGCATGTGTGTGTGCTCAGTCATATCTAGCTCTTTGCAACCCCATGGACTGTAGCCCACCAGGCTCCTCTGTCCTTGGGATTTCCCACTCAAGAATACTGGAGTGGGTTGCCATTTCCTCCTCCAGGGGATCTTCCTGACTCAGGGATCAAATCTACATCTCTTTTGTCTCCTGCACTGGCAGGCAGGTCTTTTACCACTAGCACCACCTGGGTTACACACATGCAATGAAACAGAAAAGTACAACTTGCTAAGAGTGGATTAATCAGTCAACAGAAAAGATATATATAACAGAATTAGTAGATGAGAACTTTAAAACCGTTACTATGAATATTCCATTTGTTCGCAAAGGTAGAAGAAAGCATGAACATAACAAACAAAAATATGGAATGTATTTAAAAACTGACCCACATGAAATTTTAAAGATAAAATATACATTGTCTGAAATGAAAAGTAAACTCAGTGGAATTAATATAAAATTGGACAGTGCAGCATAGTTTAATAAACTTGAAGAAGCAGTAAATTAAAACATAAGGAGCGGGGGAAATCTAAAAAAAAAAATTAGTGAACTGAGGAGCAACAATAAAGTTTAGTGGATATGCAATAAAAGGAGAAGACAGAGAGAAACAAAATTAAGGAAAAAAATATTTTAAGGTTTAATGGATGAAAAATGTTTAAATCTGATGAAAATTGTATAATGCATATATCCAAGAACCTCAACAAACCTGAAGCATACAAAACATGATAAAACTACACCAAGGTACATCATAATAGATTTGCCTCAAACCAGTGACAAAGGAAAACCTTAAAAGTAACCAAGGGAAAATACACATTAAATATAGAGGAACAAAAAATAAGAATGACAGCATACTTTAAAACAAAAGCAATGAAAACCAAAATTGCAGTGAACCAACATCCTCAAAGTACTTCAAAAAAAAAAAAAAAGTGAAGCTAAAATGGAATTCTGTGCTCAGCAAATATATCTTTCAAAAAATAAGATAAAGACCTATTAGAACGTAAAAAACCTGAGAGAATTTAGCAGCAGCAGACCAGTACTGTATGAAATGTTAGTGGAGGGGGTGGTCCTAAGATGGCGGAGGAATAGGACAGGGAGACCACTTTCTCCCCCAAAAATTCATTGAAAGAACATTTGAACACTGAGAAAATTCCACAAAACAACTTCTGAACACTGGCAGAGGACACCAGGCAACCAGAAAGGCAGCCCATTGTCTTCAAAAGGAGATGTTTCATCATCAGTGCTGTATGGATGGAGAAGTTTTGAGGCTACTGTAAGAATAAGACTGAAAACCAGAGGCAGGAAGCCTAAGTCCAAAACCTGAGAACACCAGGGAACTCCTGACTCCAGGGAACATTAATTGATAAGAGCTCATCCAAAAGCCTTCATACCTACACTGAAACCAAGCTCCACCCAAGAGCCAACAAGCTCCAGCGCAAGACACACCACGCAAATTCTCCAGCAATGCAGGAACATAGCCCGGAGCATTAATATACAGGCTGCCCAAAGTCACACCAAACCCACAGACATCTCAACACTCACTACCGGACACTTCATTGCACTCCAGAGAGAAGAAATCCAGCTCCACCCACCAGAACACCAACGCAAGCTTCCCTACCCAGGAAACCTTGACAAGCTACTCGTCCAATCCTACCCACAGGGAGGAACCTCCACAATAAAGAGGAACCACAAACTAACAGAAAGGCCACCCCAAACACAGCAATCTAAACAAGATGAAAAGGCAGAAAAACACTCAGCAGGTAAAGGAACATGATAAATGCCCACCACACCAAACAAAAGAGGAGATGAGGAGTCTACCTGAAAAAGAATTCAGAATAATGATAGTAAAAATGATCCAAAATCTTGAAAACAAAATGGAGTTACAGATAAATAGACTGGAGACAAGGATTGAGAAGATGCAAGAAAAGTTTAACAAGGACCTAGAAGAAATAAAAAAGAGTCAATCAATAACGCATAATGCAACAAATGAGATCAAAAACGCTCTGGAGGGAACCAACAGTAGAATAACTGAGGCAGAAGAGAGGATAATTGAGGTAAAAGATAGACTGGTGGAAATAAATGAAGCAGAGAGGAAAAAAAAAAAAAGAATTAAATGAGGACAACCTCAGAGACTTCTGGGACAACATCAAACATTCAAATCATAGGAGTCCCAGAAGAAGAAGATAAAAAGAAAGGTCAGTGCAGGTTGACTGCATGAGACAAGTGCTCAGGGCTGGTGCACTGGGATGACCCAGAGGGATGGGATGGGGAGGGAGTTAGGAGGGGGGTTCAGGATGGGAAACACATGCAAATCCATGGCTGATTCATGTCAATGTATGGCAAAAACCACTACAATATTGTAAAGTAATTAGCCTCCAACTAATAAAAGTAAATGAATAAAAAAGAAAGAAAGAAAGAAAGAAAATACTTGAGGAGGTAATAGTTGAAAACTTCCCTAAAATGGGGAAGGAAATAGTCACCCAAGTCCAAGAAACCCAGAGTGTCCCAAACAGGATAAATCCAAGGTGAAACACCCCAAGCCACATATTAATCAAATTAACAAAGATCAAACACAAAGAACAAATATTAAAAGCAGCAAGGGGAAAACAAATAAAATAACACACAAGGGGATTCCCATAAGGATAACAGCTGATCTTTCAATAGAAACTCTTCAGGCTAGAAGGAAATGGCAGGACATACTTATGAAAGAGAAAAACCTACAACCCAGATTACTGTACCCAGCAAGGATCTCAGTCAAATATGAAAGAGAAATAAAAAGCTTTACAGACAAGCAAAAGCTGAGAGAATTCAGCACCACCAAACCAGCTCTCCAACAAATGCTAAAGAATCATCTCTAAACAGGAAACACAGAAAAGGTATATAAACTTGAACCCAAAACAACAAAGTAAATGGCAATGGGATCGTACTTATCAATAATTACCTTAAATGTAAATGGGGTGAATTCCCCAACCAAAAGAAAAGACTGGCTGAATGGACATAAAAAGGAGACCCTTATATACGCTGTCTACAAGAGACCCACCTCAAAACGAGGGACACATACAGATTGAAAGTGAAGGGCTGGAAAAAGATATTTCATGCAAATGGAGACCAAAATAAAGCAGGAGTAGCAATATTCATATCAGATAAAATAGACTTTGAAATAAAGGCCATGAAAAGAGACAAGGAAGGACATTACATAATGATCAAGGGATCACTCCAACAAGAAAATATAACAATTATAAATATATATGCACCCAACATAGGAGCACCACAATACGTAAGGCAAATGCTAACAAGTATGAAAGGGGAAATTAACAATAACACAATAATAGTGGGAAACTTTAAAACACCAATACAATATATTAATGCATATATATGGAATTTAGAAAGATGGTAATGAACACCCTATACACGAGACGCAAGAGACACATAAGTAAAGAACAGAGTTTTGGACTCTGTGGGAGAAGGCAAGGGTGGGATGATTTGAGAGAAGAGCATTGAAACATGTATATTACCATATGTGAAATGGATCGCCAGTCCAGGTTCGATGCATGAGACAGTTCGATGCACTGGGACAACCCTGAGGGAAGGATGGGGAGGGAGGCGGGAGGGGGGTTCAGCATGGGGGACACATGTACACCCGTGGCTGGTTCGTGTCGATGTATAGCCAAAGCCACTACAGTATTGTAAAGTAATTAGACTTCAATTAAAATAAATAAATTACTTTTTTTTAAAAAAAAGAGAAGATTTAAAAACCAAAAGATAAACATTGAATGAATACTGTCCACCCAGAGAATCAACATCAGCTAATCAAATCCCACAAACCTTCCTTTTGGGGGACAAAGATGCTCTAATTCCCTGAATAGTAACATCTAAACATTGAGCTGCACAATGGAGTTGAAATGAAATCTAATTTATGAACACTGAGTGTGCTAGGTATTTGTGGAGGCACGGAAGGTCTAATAAAAAGCCATAATGACCCTTTTGGGATTGCCTGATATCAAGTTGGCAAAAATAGGAGGAAGTGGAAGACTTTCCAGGAGGAGGACTGTACCTAAACAATTTCATGGGACCACAGAGCTTCCAAGGTCTCCATGTGTGGGAAGTCTGTATGTTCCTTAAATAACTCATACTTAAGCTTAAACTGCTGGGCCCTGAAAATTAAACATCTCCTTTGATTAAGCTGCCTGCTCCACAGTCATGACAGAACACACAATAAAATACCATGTTCACGGATCTAAATGTTCTACATCACCTGCTTCCTTTGCCAAGTCAGGGGAGTCTCTTGCATTCTCAACTCCAGGCTTTGTGAATTAAAATATAGAAGGAGCTAATAAATAGAAACACATATAGTTAGATTTTCTCACAACAGAGAGTTAGACTTCCTCACAACCATAACAATTCATTTGTCTATTCATTTAAACAAAAACATGCTGAGCACTTATCAGTGTTTCTGGACTCTGATAATAAATAATAAACAGTTCATATCTTTGGGGAGCTTATGATCTACTGGAAAACAGGCATTTACACCACAGTGTCTTAAGTACAGAATGATTTGGGAGTGACAATTACCCAGCTTTAGGGGACTAGAAAGGCTTTCCAGAGGCACTGACATTTAAACTAAGTCTTTAAGAATGAGTAGGAGTTAGCCAAGTGAACCAAAAGGGAAAGTCTAGAACAAAGGCTGAGAAATGATAGACTATGACAATTAAATATGCAAACAATTTTATATTGCAGAGGCTGAAACACATGGTTGGAAATGGCAAGTGATAAGGACAGAAAGGTTACTTAGGACCAAATGATTATTATTTCTAACATTTATTGGGCACTTACTGTGCTACCCATCATACTAAGCACCTCACATATATAAACATGTTTAATCTTCACAACAATCCTAAGAGGTAGGTACTATTCTTAGCACCATTTTAAGATAAGTAAACTAGAGATTAAGTCCTTGCCCAAGGACACACAGTGAATAATTAGCAGAGTTGAGACTTCAATCTGGTTCTAGAGCCAACTCACAAGTGACCTTAGATGCCCTTCGATGACACCTGGGCTTTAACTCGAACACAATGGATTTTTTTTTTTTAAGACTGAAATAAAACACTGCAACACCAAATGCTGATAGGATAAGGAGCAGTAGGAACTCTCACTCATTGCTCTTGAAAACAAAATGGTACAGCCATTGTGGAAGACGGTTTGGCATCCTCTTAACAAATGATTCAGCAGTTCTGCTCCTTGGTATTTACCAAATGAGTTAGAAACTTACATTCACACAAAAACCTCACGCAGATGTTTGTAGTAGCTTTATTTATAATTGCCAAACTTGGAAGCAGCTAAAGTGTGTTTAGTAGATAAAAGGATAAAAACTGTAGTAAAACCATACAATGTAATATTATATAGCACTAAAAAGATATGAACTACCAAACTGATAGCTTACGGTGAATGATGTCTGATTCGTGATCTCTGAAGAAGGTTTAGCTTTGGGACCAGGGACCAGGCTTGATCACTCAAGAGCTTTTGTGTAGCAGTTTTATTAAAGTGAAAAAAGGGACAGAGAAAGCTTCTGACACAGACGTCAGAAGGGGGATGGAGAGTACCCTACCTTGCTGGTGTTAGCAAGGGAGTTATATGCTTTTTTTAATTGGTTATTACAATTAATGAAAAGAATGTCTCAAGGTTGCAAAAATTTTACCAGACCCATTCCCACAATTTACATTTTAGGGTAACAGGATTAGAACTTAACAGTAGAAAGATCCTACCAGACCCACTCCCATAATATACATTCTAAAATATTAGGATTAGTCAGAAGGTTTTCAGGAAGGAGAAACTGTCCTCAGGCAGGGTAGAGTGTCATTACATAATCCCTAGCACAGAGTTTAAACTGAGTTGTTTGTTGTGTAATCATCAGTGTGAGGCTTAAAAAAAAAAAAAAAAAAAAAAGTTTTATGTGACTAAGACTAAGGAATACAGAGGGGGAAAAAAGTTTGTCCTTTCCTCCTCTTTGAGAATTCCAGACTCCTATCTTCTCCTTTAGAGTCCCAGACCCCTTTCTCCTTCTGGGAGACCCCAGACTTCTTATCAACCTGCCTAGGAATTGACTCTCTCAAAACCACAGAAAAACATGGAGGAATTTTAAATGTATATTACTAAAGGAATAAGCCAATCTTTAAAAGGTTATGTACTATTTTACTCCAACTACTTGACATTCTGGAAAAGGCAAAACTATGGAGACAGTTTAAAACAATTGTTTTGTAGTTGTCAGGGGCTGAGGGAAGGGAAGGATGAAGAGGCAGAGCACAGAGGACTTTCTATACATGTCATCATATATTTGTCCAAATCCATAGACTATACAACATCAAGAGTGCACCCTAATGTAAACTATGGATTTTGTGTGATAATGATGTTATCAGTGCAAGTTCATTGACTGTAACATATGTACCACTCTGAGGCAGATAGTGGACAAGGTTGTGCCTGTTGGTGGAAGGGGGGAGGGAGGACAGAGCATGTAGGAACTCTGTACTTTATGCTCAATTTTGCTATGAACATAAAACTGCTTTGAAAAATAAAGCCCTATTTTAAGAAGAGATGGACTTCCCTGCTGGCTCAGAGATTAAAGCGTCTGCCTGCAATGCGGGAGACCCAGGTTCGATACCTGGGAAGATCCCCTGGAGAAGGAAGTGGCAACCCACTCCAGTATTCTTGCCTGGAGAAACCCATGGAGGGAGGAGCCTGATAAGCTACAATCCACGGGGTCCCAAAGAGTCGGACACGACTGAGCTAGTTCACTTTCACTTTCACTTTAAGAAGAGACAGAGACTGGGCTGAGAAGACTTGCAGGTTAGATGGTTCAGTTCAGTTCAGTTCAGTTCAGTTCAGTCCAGTCGCTCAGTCGTGTCTGACTCTTTGTGACCCCACGAATTGCAGCACGTCAGGCCTCCCTGTCCATCACCAACTCCCAGAGTTTATTAAAACTCGTGTCCATCAAGTCGGTGATGCCATCCAGTCATCTCATCCTCTGTTGTCCCCTTCTCCTCCTGCCCCCAATCCCTCCCAGCATCAGGGTCTTTTCCAATGAGTCAACTCTTCACATGAGGTGGCCAAAGTATTGGAGTTTCAGCTTCAGCATCAGTCCTTCCAATGAACACCCAGGACTGATCTCCTTTAGGATGGACTGGTTGAATCTCCTTGCAGTCCAAGGGACTCTCAAGAGTCTTCTCCAACACCACAGTTTAAAAGTGTCAATTTTCCGGCACTCAGCTTTCTTTATAGTTCAACTCTCACATCCATACATGACCACTGGAAAAACAAATTTCCACTTGACTAGATGGACATTTGTTGGCAGGTTAGATGGTTAGATCATTCTAAATGCAATGTTGCAAAATGAATGAATGGAGCAAGACTAGAGGCAGTTCAGTTCAGTTCAGTCACTCAGTTGTGTGCAACACTTTGCGACTCCATGCACTGCAGCATGCCAGGCTTCCCTGTCCATCACCAACTCCCGGAGCTTACTTAAACTCATGCATCCATCAGGTCAGTGATACCATCCAACCATCTCATCCCCTGTCGTCCCCTTCTCCTCCTGCCTTCAATCTTTCCCAGCATCAGAGTCTTTTCCAATGAGTCAGTTCTTCGCATCAGGTTGCCAAAGTGTTGGAGTTTCAGCTTCAGCATCAATCCTTCCAATGAATATTCAGGACTGATTTTCTTTAGGATAGACTGGTTGTATCTCATTGCTATCCAAGGGACTCTCAAGAGTCTTCTCCAACATCACAGTTCAAAAGCATCAATTCTTTAGCATTCAGCTTTCTTTATAGTCCAACTTTCACACCCATACATGACTAATGGAAAAACCAAAGTTTTCACTAGATGGAACTTTGTTGACAAAGTAATGTCTCTGCTTTTTAATATGCTGTCTAGGTTGGTCATAACTTTTCTCCCAAGGAGCAAGAATCTTTTAATTTCATGGCTGCAGTCACCACCTGCAGTGATTTTGAAGCCCCCCCAAAATAAAGTCTCTCACTATTTCCATTGTTTCTCCATCTATTTGCCATGAACTGATGGGACCAGATGCCACGATCTTGATTTTCTGAATGTTGAGTTTTAAGCCAACTTTTTCACTCTCCTCTTTCACTTCATCAAGAGGCTCTTAAGTTCTTCTTCACTTTCTGCCATAAGGGTGGTGTCATCTGCATATCTGAGGTTATTGATATTTCTCCTGGAAATCTTGATTCTAGATTGTGCTTCATCCAGCCCAGCATTTCTCATGATGTACTCTGCACATATTAAATAAGCAGGGTGACAATATACAGCCTTGACGTACTCCTTTCCCAATTTGGAATCAGTCTGTTGTTCCATGTCCAGTTCTAACTGTTGCTTCTTGACCTGCACACAGATTTCTCAAGAGGCAGGTAAGATGGTCTGGTATTCCCATCTCTTGAAGAATTTTCCACAGTTTGTTGTGATCTACACAATCAAGGGCTTTGGCTTTGTCATTAAAGCAGATTTAGATGTTTTTCTGGAACTCTCTTGCTTATCTGATGATCCAACGGATGTTGGCAATTTGATCTCTGGTTCCTCTGCCTTTTCTAAATCCAGCTTGTACATCTGGAAGTTCTTAGTTCATGTACTGTTGAAGCCTAGCTTGAAGGATTTTGAGCATTGCCTTGCTAGCATGTGAAATGAGCACAGCTGTGTGGTAGTTTGAACATTCTTTGGCTTGCCCTTCTTTGAGATTGGAGTGAAAACTAACCTTTTCCAGTCCCGTGGCCATTGGTGAGTTTTCCAAATTTGCTGACATACTGAGTCCTGCACTTTAACAGCATCACCTTTTAGGATTTGAAATAGCTCAGCTGGAATTCCATCACCTCCACTAGCATTATTGGTAGTAATGCTTCCTAAAGCCCACTTTACTTCACACTTTAGGATGTCTGGCTCTAGGTGAGTGGCCACACCATCGTGGTTATCTGGATCATTAAGACCTTTTTTTAATATAAACAATATTTAATGAATTTCTAATACAAAAAATACAGACATGTTACAAAACTGAGTTAAAATAAAAGCCTATAATAGTGTTAATCACACTTTATCATTTTAATATCATTAACAGATAAAAGTATTTGGATTAATAATGAAAAGTAAAGTAAAAAAGAAGTATTTTATTTTGGAAAGAAAAATTCTATCTCTTTTAAATAATCCTGCCTCTTTTTATAACTTTGAGGCCTTCTTTGAGGTCAAGGACTGTAAAAAACTGAGAGTGAGTTTGGTTCAAAAGAAAGCATTTCTTTTGTTTTCATTTCTTCCTTTTAGTTTCATTCCACATAAATGAAGAACCTAATGCTGTTAATTTTAATGTTGTCATGTTTTTCTTATACTTGAGTGATCCAAGGTAGTAGCTGATTGCACTTCCACAGAGGGGCCTATCCAGCAAGACTTGTAGACTCTAGGGCTTCGCTTTTTGCATAAAATAAATACTGGGTCTTTGAATTTGATCTCAAAATGATCAGGCTTCAGATTTTTCAATACTTGAAATAGTAGTAGTTTACTAATGTAATTACTAATATTTCAGTATTTAGAAATAGCTTTTTATACCAAAACATCAGAATATCAAAAACTAGCACTAGAATCACTAATACAAATGCTGGGACATTCTGATGCACCCGGAAAAGTAAATCTTTCACTTCCATCTAAGTTATTGCGTTATTGCTATTGTTGTTCAGTCGCCAAGTCACATCCAATTCTTTGTGACCCCATGGACTGCAGCACACCAGGCTTCTTTGTCCCTCCCCATCCCCAGGAGTTTGCCCAAGTTCATGGACTTTGAACTGGTGATGCCATCCAAACTCATCCTCTGTCACCCTCTTCTCTTTCTGCCTTCAACCTTTCCCAGCATCAGGCTCTTTTCCAATGAGCCAGCTGTTCATATCAGGTGGTCAAAGTATTGGAGCTTCAGCTTCAGCATTAGTCCTTCCAAAGAGTATTCAGGGTTGATTTCTTTTAAGGTTGACTGGTCCGATCTCCTTGCAGTCCAAGGGACTCTCAAGAGTCTTCTCTAGCACCACAGTTTGAAAGCATCAGTTCTTTGGCACTCGGCCTTCTTTACTGTCCTGCTCTCACATCCATACATGACTACTGAGAAGACCATAGCCTTGACTTCAGGGACCTTTGTTGGCAAAGTGATGTTTTTGCTTTTTAACTCAATGTCTACGTTTATCATAGCTTCCTTGCCAAGAAGCAAACATCTTCTAATTTCATGGCTACTATCACCACCACAGTGATTTTAGAGCCCAAGAGGAAATCTGCCACTGCTTCCACCTTTTTCTCTTCTATTTGCCATGAAATGATGGAACCAGTTTTCATTCCAATCCCAAAGAAAGGCAATGCTAAAGAATGTTCAAACTACCGCAAAGTTGCACTCATCTCACACACTAGCATAGTAATGCTCAAAATTCTTCAAGCCAGGCTTCAGCAATATGTGAATAGAGAACTTCCAGATGTTCAAGCTGGATTTAGAAAAGGTAGGAACCATAGATCAAATTGCTACATCTGTTAGATCATAGAAAAAGCAAGAGAGTTCCAGAAAAACATCTACTTCTGCTTTACTGACTACACCAAAGCCTTTGACTGTGTACATCACAACAAACTGTGGAAATTCTTCAAGAGGTCAGAGTACCAGACCACCTTACCTGCCCTCTGAGGAATCTGTATGCAGGTCAAGAAGCAACAGTTAGAACTGGACATGGAACAACAGACTGGTTCTAAATTGGGAAAGGAGTATGTCAAGGCTGTATAATGTCACTTTATTTAACTTATATGCAGAGTACACCATGTGAAATGCTGGGTTGGTTGAAACACAAGCTGGAACCAAGATTGCTGGGAGAAATATCAATAACCTCAGATACAAAGATGATACCACTCTTATGGCAGAAAGCGAAGAAGAACTAAAGAGCCTCTTGATGAAAGTGAAAGAGGAGAGTGAAAAAGTTGGCTTAAAACTCAGCATTCAAAAAACAAAGATCATGGCATTCGGTCCTATTACTTCATGGTAAATAGATGGGGAAACAATGGAAACAGTGACAGACTTTATTTTATTGGGCTTCGAAATCATTGCAGATGGTGACTGCAACCATGAAATTAAAAGATGGTTTTCCTTGGAAGAAGAGCTATGACCAACCTACACAGCATATAGAAAAGCAGAGACATTACTTTGCTGACAAAGGCCCATCTAGTCAAAGCTATGGTTTTTCCAGTAGTCATGTGTGGATGTGAGAGTTGGACCATAAAGAAAGCTGAGTACTGACGAATTGAAGCTTTTGAACTGTGATGTTGGAGAAGACTCTTGAGAGTCCCTTGGATAGCAAGGAGATCCAACTAGTCTATCCTCAAGGAAACCAGTTCTGAGCATTCATTGGAAGGACTGATGTTGAAGCCGAAACTCCAATACTTTGGCCACCTGATGTTAAGAACTGACTCATTGGAAAAGACCCTGATGCTGGAAAAGATTGAAGGCAGGAGGAGAAGGGGACAACAGAGGATGAGATGGTTGGGTGATATCACCGACTCAATGGACATGAGTTTGAGTAAACTCCGGGAATTGGTGTGGACAGGCAGGCCTGGCGTGCTGCAGTCCATAGGGTCACAAAGAGTCGGACATGACTGAATGACTGAACTGAACTGAACTGATCCTGCCCTACTTTGGTCTCCAGAGAATCACGGAGGAACCTGACAGAGAAGAATAGCAGCTTCTGAGATCTCTGCATCAGTGGCTACTCTAGAGGCCAGGCTGGAGTGGAATGACAAGGCCTTGATTATTGCCTATAAACTGCATATGCTCAATGGTGGCACCATAAACTGGGGCTGACCTATTTAGCTTCTTACTCCCAGGTGAGTCAAAAATACTAATCTCCTGGTTAACAAATAATGAAAATCTTCCTAAACAGGGGGTTTGGGGACTTATAGGACCTGATATGAACCAACTGCACACCAGAGTTCTTACTGCAAAGCGTAGTCTTTGTTTTCTACTGAGTAGCTTCATTTCAGACTGCTGCATGAGACTGAGGTCTCTCAGAGGCATGCACGCTGTGCACAAACAGAGACCGGCGTGAGGAGACCAAGGAGCCACCAAAGCCCACACATTCGCATGGCCCAACCCCAGAGTCCAGAGGCAGTGAAAGGCCTGGATTCTAGACTCCTCATGGGATGAACAAGCTTATGTGAGACTTTACTGGCCTCTGGTCCTGCTCCTACAAACTGATACTCTGTATGCTGTTTCAGAACATCCCAACCCAGGGATCGGCTGGAAGGCATGGCTGTCTTCAGGAAGAAGCACTGCCCCCACCTAGATTTGTTGGCGAGTGACCTCCATTTAACCCTGAAGCAAGGGAGATGCACACCTTACAGAACAGGATCCAGAAGGAAGAAGTGCAGCACCTCTGCCCTCATCATTTCACCTCTCTGGGTTCCAGTTTCCTCAAGGACAATGATGGATAGGAAATGATTGGCATGGTGCCTGGTAGTAGGGTGCTAACTATTGCCACCTACTGCTCCCTTCATTTCTCCTCACCCAGCCGAGCTCATCACTGGCGTCAGGTTTGCTTTGGAGCATACCTGTCTCTCCCTAACAGAACAATAAACCAAGGATAAAACAGGCCCCTCTGGGCCTTTATAGTGCTGGCACTCAAGTCTGATCGCTGTGTCTCAGTTATTAGGTGCTCACCAGAGATGCCAAGAGGGTGTAAGAAGCACCCCACAATAGCCGTTTCTTCCTCAGTACAGTAGAAATAATAAGGAAACTCTGGTTGTGGTTGAATAGACTCAGCTCTCTGCCAGTTACTCACTGTTTGCCTCAGCCTCCTCAACTACAATGAACCTGTTGTGAGGATTAAAAAATAATAATAATAAAATACCTGATGTTCCATAAACATGAGTTATTATTAAAGTACAGTGTTAAGAACCAGATGAAATCACTGCTGTGAAAAACCTTTTGTAAACTGTAGGGTGGCAGGCAAATCTCTGATGGTGCATTAGATAGCTTTCAGAAGCCCTGAAAAGGGGACAATTAACTCAGATGGATAACATGGAAGGTTAAGAAATGGACAGGTAACACTGGCTGAAGGATCAATAGGCACTGGAAGCAAAGAAGAGGAAGCCTGAAGTGAACAGCATGAGCAAAAGTGAGCATGATGACGACACCTAGAAAGAAAGTGGGGCTGATATGCACATCAGCAGCCCCCTTCCGGTACCAAGGCAGGACAAGACACAGTCATGCTGTCACTCTTCTTTTTGGCTGCATCGGGTCTTGGTTGGGGCACGCAGGGTCTTCATTGTGTCATGCAGGATCTTTCACTGCTGCACACAGACAGTCCTGTTGTGGCACACAGGTTCTGGAGCGGGCAGACTTAAGTAGTTTCAGCGTGAGGGCTTAGTTGCTCTGCAGCATGTGGGATCTTGGTTCCCTGACCAGAAATCGAATCCACGTCCCCTGCGTTGCAAGGCAGATTCTTAACCACAGGACCATCATGGACGTCCCCATGTGGTCACTCTAACTGATCTGAGCTTCCTAAGTCTATGCCCGGCCAGGATCAGGAGTCAGCAAGCCATGGGCATGGACACAGACCGGTAACATTGTTGACCCGCTGCTAAATACAAATATGCCCCATAGTTGTGCTCATTTCCTGGGAGAGTAACACAGAAGAGCCCTAATCTTAGGAATCAGCACCAACCACATAAGCAGTTATCTACTTAGGACAGTAACCACTTTGCTGATCTTCTTTCCCTCATCTGTTAAATGAGGAGAATTTAAAAACCCAGACAAACCTTTTAGCCAACCCAAGGGAACGGCTACCCACTCCACTATTCTGGCCTGGAAAATTCCAAGGGGATTCTATACAGTCCATGGGGTTACAGAGTCGGACAGGATGGAATGACTCAAAAAAAAAAAAAAAATAGCATTTCAGAGTCTGGTTAGCTAACAACACAAAAATCTAGTCAACTCATCATAATGCAGAATCTGTGAGACCCCTCAACTTGTTTTCCTGCAACTAGATGGTCCCATCTCAGGGTGATGGGAGACAGTAACACCCGAAATGTGTTGCTTACATCCAGTCTACTCTGTGGCTTCCCTGGTGGCTCAGACGGTAAAGAATCTACCTGCAGTGTGGGAGACCTGGGTTCTATCCCTGGGTCAGGAAGATACCCTGAAGGAGGGCATGAACCCACTCCAGTATTCTTGCCTGGAGAATCCCATGGACAGAAGAGCCTGGCAGGCTACAGTCCATAGGGTTGCACAGAGTCGGACACAACTAAAGCGACTTACCACACACACAGTTAATTCTATAATCTCATTGTGACTGCTGTCACTGCAGAAAACCCTGCTTCACAAAGACAAGACATTGGAAATGCAAGCAGGCTTTTCAGTGCTTTTGTGGCTATCTCAGGATATTGTGCCTTGACTTTAACCCAGGAAGTATGGAGATTTGAAGTTATCTCAAATATACTTTATGGCCACCATTATTTTCGATCTCAACCAATTGATCCTTAGCACGGACAAAGTCAATTAACCTGGCTTATTCACAAATGGGCCACAGATACATTCCTTCCCAGTTTGAGGGTGTGTTGTGGTTGTGAAGTCATGCTCAAACTCTACTGAAAGCTGAGATCAGTGATTACGCACCAGCTGGGAGAAAGACAGCCCTAGCTCAGTCTCTTTCAAAATCTCTCCTAATGTTTTAAACATGTCAAAAACCCCAATGTTCACTCATTGCCACTATAATTTTAGTTTGGCTTTGAATGCAGCCACTTTATTTGCTGACTTGAACACAACTGCTATTCTCCCCTGAAGTGACAGATACAGTTTGTTAAGCAGGTTGAATATGTCACACAAGTAAGTAAGTTTTGCAACCCATTCTGGGTCACCAAAATGTGCTGCCAGTGGTGACTATTTCTCTGAGAAAGAAATCTCTGGAGTGACTCTTGTTTTTTGTTGTTGTTGTTGTTTTTTAATTGTAGGCTAATTACTTTACAATATCTGGCCATAGAAAAATGGTACAGATGAACCTATTTGCAGGGCAGGAATAGAGACACAGATGCAGAGAACAGACATGTGGACAGAGGGGCAAAGGAGAGGGTTGGACTAGCATATATACACCACCATGTGCACAACAGATAGCTCCTGGGAAGATGCTGGGTAGCACAGGGAGCTCAGCTCGATGTTCAGCGATGACCTTGAGCAGTGGGGGTGCAGTGGGAGGGAGGCTCACCAGGGAGGGGATACATGTATACTCACAGTTGATTCATGTTGTGCTACAGCAGAAACTAACACAACATTGTCAGGTAATTATAATCCAATTTTTAAAAAAACTCTGGCCAGTGATCTACCTTTAGAAAGCCATCTCACTTTCGTGTATAAGAAAAGACATGTGTGCTCTGCGTCAATCTTCTCATAGACCTGCATGAGTAGACGTGAGTTAAAGGCACGTACTTCAATGTGGTTTATAATTTTAATCACATCCTGCAAAATGTTAAGTTCAGGAGACATTTTTCGCCTAGCCAGCATTTCTCTATGGATGACCCAGTGCATAGCCTCACACTCAGAATCAACCTCTTTGACCCAAGTAGAGAAACCAGAAAGCTGTCCAGTCTTGGCAGACACTCCATCCATGCATATACTGACATAAAATGACCAACTTAGTTTTCCTTATATATAATCAAAGACTTGAATAGCTCTGCAGCTGCAGTGTTGGTTGGCAACAAGAATGCACATAACATATCCTCGCGCATATCCTCCTGAAAAAATTATAGCACAAAAACAAGAATCGTTGCCTTGTTGTCAGCATCGGTGGATTCATCAACCTGGATTGCATACCATGGTGACTCATTAATCCTAACAATTGTGCCTCAATATCTTCTGTTATTTCATCAAGTCATCTAGTTACAGTGCTAGCAAAAAGAAGAACACATGCCACCTTTTGAACTGCAGTCTCTCGTAAAAGTTCACGACAAATGTCCATAGCAGCAGGCAGGATCAACTCTTCACCAATAGTAAAGAGCGTCTTAGTTTTAGCAATGCAGTTAGCCACTAAAAATGATGCTCTCAGGGCAGACACATTTGATGAAGTGGTGGCCTTCAATAATTGCTTCAGTTCTTCATGTTCACATTTTTTTCTTTTGAAAAACTCCAAAGGCTTGTGTTTTAATGCAGGGTGCTTGGTCTTTATGTGGTGAAGCAGTTTTAAAGTTTCATGGCTTCATTGGACAGCCGGTCACCACATATTAAACAGAGTGGGTTTGGAGAATGTGAATCACCTCTGCAATGAACCCATTCATTTAAGTAGGACTCTTGGTATTTTCTTTTAAATGCAGCTTTCTTTTTCTTGGCAATCTTAAGAGTCTTCTGCAGTCTCATCATTGGGTTTTTCCCTGTTTTCAAAGAAGCTCTCCAGCAAGGTTTGTTGTTCATTTTGACTAGGGTTAGGCATGTGGACCTACCAAAACTGTGACTGAGACAAGTGAGCAGTGCAGGAAAAGAGGCATGGATGGAAGCGGTAAATAAAATAATGGGCAGGGTCACACATGGACTAAAATAAGCGTTAGATTCTGACTGAAAGCCTGCCGCTAGATGCAGCTTGTCACTTGTCACTCACTGATAGGATTTTGATGAGTCTGCAAGCAATTGATTTTGGTCTCTGTGCAGTCAACTAACAATAATCTGTATTTGCAGCCACTTACCAGGGCTAGCCTCATCACCGCAACACCACCTCAGATCATTAGGCATTAGATTCTCTTAAAGAGCACGCAACCAAGGTCCCTCACATGCGCAGTTCACAATAGGGTTTGCGTTCCTATGACAATCTAATGCTGCTGCTGATTTGACAGAAGGAGCAGCTCAGGCAGTAATGTGAGCAATGGGGAGCAGCTGTAAATAAAGATGATGCTTTGTTCACCGGCTGCTCACCTCCTGTTGTGTGGCTCAGTTCCTAACAGGCCACAGATAGAAACCAGTCTATGGCCTGGGGTTTGGTGAACCCAAACTTAACATAATAAACAAATGCCAATATAACTGGCTCCTGTTTATCTATTCAACTTCATCCTGGGCCTTTAGTTCCAGGTCATTATATTCCATTCACACTGGCCCTCTTGCAATTTGTAGAACAAGCCAGGCATCTTTCCTTTCCTGAATGATTCTTTGCATGGTTCATTCCTCAAACTGTAGATCTCAGCTTAAATATTACCTCCTCAGAGATGTCTCCCTCAACCACTGTATCAAAAGAGGCCCCTCACTATGACTCTTCATCACAGCACCCTGACCATCCCCCATATGGCATATCAGTCTGTAATAATGATTCTTTGACTGATGTCTCTCCCACTAGGCTGTAAGCACTATTAGGTGAGGAGCTCACTGCTATCTCCAGTGCCTAGCATTACCCTCAATATCGTACCCTATAGACAGTAGGCACACAAGATATATTTGTTCAGTGAATCAACAAATGAGAAAAGACTCAAAAAACAGAACATTAAAAAAAAAACCCTACAGACATCGTATCACACATCACAGAGACAAAAGGCGGGGAGAATAAGGGAACTCACACTTCAGTACGGGAACTGAGAATGACTAGGATGTACACCTAACACTAACTTAGGTTAGTTCTCTTTCTAGAGTCTCATATAATCGTAGGAGGTCAATATTAATATCTCCACTTTATAAATCAGGTAACTGAAGCTCAATCTGCTCAAGTAGCAAAACAGGTAACAGCATCAGTTTTACCCCAGATTTGTTAACCTCTTTCCTCCAAACCATGATGCTTCCCTAGAAATTAAACTGCTGCTATATTTTTATCATGAAATACTTCTCTATTATACATATAAATTATATTTACACATGAATCTATCTATCTCTACCCCAAGAACCTGTTGTTGTTGTTGTTTTTTCAGGTTCATCCTAAAGGCTATAACAAATATCTCCTGCTACCTGAAATAAGTGAAGACAGAACGCAGCAGCAAATCCAAACTACAAAGAAGTCACACATTTTGTTGGAACAATTTTCTTGAAGCCTTTATTTCTTCAGAGAGTAAAAAGCAACCATGATTAGGAAGTAAGTCTGTGTTCTGAATTCATTTTGGGGGACCTGAGGTCAACTTATACTGGCTTATTTACCACCTTTCCCTAGCTCCAAACATTGTTCTGCTGGTCGCAGAACATGCAAAGTTAAATGGTCTAGGGGGATCAGATCCACAGTCCTGATTTCATTATTAGAGACTCCAAGTATTTAAACAAACAAATGAAACCACCTGGCTTTTTACCTCCAACCACCTTTGGGTGAAGTAACCATCTTAACAGAAGAAAGGTGGGGTCTGGATGTCTCCCAAAGGTTCTACTAAGAGACTCACAAGATTATCAGAGCAGAAGGAGCCTTAGAGACCATCTTAAATTCTCTCTTTTAACAGTTTAGGGAAAAGGTTCAGACAGACAGTCACTTATTTGCCTAAGAGAAACAAGACTCCTAACTTCTAGTCAAGTGCTCTTTCCACCACAACACAGCACCTCCCTAATCAAGAACTAGTGGCTGATTATGCCAGAGTACCAGTAGACAGTAGTCTAGGTAACACAGATTATAAATCTCAAATTTTTCTCTTACTCTCCATCATTTGGAAAACTTTGAACAAAAATAATATACACAGTAAAAACAAAGGCAATGAGGAAGAGCTATTTTAATTTTGATATTAAATATTCTTCCAAAAACATAATTTTACCCCACATTTTACTGAGTTATTAGAAATGACATTAGCATTAGAAAAACTAGGAAGATAAATGTGGTTAAACTAACATACGAAAAAGGAAAATTATAATTAAGAATGTTACAAATTTAAATTAATACAAGATTATAATTTGAAAACTGTGCATCTCAAAGCAAACTCCATTCACTGAATTACTTTCAAAACAGCATTTTGTGACTCTTACACACTGATTTTTTCAAGAACAAATCTCATTTAAAAATATTTTTATTTTAAAAAATAGGCCTGGGTTCAGTGGTAGATTTTTACTCCCAAGCTTTGATCACATTTCTTTGATTTGGGAAGAAAATGCCACTTTGATGGCATGAAATTCAAATTTTTAAAGTTTATTTTTTTAAAAACAAAAATCCCAGTACAGAATTTTAAAAATTATCACTGGGAAATATATTAATGTCATTAAATGCACAACATTAATTACTGGTCAGCTAATAATGGTATTCTGTTTCTTCCCTCATTTTCCCAAGGAAAACTTGAAATTTCAGCAGAATAATCTTCAAATATACATTATTAGCAAAATGAGAGCTTCTGTTTACATACGTTTTGTATTTTGCTATTTCTAACTTTATTCTAAAACTCAATTTTACCCCCAAACCATAATTACCACATTAACTCTGTGATGCACATTTGTTTGCAACTCAGCAAAGCAGTAGTAAACCATCAGGTTCTATTCACCCAGTGCTTAGAAAAAACAGAACTGATCACACCCATTTAAAAACAAATCTCATGCTATTTCCCAATGTATAGTTTCAATCTAAGTTCTGACAATGAAATATATGGATATATATCTATATATCTCATCTTGATCTTCAAAGGAGGCAAAGGGAGTTCACAGCTTAGCTTTGCCAGGCTGAAGCTGGAGATTTTGTAATTTCATAGCCAGACCCATGTTGCCGTTGATTTTCAATTTGCCTTGAAAGAAGGCCTGTGAGGAAGAAAAAATAACATTTATTATTTGCTTTTTTTGTTTTGAGATCACTGATATTTCTAGATTATCCATAGGGTCACAAAGAATTGGACATGACTGAAATGCCTTAGCACACATGCACTAAACTATCCAGCCCCAAGATGATTTATTTATCCAGGTGTCAAACTTTCTTCAAAATATGAAACTTGGCTTTCCATAACAGATTTAGCACCTGATTCATCACAAGGGTGAATTTGTAAAAGTCATGCTTTACACAGAGCAGTCAAAAGGAACACTTTTCCAAAATCTGTTCTCTTAGAAACTGAGTCTGCCATTACCTGTCTTCCTCAAAGGAGGTACATTTTCCACATATTAGGCAGAGTGGGCTCATGCTAGACTGATTTTATTTAAAAACATTACACGTTCAGTGGGTCTGCCAGCAGGGAGGAAAAGCACATGTGTAACATACTTAGAAACTTGGGATTTGATTACAGATGCATCTATGCAATGAAACGTCACCATTTTTCTCCCTTTTTTGTATTCCCTACAGAGGGAGGCAGAGCAGCTTGCTGAGACTGAGGCACCTGTGTGAATCTTTGGCTCAATAAGGAGACTCGAACCAGTCCCAAGTGCAGAGATTCAACTTCTTCCATTTAACAACTGCCTGGGAGGATTTTCCTGCTGGTCCAGTGGTTAAAAATCTGCCTTCCAATGCAGGGAACATGAGTTTGAACCCTGGTCCAGGTAGATTCCACATGCTGCAGGGCAAATTTAAGTCTGTGCATCACAACTACTAAAGCCTGTGCACTCTAGAGAAGATATGAACATTAGCACATTAACGCAAAGGTCTCCCACATTTATCTTTAATTCCTCTGGGTGCTAACAGGTGTTCAGGAAAAGTAAGCTGACATTTCACTCTGCAAATGGGTGGTAAACAGATAAACTGAGAAAACAAAGGCAGTGGAGTGTGAAGCCTGACCACGCTACCAAGTGAGTGTATGGAGTGCACAGTGGCTGAGCTGCAGTGGGTGGGAAGGGGGACGTGCCAGCTCTGACACTGGTGGCCTCTGTTCTTTCCAGATTTTGAAGAGGGTGCAGTGGGTGGAAATGTCAGTGTCAATGTGTGTATTCAGTTGAAACGTCATAGATGTAAGTCTCTCACTTGTCAATGCATCAGCTGAAATGTGCTTAGTTGCTAAGAATAACCATTTTTAAAAGGAATACAAATAGGAGTCAGATTTAGTTGTTTTATCTAATCTTTCAAATTACGAGGGTACCATAGGAACAAGACCTGAAACAAATCAGGCTGAGTTAACAACAACAAAAAAAATAAAGTTATAATGGAAGCAGCATCCTAGTTTCCTTTGTACTATCTACGGATAACATACATCAAGTTTACTCAACATTGTGCAACTAAAGGGTATAAGAAGAACCCAGACAACTGGAGGCCTGAAAAATCTATACAAGGCATAAATACATTTTAGAGAAATACAAATGGTGGTGCTAGTGGTGAAGAACCTGCCTGCCAAAGCCGAAGACATAGACGCAGGTTCAATCCCTGGATCGGGAAGACCCTGGAGGAGGGCATGGCAACCCACTCCAGTATTCTTGCCTGGAGAGTCTCATGGACGGAGGAGCCCAGCGGGCTACAGTTCACAGGGTCACAAAGGGTTGGACACGACTGATACAACTTAGCATGCATGCACACCAGGCACCATGTTAAGTTCTAAAGACACAAGGATGAACAAGATATGGTTTGTTTCCTTGAGACAAACACAATCTAAATCTAATGGGGAAGAGACAGGCACATTATGACTAGCATAATGAAACAAGTGCTAGGTTAGCAGTCCAGCAAGTGGCCCAGAAGAGGGACTGACTATAGCTCCCCAACAATGTGGTAGCAGGTCTTTAAATATAACATCTAAATTCATGTTGTTTTGTTATATTAATATTTATTTATTTGGCTATGTCGGTTCTCACTTGCAGCATAAGGGACCTTTAGTTGCAGAATGTGAACTATTAGTTGTAGCATGTGGCATCTAGTTCCCCGACCAGGGATCGAACACAAGCCCCATGAATTGGGAGTGCAGAGTCTTAACCACTGAACCACTAGGGAAGTCCCTAAGTTCATTTTGAAAGACAAGGAGTTTGTCAAGGAAGTCACAGCTCAGACAAAAAAAAAAAAAAAAGAGCACAGGCAAAGATACGAAAGTAGAAGGTCTTGCCTCTGTGACCACCGGCCCCTCCTTCTATCTGAATGACTCCTATTCTCCACCTGTACACTGCTGATTCCTGATCACTCCCAGGACAAAGCCAAGTGTTGTTTCCTCTGTGAAGCCTTCTCTGACAGCCCAGGAAGACATGGCTTCTCTTCTTCCACCCTCCCCAACCACAAGCCAGACAGGGCACCATGACTATTTGGCTTATTCTTCTGCAAACCTGTCTTGTACCAAATTGTGGATGCCCTGAACAAGTGAACTATTTCTTATTCATCTGGACATTTCTAGCACACAAGGCAGTGGCTGGCCCGTGGTTAGATCCACAACTGTTTGTCATTCACTAAGTGGACATTTGGGGAACACTGAGTTTTGTGGGTTTGACCTCTTCAGATTTTATGGGATGAGGCTGAGACAGGTGATGAAGTCAAATGGGCTGAAACCCACCTGTGCGTGTATTTGTGCTAAGTCGCTCAGTCATGTCCAACTTTTTGCAACCTCATGAACTGTAGCTAGCCAGGCTCCTCTGTCCATGGGGGTTCTCCAAGCAAGAATATTAGAGTGCCCTCCTCCAGGGCATCTTCCCAGCCCAGGCATCAAACCCAGGTCTCCTGTATTGCAGGCGGATTCTTTACCAACTGAGCCATCAGGGAAAAACCAAAACACATCTAATATAAGGATATAAGCACCATCATACATACCGTCTGAGGATTCATTTTACCAGTCATCAAAGCCAGTAAGTCCGAGTCAGCCATTGTGATTGTGCAGTCAGCCTTCTTATCTAAAACAGACATTCAGAAAGAAAGAGAAAAGGGGAGTGTTCAGTTTCATGTGTACATTTTAGTCAAAAGTCACTGACTGCAACAGAATCACACCCAGTGTTAGTGTGGGCACATGGGCATTCATATACACTCTACAGTAGCCTGGTAAAATGTGGCATAAATCACAAGCAATCTTGATATTTAGCAAGAGGGAATACATTAAATAATGATGGTATATTCATATAGTGGGGTACAATGCAGCCATTAGATGATGAGGATCTACATTTCACTGACCTGAAAAGATACTCATATTATACTGTTCATGATACGGTTACACAAGCCAGTTACAAAACGAACTATAAGCATGAACCCACGTTTTGCTTAAAAACAGATATTCAATTATATATGTACAGGAAAAACATCTGTAAACTTGGAGACCAATATAATAATAGTAGCTACTGTGGCACACAGACTCTAAGGTGACCCCTGTGATCGTTGCCTTCCAGTTTTCATTCATGCCTTCGTATAATCCCCTATTCTCGAGTATGGTCAGGACCTGTGACTTGCTTCTAGCCTGCAGAACATGAGAAAGATGATGGTCTGTCATTCTTGTGTTGTATTACATTATATAAGACTCTCTCTTGCTGGCCTACTTTGTCTCACTCTCCTGCTGGCCTTGAATAAGCTAGCTGCTATCCTGTGAGCTACATACTGCACAGGGAGAGAGCCACATGGCAGGGTACTGGCCTTTAGGAGCTGAGGGTAGACTCTGGTCTATAACCAGTAAAAAAAAAAAAAAAAAAAAAAAACAAACCTGATGCTATCATTCTTACAGTTGCAAGGAAGTTACTTCTGCAGCAACATGATTGAGCTTGTATTTAAACCCCTTCTCCAGCCAAGTCTCCAGATGACAACCCAGCCCTGGACAACACGCTGACTGCAGCCTGCAAGACCTTATGCAGAGGACCCAGCTAAGCTGTCCTCAGCCAACTTACCCATGGAAGCTATGAAGTAATAAATGTGTGTGTTGTTTTAAACCACTAAGTTAGTGGTCATTTGTCACACAGTAATAGCAGATGCATGCCTAGTGATATCTGGGCTTAACAAAACCTTTCTGCAAAGGATCAGACATTACATATTTTAGGCTGTGTGAGCCATTAGGTCTCTACTGCAACGCATCTACAGCACAACCCTGCACCCACTGCATTAGAGCAGCCACAGATGATACATAAACAAATGCATGCAGCTGGACTCCAACAAAACTAGTTTCAAAACAGTAGCAGACCAAAAGGGAGAAATTATTTGTAACTCATTTATCTAACAAAGAACTTGTAGCCAGAAAATATAAAAAAACTCCTATCACTCAATTAGAAAAGGGTGGATAGACCAACACAAAAATAGGTAAATAAACAGGCACATACAAAAGATCTCCAAACGGCCAAAGATAGCACATGAAATGGTGCTCAGCTCCACTAATCATCAGAAAAATGCAAATTTAAAGTATAGATCAGATACTACAACATACCTACTACAATGAATAGCTTCAAAAATACCCAGTGCTGGTGAGGGTGAACAGCTAAAAGGTCAATATAACGCTAGAGGGACTGTAAAATGTTACAGTCACTTTAGAAAACAGCCTGGAAGTTTCTTAGAAAGCTAAAAACACAAATGGCACATAACCTGGTAATCCCACTCTTAAGTGTTTACTCAAGAGAAATGAAAACATAAATCCACATAAAAACCTGTATATGAATGTTCATAATGGCTTTATTCAAACTGCCAAAACCTGGAAAAAAGACATATATACATCAGCCAGTGACTGGATAAGCTACTCAGCAACAAAAAAGGAACAAAACTACTGACAGTACATGAAAGAAGTGGGCTCAAAAAGCTGCAGGCTATCATGATTCCATTTGCAGTTTATGACATTCTGGAAAAAGTGAAACCACAGGGACAGAAATCAGATCAGGGGTTGCCAGGGCCTGAGCATGAGAGAAGGGGATTGACTACAAAAGGAGACAAGGACATTTTTTTGAAATATTCTGTATCTTGATTTTTGGTAGTGGCATACAACTGTAGGCATTTGTCTAAATTCATAGAATTGTAATCTAAAAAAGGTAGATTTTATTGTACATAAATTATACCTTAAAGAACTTGACTTTAAAAAAAAAAAACTAAATTACCAAAGTACTGTCAAAAATGTGGAGCAAATAAAACTCTCATATAACACTGAAGAGTAATACAGCAGAGAATTAAAACAGTATGTCCACAAGGAAACTTGGCTGTATGGTAGCTCATGAGTTAATATTTCTATTCCTGATTATATGCCAAATGGAGATAAGTACGTATGTCCACTAAAAGACACACATGAGAATGTCTGTAATGGCTTTATTCACTAACACCCCAAAATGGAAACATGTAAAGATATATCAACCATGAACTGAATAAATAAATTCTGATGCATTCACATAGTAAAAATGAACTAACACTACATGCAATAATATAATGAATCTTACAATAATGAAAGAAGCCACAAGTCAAACAGTAAATATTGTATGGCTCCATCTATATGAATTTCCAAAATAAATAAAATTCAACTTATGGTAATAGAACTTGGAATAGCGGTTCCTTTGGGGAATGATCAGAGATGGGAGGTGATATGCGGGAGGTTTCTAGAGTGCTGGCAACATTCTACATCTTGAGCTGGGAGATGTATTCATTTGTTAACATTTATTTGCCTGTACACTCAGATTTATGCCCTTCTTTATGGACTAGACATCAAAAAAATTTTACACAAAACAAAAAATCAGGTGGCGGGATGAATTTGGCCCACAGGCCACCATTTGTCAACTCTTGATATATATAGATGGTAAGATTATAGGAGAGTAACTTTTTCATTTTATTTCTCTATTTTTCATACTTGATTATGTATCACTTATATAAAAACAAAGTTTTTAAAATAATAATTTTAATACTATAATCAAAGTATAATGGCAAAAAGGCCATATCACAAAGACCCTAAATTCTTCTTGCAAAATCAGCCATGTCTACTTTGGACAAATGAGAGGTTTCAAGTGCCAAAGGAAAAATTCACCAAGAAATTAAAATTTTCAGCAGTCAGTGTTTTAGGTAATCAGTATAACAACAGTACTCTAATAGCACTACAACTGATAACAGTAATAATATCAAATTATGGCCCAACAGTTAGCTAATCTTTGCCTTAATTAAAAAAAAAAAAATAGCAGTTGCTATCGTCTGAATGTCTGTATCCCCCCAAAACTCATATGCTGAAATCCTAATGCTTGATGCTATAGTATTAGTATGGAGGGCCTTCCGGGGTCATGACAGTAGAGCCCTTATGAATGGGATTTATGCCTTATTAAGAGGCTTCAGAGAGACCCTGAGCCCTTGGACAATGTGAGCCCACAGTAAGAAAGCACTGGCTATGAACCAGGAAGAGGGGCCTCACTAAATGTGATCATAGCAATGTCCTGATCTTGGACTTCCAGTCACCAGAACTATGACAGATAAATTCCTGTTGTTTATGCACCACCCAGGCAGTGGTATGTTCAATACAGCAGCTCAAATGGACTAGGATGGGGATAAACTATTAAAGTATATGATGCCCGTATTATTAACTAAAACAATATTGGAAATTAAAAATTTTTGTATGTCTTAGAATGCAGGGGTAACCCTTAAAAGGACTGTGATTTAACAGCCATTCCATCTTTGCCTGTAACAAAATTTTCTCATTACATGAAAAAAGGTCTAAAGTCGTAAAAATTAAGGTATTTATGGGGGGAGGGGTGGGATGGATTGAGAGATTGGGATTAACATATACACATTACTATGTATAAAACAGATAACTAATGAGAATCTACTGCAGCACAGAGACCTCTACTCTGTGCTCTGTGGCGACCTAAATGGATGGAAATCCAAAAAAGAAGGGATGTATGTATACATATAGGGCTTCCCTGGTGGCTCAGATGGTAAAGAATCTGCCTGCAATGTGGGACGCCGAGTTCAACTCCTGGGTTGGGAAGATCCCCTGGAGAAGGGAATGGCAACCCACTCTAGTATTCTTGCCTGGAGAACTCCATGGACAGAGGAGTCTGGTAGGCTATATGGTCCATGGGGTCACAGAGTTGGATACAACTGAGCAACTAACACTGACATGTTTACATAAGGCTGATTCACTTTGCTACACAGCAGAAACTGACGGTAGTGTAAAATAAGTACACTCCAATAATAAAAAATAATCACAATAAGCCTTAATATCAGGTAGAGTAATTCTTCCCACTTTATTTTTTGTAATGATTTTTAAGCTATCCTAGGGCCTATGATTTTCCATATAAATTTTTAAATAAGCTTGTCTATGACTGAGAAAAGTCTTGTTGGAATTTTGGTAGAAATTGTATTTAGTCCATAGATGAATTTGAGAAGTGACACCTTTATTCAACTGAGTCTTCCAGTCTAAGAATATGTTATTTCCCTCCATTCAGTTAGGTTTTCTTTGATTTCCTTTGTTAATGTTTTATAATTTTCAGCATATAGATTCTGTACATGTTTTTAAAGTGTAAATCTAAGTATTTAACTTTTTGTAGAAAACTAATAATATTAATACTATTGTGTTTTAAAAAACATTAAGGTATTTACAATTTAGAAAATCCAATTCTCTTGTAGATAGATAACATCAAAGAGCAGGGAGAAAAAAAGTTAGCAAATTGAGAGAGCTGGACTTGATTTATAGCTGGATTAGATCCTAATATTCCAAGAAAGGACTCCTAGTGACTTTAGGAAATAAACTGCTGCTGCTGCTGTTACTATGCCAGCACTCACTGAGCTCTCTCTATGCTGAGAGCTTCACATACCTGGACTTTATTTGATCTCAATAACCCTATGAGTATTGATAGAACTCCTCTTCCTTCACAGTTCAGGTACCATCAATTTCACCCCAAACACTCCTGGTGACTACCACCTAACAAACACTTTTCTCACTGCCAACACTCAATCTATCCTTTTTGCTTACTTAGATGGTGGTATCATCCATTCTCTTAAATGCACTCTCTGCCTCTGATTTCTTCCTTTCTAATTCATCATGTCTATTGCAGCAGCTTCATCCTCTAAAACACAACTCTTGACTTTCATTTTTTTCAAAAAAGCTAGTGTCCCTCGATCACCTCTCTCAATTGCACCAGGTTCTCTTCAAAGAGAGAAACATAACATACAATATAGCTACCATTTACTGAATGCTTACTAAACATCACTCATTCATTCTGCTGTTCATTTTTATTATCTATTTTATTGAAGGCCTACCAGGTATCAGATATTATTCTAGGCCTGTGAATATAGCAGTGAACCTAAGAAGCAAAAGCTCTGCCTTCATGCAGCTTACAACTCAAGTGGGGGATGGACAATAAGCAAATAAGTAAGATACAGTATATCAAATGGAGGTAAGTGCTATGAAGAAAAGTAAGGCAGAAAAGGACAATAGGGAATGGTAATGAGGTGTGATTTAGAAGTGTGGTTGGGGAAACACTCACTGAGAAGGTGACCTTTGGGCAAAAATCCAAAGCAAATCCAAGGACCAGCCATGAGGATATCTGAGGGATGATGAGCCCAGGCAGTAGAAAGTTCCAGAACTGGGAATACCTTACATTCAAGCCACAGCAAGGAAGCCACTATGACTGCAGCAATGTGAGGAAGATGTAGTAAGAAAGAGAAGACTAGGGCCAATCACATGGCATGTACAGCAGAGACAGGAACAGTACTGTAAGTCAATGATACTTCAGTTAAAAGAAGAAGAGCCAAGCATGACTTCAAGGATTTTAGACGGAGGACCTGGTTAAACAAAGGGGCAATTTATCAAAATGGAATATCAGCAGATACTTAGTAAGTATCCAAGTTAAATCTGTTAGTTAAGCAGCTGGATATACACCTTGGAGTGCAATATCTGAGTTCACACTAAGATATCTGGGAGTCATCAGTGTGGAGATGGTTTGAAAAGCATGAGATTAGATGAGAGCCCCAGGGAGTGAATGTAGATAGAACTGAGCCTTAGAGCACCAACATTTACATGCTTAGAGATGAGGAAAAAACAGGGAGAGGCCAAGAAGGAACACCCAACAGGTAGGAAGAAAGCCTGGAAAAGTAATATTATCAGAACTGGGAATTAACCACTGAAGTTAACAATATGACCTTGACAAGAACAGTTCTGGAATAATGATGAGCTGACAAAGGCTGACTGGAGTAGGTTCAAGAAACACTGAGATGACAGGAAGTGGAGACAGTGAGTATAGACAGGTCTTTTGAGGACATGTAGCCATACACTGAACCATGCGCTTCACAGGTTAATTAGCAGACAATTCTCTTAATCCCCACACAAATCCTATGAAATAGGAACCATTTATTATTTCCATTTACAAATGAAAAAAAACAAAGCTCAGAGAAGTGAAATAATTTAAGGCCAGAATCTGTGAGTGGCAGGACCAGGACTCTACACCCAAGCTTGTCTAGTTCCAAAGCCTAACGCTAGCCACAGTGATGGAGCCTCTCAATCTTTGGGAGGAAACAGACAGGACCTATCCTATTCCCAAAGATTCCCCAGTCCTTGACAAGATTCTACAACTCTAAAGCCAGCCCTTCTGGGGCCACCAAGGCAGGCCCCCATCTTCCTCTGTGAGCTTGTCAGTGCTCCCATCAGTGAGGTCATCACCGCCCTGACCTGAGTTAGGCAGCACTGATCCTTTGCCGTTCTTCACGTCCACCACCCAGGTGGCTTCTTTACCCCCAGGGCCATCCTTCACCTTGAAGGCAAAAATACCACCAATTTTCTTCACAAACTGCTCTCCTTCCTGGAAAGAAAAACAACACAGAGTTATATTAAGTTCACTCCTCTGGCTTTCTCCCCAAATTAAATGTTTAAATAGATACATGACGTGAGTGGCTGGATCAGCTTGCAGTCCCCAGGCTCCCTTAGGATCTTTCACCCAGAAAATCCGAAAGGTAACCAGGCAGCAACTCCCTCATCTGCCAAATCTTCTGATTAAAACGGCTTTCTGGATACAACCAGTGGAAGGACAGGGGGAATGGGGGAGTGGGTGGCACAGCAGCACTTTCTATTGCAATAGGCTTCATTTGTCTCAATAATTTCTGGAAGATCCACTCTGGCCTCTCAAAACATAGGAACCCTACCCCTTCGTTTTTTCTAGCAGGTAAATTCCTTCACATATATGTTTGGTGTTCCACAATCAGAATTTAAAGATAAGTGGTTCAACTCATTTTCTGGATTAGTATAAAGAACTATATGAGTAATATCCCATCTACCACCTACTTTTGGATCTTGGGGAATGAGGCTGAAAAAATAACCTCAGATACATATCTCTGTAGGGTGGTTTCCTTTCTCCTTCCCTCTTCCCTTCATTCCCACTCTGTTTGCTCTTTTCTTACTGAAATGCTGATTGACTGAAACCATGACTGTCACCAAACTTTGTTTCAGGCTCCATAGAGTCAGAAGGGTAAATGATAACACACTACAATCTCTATGATGGATGGGAGCACAGAGGACACCCTAAGCCGGGTGGCAGGGGGAATAACTCACACACTCCCCCTGAAAAAGCACACAGACACAATAACTTCATTGCAAGTAAATATATCATACTGCAGAAAAACAGAAAATATTGATAAAGAAAAAGAAAATAGAAATCATTCACAATTTCATCACCACTTAAGAAAATAACATTTTGATATAAATCCCCTCTATCTTTTTTTCTCTGCATATATACTTTTTAAATGGGATCACAGTGTATACTATACTAATTTGTAATCCACCTTTCAGTTTAACATATCTATCCTTACTACTGTGTCATTAAGAATTCTTCTACATAATTTTAAATGACTATACATAGTCTTTAAATGTAGAAGTTCACTACACTTTATTCTCTGTTGCTTGATGGGCTTCCCTGGTGGCTAGTTGGTTAAGAATCCGCCTGCAATGCAGAAGACTCTGGTTCGATTCCCGGGTAGGGAAGATCCCTTAGAGAAGGGATAGGCTACCCACTCTAGTACTCATAGACTTCCCTGGTGGCCCAGCTGGTAAAGAAACCACCTGCAGTGCAGGAGATCTGGGTTCGATCCCTGGGTTAGAAAGGTCCCTGGAGGAGGACATGGCAATCCACTCTAGTATTCTTGCCTGTAGAATACCCATGGACGGAGGAGCCTGGTGGGCTACAGTCCATAGGGTCGCAAAGAATCGGACACGACTGAGTGACTCAGCACAGCACTTGCTGTGCTTGATATTTAGGTTAGTCCTAATTTCTGGCTCTTAAAACAATGCTGTAAATAACATTCTTGTATCTAAGTATTTTTATATAAACTCATTTATATAAAGTTAAACTCCAAGAATTCAACTTTGCTAATTAATAACAATGAATTTGAAACAGCATAAGTTTGAATTCTTGCTCTCCCATGTACTTATATAACTCTGAGCAAGTTAATAAACCTCTCTCAATCTGTTTTCTTTTCTGTGAAATGGAGTTAATAATAGTAGCTATCCTCATAAAGTTGTACAGTACTTAAATACCCACAAAACACAGAGTAACTGCTCAATAAATGTTAGTATTTTTTCCCATTATTTCACTCTATGATCTGTCTGCTATTCCTGTGCCAGTATTATAGCTTTATAAATCTACTTTACTCTTAATATAGTAAATTTCCATGTGCATGTGAGTTATTCACTCAGTTGTGTCCAATTCTTTGCAACCCAATGGACTGCAGCCCACCAGGCTCCTCTGTCCCTAGGACTCTCCAGGCAAGAATACTAGAGTGGGTTGCCATTTCCTTTTTCAGGGGATCTTCCTGACCCAAAGATCGAACCTGGGTCTCCTGCATTACAGGAGGATTCTTTATCATCTGAGCTACAGGGAATCCCAAAATTTCCATAATCTTCCAAATATTCTTCACTATGCTTGGATTTGTTAAAACCTTTTTTTTCTTCTAGATGTACATTATAATCATTTAGTTAGTTTTTCACCCCAAAATGCTATTGGGTTTAAACAGGGTTACATAAAATACATGGATCTGTTTGATGGAGAATAATTACCTTATAATAATAAGTCCTCCCATTCATGAATATGTTATATCTTCAAGTTTTCCTTGAGGTCCCTTGGGAATATTCTGTCATTTCCCCCCACATAAGCTTTTGTACATTTCTTGCTAAGTTTATTCTCAGTTATTTTATATTGCTCTTGTTAGTAATATATTTTTCATTATATTTTTACTGAATTATTGCAAATATATGGAAAATACATTGATCTTTTTATATTTATTTTAGAACTTACTATCTTTTGAGTCTTACAATTTCTAATAGCTTTTACTTCCACTTTTTTTTTTTTTTTAGCCTTACATCCCTGCAATAATTTATATCCAAGATTCTTTCTTTTGGTTAGAAGAACATAATATTTGTTCTTCTAACAAAGATTTCAGTGTTTACTATGCTCAGGCACTGTGCTAACTACCTGAAATACTCAAATAATTACTACTAGATACTCACTTCTGTTTCTATGTAGGCAGAGATACCGAGCTAAGTTCTTTCTTTTTATTGGGCCTTGTTTTTTATAACAAATTCACTGAGATATAATTTATATACCATACAATTTATCCTGTTAAAGTATATAGTTTAGTGGTATCTGAGTATATTCGAAGTTGTGCAACCAACACCAGTATCTAACTTTAAAACATTTTCATCACCCCCAAAAGAAGCCAACACCCATTAGCAGTCACCTTCTACCTCACCATTCTCTCCTTCCACCAACCCCTGCCAAATATGTATCTACTTTCTGTCTTGGTGAATTTGCTTATTCTGGATGTTTCGTACAAACAGAATTATACAATATATGATCTTTTGCGACTGGTTTCTTTCACTTATCATAATGCTTTTAAGGTTCATCCATTCCGAAGTATGTATCAGAAATTAATTCTTTTTCATGACCAAGTAATATTCCATTGTATGCAGGCAGCACATTTTGTTTAGCCATTCATCAACTGACAGCTGTTTCCCCGTTTTAACTATTATGAGTAATACTGCTATGGACATTTGTGTCCAAGTTTTTACATGGACATAGATAGGCTCTAATTCCTCTTAGGTTTACATTTAGAAGTTAAAATTTATGTTATAAGGTGATGTGTAACTTTTTGAGGAATTATCAAACTGTTTTCTAAAGTAGCTATATCATGTTACATCCTACTAGCAACAAATGATGGTTCCAATTTCTCCATATCCTTATTAGCACTTTTGTCTGTCTTTTTTATTTTAGTCATCCTAGTGGGTGTGTCAATCTTTTTCCTGTACACAGATAATAAACCTGAACCTATCTGGAATCAACCATGGATCTTAGGATTCCAAAGAAGCTATTCTAAAATTATTGAGTCTAGGCCTACTTATTTCAACCTCCATGGAGGCAAATCACACATGTGAGTGTCCTGAGACCAACTACCAACATTTTCTAGCTAAATCAAGAAACCAAAATGACTGTCAGATTTTTTTTAAGTGAAGGAGATAAATTCTACTATTTTGGTTCCCTTAAAAGATCTCAAATTATTTTAAGCTAACTCTAGGAAAAATTATTAATAACAACAACAATCTTTGGGCAGCTATAAAGTTTTCAAGTGCTTTTTTTTAAAGTGCTTTTTATATGCATTATTTCTTTAATTTTCATAAAACCCTGTAAGTAGCTGGACAGGTATTAATATTAGCTCATTAGGCAGAAACAACAACTAGGGATCTAAAAAGGTTAAGAACCCTTTAGACTATTCTCTATCCTATTGCCAACTAACCCACCTAATACAAACCCACCTAACACTAACATAAATATCACTTTCAGATTTGAATTTGGATGGCTCCCCACAGCCTACAGGATAAAGTCTGTCTTTATATATCATTCTAGAGTCTTTGTAACCTGAAGGATATTTATATGTTCTCACCTTCAGCCCTTTTTTCATCCTCCTCAGGGCTTTTTTGTTCTGACCATTTTGAATGCCATGAACATATGTGCTTCTGTGCCCTTACTTATGCCCTGTCTGACTTCACTTACCTCTTCCTATTCTCCATTCCTACCCAACTTCACCAATTCAAGTCTCAGTTCACATGCTAAATCCTCTGGAAAGGCTTTTCTTTCTCTACTGGACACTTTGATAGCCTTTTGCACATAACCCACATGCAGGTTTCTTGTCAAAGCCATTTTTTTTCCCTAAGAAATTTTTGCCATGTCTGTCTTACCACTAAACTTTAATGTTCCCTGAGGAGAAGTGACATATGACAAGTAAGTAATACAACCAGAACTCAAATTCAGGTCGGTTTAACTTCAGACTCAATGCTCTTTCCATTTACTCATACCATATGGCAAAGTTGGTTATATCAATACTTCCAAACTTTAGTCTATAAAAGTAGTTTCTGTCACCATGCATAAATTAAAAGAAAGTTCAAAGTCTTTTCCACATTCCTTAAAATCCTTTATCCTTCAGGGTTCTGCGGAGGTAACCTAGAAAAGTAGATTAGTAACGCTGGTGTCTGGGCCACCCAAAGAGCCAGGCCTCCTCTGGAGCCAACAATACATGAACAAACACTTCCTGCTGCATCTATGACATCTGCTTGCACAATGCCCCAGGAATAGTTATGGCAGACACCAAATTAGAGCAGGAAAGCACAGCAAATGTTTAGAAACTCTACCCAAGTACTTGGAAATTTCTCCCACTTCCTTAAGACAGATGTAAATTAACTTTGTATCTGCTGTTACTTTTGAGAACCAACTGATCCTCTTCGAATCCTTTAGCCAATAAGACATTTTCAGTTGAAGAGGGAGTGAGAGAGGGTAAGGAAATGAACAAGGAGAGAGTTAAAAGTGTAAAGAAACTACACATCTTTTGCGAAACTGGAGATCACAAATAGTTCTAAGTGCCTCCTTACTTGAAGAAAAGTACTTCTTTCTGAGTAGCAAAAGGTCAAGGAGTAGGTCCTGTGGTAAACTGAATAGGAACAAAAAATTAAGACAGAATTCAAAGAAGGGTAATGGGGTACTGCTAACAAAGACAAAAGTGGAAATAAAATCTCTTGCCAGATTTCTTTTTTCCTAATGCAGAAAATGTATGAATTGACAAAAGATTCCAATACTTTCACCTTCTGGCACAGCAAACATTTAGAAAACTGACAATCGTGAGAAGGAGAGAAAAAATAAGGGGACAAGGTCCACACAAGAGAGGTTACAGAGGGAGAAGAATTAAAATGGGAGAAAGAGGCAAACATTTGCAAAGTTAAAAGAATATTGTGAAATAAAAACACCACTGTTTTGTTAATCCCAAATGAAGTATTTAATGGTTGACATACAGACATGCCAGATACTCTCTAAACTTTTTTTTTGACAGAATAATGCTAAAAAATGGGAAAACCTGGCAGAAGTAACTATCTTATGGGATACCCTGCAGGCAGATACTGATGTCATTAAAAATTTTTTTTTCAGGCATTAGCAAGTCCAACTTCATCTTAGTGGACATGTGTAATGAAAGAAATTTCAAAAACAATAAGCAGATATACTTTTCTACTCTTGGGAAAGGTTTTTTAAAAAACCAGTCAACAAAGCACTAGAGATAGGGTGAAGAAAAAACAGTCAATCTCATGAACTATCATTGAGTCTGTAAATTAGTAAGTACCCTCTTTTTGGTGGATATGTATCATGGCATTAAGTACCTAAAGATGAGTGCAAAAGGAAATTTATTACACCTTTATTTTTTGCAAGATTTAAATACAACCCAATGTTCATCACAAGAGACTAGTTAAACAGATTGTGATATTTATAATCAAACGTGTACTTCGGGTCATTAAAACTGATGGTAAGGGTTTATATCTATGAGTAAGGAACATACTATCAAGAAATAAGCTGGTTATAAAACAACAAGTAGACCAATGCAGGTGTATCCTTGCAAGATGGTGGCAGAATAGGTCTGCAAGCTGCTGGGCCAGTGCCTGCCTGCTGGAAACAGTCAACCCTGGCCCTCTCTACCTCAGGAAGACTGGTGATCATTATGAAAATTCTTGAAATGCAGGGTACTTTGTCAAGACACGTCAGTCACATTATCTATTCAGTGCAATCACACCCACAGCACAATCATCTTAAGATGTTAAGAAATCCTTTGTGTTACAATAAGGGAGCTTCAAGATATGCACAATGTTTATCTTCACACTGTGCCTCTAACATGAGCAAACTTCACACTTTAAATGTTTTGAATCTTTTTATTTCAGCCCACTGGTCAGTTTCATAGATGTGTAAAATTAAAATCAATTATGAAATTCCAATGTCTTTAATGAAACAATGAAGTAAACGTCTAATTTTACCCAAGGGAACAGCTCTCTTTTTGGGGAAAGAGTTACTATTAGGTTGCTTTAGTATGATTATTATCTATCAAGAACTAATTACTGAACATAAACATAGGTCCACATATATAAATTTAAAAATTCAACATGTATTGTATGATCCTAGTTATGTAAATCTGTATATTCATATACACAGAGAGAATATCAGCTACTGTTAACACTTTAGAAGGCTCTCAGTAATGGCATTTCAGGAGATTTTAAATTTTTCTTATTTGTATGTTTCTTTATTTGTATGTATATTTCTTATTAGTATGTATAATTCTCTTGATGAGCTCATTTTTACAACAAGAAAAACAGATTTGAAAACTCTGAAAAACTCAAACGCAAAAAATTTCTTTTTAAAAGGACTTTTAATATTAGATGCTTTTGCTGCTGCTGCTGCTGCTAAGTTGCTTCAGTCGTGTCTGACTCTGTGCGACCCCATACGGCAGCCTACCAGGTTAAGGCTCCTTAAATATTATTCTTTTGAATGATTCTAAGATTTTTTTAATCCAGAAGGAAATTACACCAAAACAGATTTTAATCCCTTTATATAACTCAAACCTGGAGATTTACATATCTCTGAATGCACTTTTACCAGAATTACAAGGACGCCATAACAGACACTGAGAAATCTAAAATAGACTCGATACTTGACAATATGATATAAATTTTCAGCTTATACCACTTCATGGCAACACTCGAAATCTGTATCTGCTTCCACTAGCCCAAGGTCCTCCTGATAGTATTTTACAAAAATTGTACTTACATCTTCAAGCTTCTTCTCAATCTCCTTAAAGACAAGATTTGCCTTAAATCCATCAACAGCAGAGCTGGTTGGAGCAGCCTCAATTTGATGAGTTCTAAAAGAACTGAGGAAAACAATCGATTTCAATCCATGGAGCCACATAGGTACTAGGTACTAGGTTTTTCAACATTTATATAGTAAATGCTGTATGTTAGTCGCTCAATCGCGTCTGACTCTTCATGACGCCATGGACTCTAACCCACCAGGCGCCTCTGTCCATGGACTTCTCCAGGCAAGAATACTGGAGTGGGTTGCCATTTCCTTCTCCAGGGGACCTTAACTACCAGGGACCTTCCCGATCAGGGACTGAACCCAGGTCTTCTGCATTGCAGGCAGATGCTTTACCATCTAAGCTACTAGGGACGCCCCCAAATGCTGTATAAATGCAGTACTTTTCAAAAACTCTAACAGAGATGTTGGGACTTCCACCCAAAGGAAATTGTTTTTAGGCCAATAAAACAATTAACCTTTTCTTCTCATTATTCAACAAATACTGATTGCTTGCCAGGTGGTAAGCACTATCCTAAAAAAAAGGGTAAACCAATGAACCTACCCTCATGAAGCTTTTATGCCAGTGGGGGAGACAATGAACATGCAAAAAAATAAAGAATACAGTTACTATGAAGAAAATGAGGCAAGTTAAGAGGATATAATGAAAGTATATTTATGTGTGTCGGGTGGCTTCTTTTAGAAAGCCTAATCAGATAGGCCTCTCTGGGGAGGTGATATTTAAATTAGGTCTTAAATTTTGTAAATGAGTCTGCCATGTAAAGATTAGGCAGGAAAGTCAGTTCTACATTTGCAGTGTAAAGAATGGGATATAGAAACTAGCTTGGCAGTTAAAGGAAGTATAAGAAGGCCAGCATGGCTGAAGCAGGGCAGAGAAGGATCTAAGGTCACAGGAATGCACAGGGCAAGATAACAAGGGGCTTTATATGTCATAGTTCAGAGTGTGGGTTTTAAGTACCATGAGAAGAACTGTAGGGTATAACCTGAAGAGTAGCACAATCCAATTTACATGTCTAAAAAAATAAATCTGACTGCCACCTGGAAAATGGACTATAAGAGGGCAAGTGGGGAGGCAGGGAGACCAATTTAGAGGCTACAGTCCCCCAGGCAAGAGACGATGGTGATTAAACAGGGTATAAGAGGAGTAAGCAAACGCTGGACTCAAAATTTATTTTTTAGCTATAAGACACGAATTTAACAACATCTGCCTATTGGTTGTTTGTTACTTAGGGAACAACTACAGACAAATGATCTGACATGGCAGAAGGAACACAGTCCCTCCGGGTACAAAGGCCTGGGTTAGAATCCCAAGGCTCCTCCACTCGGTAGCCATATGATGCTGAGCAAGCTACTTCATCTCTGTGCAACCTCTTGTGGGGAGGCAGGCAAAAAGGTGGTCAGTGCCAATGACTACAGAATTAAATGAAATCCTAGCAGAGATCCTGGCCCATGGTAAAAAATGACAGCCGCAACTATCACAGGCTGCAGAGGCTCAAATGTTAGACACCGAAGTAAACTCAAAGACCTGTGGCAGATGAGGGCGCTTTAGGATTTTAGTAACTCCTGTGAAATAACACAAGCATGCTGGTTGTGGCTGGGCTGGGACAATAAACACAAGAAATATATACTTAAAGGAGTCAAGAGTGTAGCAGCTTCTCAGTAAGCAAAGCCTTTCTCTCATTTCTCTATCCTCTCTCCTTCCTTCTCTCTTTCTCTCTCCCCATTCATCCCACCCACTTCTCCCTTCTCTTCCCTTCTTTCTATCATTTCATACATGTTTAATGACTACTTGCCACATGCCAAACCTTGTTCAAGGCACCAGGAACATAAAGGCAAACAAGTCAGACTCTGTCCCAGTCCTCACTGAGTTTATATTTTTCCAGGATAAAAAGAAATAAACACACAAAAATAATTGAAACTATTAGAAAGCAAACAAAAAGAGAAACCTACTTTAGGTAAAGCAGTCAAGGAATGATGTCTCTGACCAACTGAATTTAAGCTAAGACCGAATAAAATAAAGAAAAAGAGCTAGCCATTCAACGAGGAAACTGCAAAGATCCTAAAAGAGAAAAAGAGTTTGTTATGTTAAAAGAAACTAAAACAGGACCAGTTACTTGAGTAGAGTAAGTATGGGGAGAATTGGGCAGGGACCAGACCATGCAGGCCAAAGCAGGGAATTCGGGAACTCACTGAAATGATTCAAGAGGAAAGTGAAATAGTTTGATCTGTGATTATTCTTATAACAGTATGCAGTGGCCAGGCTGGGATGCAAGAACTTAGGTAGGGAGAGAGTTATGAGGCTGCTGAAGTGGTCCAGATAGGAAGTGGTGGTGGTCTGGACTACAGTGGAAGCAATCTGCCAGAGGAGATGAAGAGAAGGAAATGGATCCAAAATAGATTTTCACAGGACTTGCTGCTGGTAATAAGGGAGATCTAAGGGGGAGGGGAAAGACCAAGGATGATTTAAGTGTTTGGCCCGAATACCTGAGGGGATTGTAGTGCCATTTATTGACAAAAGGAAGAATGTAGTGGGAATAAAGGGGATCAAAGTTCCATCTCAAGTACAGTCGGTATGTGAGACAAGAAGGCAGCTGGGTATGAGAGTCTGGAGCCAGAAGAGGTCTAGGCTGAGATAAAGTGGGTAATTATTAGCATAATGAAGCCATTTAAATCCATGTGAACAAACAAGCTCATCTTAAGGGCATTATAGAGAAAGAAGAAAGACTAGGACTTGATTATTTAACATCTGGGAGAGAAGAGGAAGCAGCAGCCAGTGATGCAAGAGGAAAACCAGGAAAGCAAGGTGTAACAGAGGTGAGAAAGAATTCTGGAGGGAGGGAGGAGGAAAGCAGGTGGAAACTATGTCCAAGGGCAAACTCACACTGGATTGGCAACATGACTTTTCAGGTGACTTTGACAAAATCAATTTTAAGTGAGTGCTGGAAGGCAGAAGTCAGAAGATAGTAAATTAAAGAATGAATAGGAGAGGGAGATACAGACAGTGTGGCTCTTTTGAGACATTACTTTTAGGAGGACAGTGAAATGGAGTGGTCTCTGGATGGGGAGGGTGGCATTAAGGAAGATTTGCTTTTGTTTTTAGATGAACATATCACAGCATGTTTGCCTGATGATGGTGATGAACCAAGGGAAAAGAGGAGAGAAGTCTTGAGAAGGTGAAGGGGGATGAGACCTAGTGGCCTGTGAAAGAGGAGACTCACAGAAGAAGATATTAGATGGGAATAATTCTAGATATGCAGGTCAAGAAGCAACAGTTAGAACCAGACATGGAACACTAGACTGGTTGCAAATTGGGAAAGGAGTACATCAAGGCTGTATATTGTCACCCTGCTTATTTAACTTATACGCAGAGTATATCATGTGAAATGCCAGGCTGAATGAAGCACAAGCTGGAATTAAGATGTCAGAAAGCAGAGAAGAACTAAAGAGCCTCTTGAAAGTGAAAGAGGAGAGTGAAAATCAAGCTTATCAAGCTAATGATTAACCAAATTTTCATCCAGATTAGGAAAAAAATTAATATATAAAGTTATAACAATGTTTTCTGAAAATTCTTCATATCTTATAATTTATATGATATGTGCCCTGCTTTAGGGAAACTGAACTTACACAAACTCAGAAAAGAGATTACTCATCTTACAAAAGGATGCTCCTCATGACGTCTTAATAATCAAAGTTTTTTTAGTAGAAACTGAAGTCTGACTATATTTTTTTATTTGGTTTATACATAAGTTTTCTGGAAGAAATCTAGTATATAAAATGTTAGAAGGGACTCTGAAGACTGTTTAGTATATGAATTCCTTCTATGTTTCCTGAAATTTTCATTCTAAGGTCTGGAACACAGGCACTGTTTAAACAACATCAAAGATCAGAAGCACAGAATAGCCAAAAACCAGGAACTTTGTACTCAGATAGATGAAGGTTAGAGTCTTGACTGCTACTAGTTAAGACTCTTTAGATAAATTATTTTAACTTTGACCATCAAGTTTTTCACTTATAAACAACGTACAAAATTTACCATGTGCGCCCTTGATGAGAATTAAACAAAGACATGCAGACAAAACACCACCTATTTTAGTCTCAGTGCTCATATCAGGCCCTCAAAAAGTGGTTGTTAAAGAACTATTACAACTCAATAACAAAAAGACAACCCAATTTTAAGACAGCCAAAATATCTGAATAGGTATTTCTCCTAAGATTTACAAATGGCCAATGAGCACATGACAAGATGATCAACACCAGTATCCATTAAGGGAATGCAAATCAAAACAAGAAGATATGACTTCATACCCACTAGGATAGCTAAAATTAAAAAACAGACAATAACAAGTGTCAATGAGAATGTGAAGAAATCAGAACCCTTATAATGGAATATTATTCAGCCATTAAAAGGAATGAAGTACTACATTCCTTTTTATAACATGGATGAACCCTGAAACATTATGCTAAATGAAAGCAGCAATCACAAAAGGCCACATATTTTATGATTTCATTTATATAAAATGTCCAGAATAGGCAAAACCTTAGAGACAAAAAATAGATTAGTGGTTGCCAGAGCCTGCAAAAAGTGAGGATGGGGAATGACTACTAATGGGTACATGGTTCCTCTTCTTTGGGGATATTAAAAATGTTCTAAAGCTAATTGTGGTGAAGAAGGCACAATTGTATGATATACTAAAAACCACTGAATGTACACTTAAAATGGTGAATTTGTGCCATGTGAATTACGTCCCAATAAAGCTGTTAAAAATATTCCCAGCTGGCTCTGGCTTCTGGTTTAGCATTCTCTCTCTTTTCACTATGCTGCCTCCTTTTTGAACAAAATTTTCCTAAGGCTGGTTAAGGTTCAAAGTTAATTACCAGCTTTACCATTTTAAAGCCAAGTTATTAAACCAAGGTAACGAGATACTTGATGTCTTTAAGTACTAACACAATAAAATTGGGACTTTTTTTTTTACATGTACAATGTAACAGCTGTGAAAAGTCAGAAGGGTTCATCGCCAAACTAAATCCAGAATGCCACTTACCTGGCAGCTTCAGGAAAGCCCATCTTGTACAGCGTAACAACGGCAGCTCCTCCGAGGCCTAAATTATGCTGCAGAGCAACCTTTGCACCAGGAACTTGCCTTTTTCCGGCTTCGCCTCTCAGCTGCCAGCAGAGTTCAGCACACTGAGCCAGACCTAACAAATCGAACACAGAACAGTCAGATTCTCTTGGAAGTGAAAGAAAGTGAAAGTCCCTTAGTCGCCTCGGACTCTTTGCGATCCAATGGACTGTAGCCTGCCAAGCTCCTCTGTCCATGAAATTCTCCAGGCCAGAATACTGGAGTGGGTAGCTGTTCCCTTCTCCAGGGGATCTTCCCAACCCAGAGATCAAACCCAGGTCTCCCGCATTGCAGGCGGATTCTTTACCGTTTAAGCCACCAGGGAAGCCCCAAGCCCCAATCAGCTTTCTCAAGCAAAGGAACGGCTAACATTTTAACTAACCCAATTTATTCAGCCAAGACCATGATTACCTAAGCAATAACTTCCCTTAAGCCTGGAGGGTTTCTGCAGCTAGTCATTTTTTCTCCCTGAATAATCTCTGTATTTAGAAGATAGGCAAGCTTAAGACATTTGGAAAAAGCAGTGGCCACAGGACTGGAAAAGGTCAGCTTTCATTCCAATCCCAATGCCATGCAATGCCAAAGAATGTTCAAACTACTGCACAACTGCACTCATTTCACACACTAGCAAAGTAACGCTCAAAATTCTCCAAGCTAGGCTTCAACAGTACATGAACTGAGAACTTCCAGATGTTCAAGCTGGATTTAGAAAAAGCAGAGGAACCAGAGATCAAATTGCCAACATCCACTGGATCATAGCAAGAGACTACGCTAAAGCCTTTGACTGTGTGCATCACAACAAACTGGAAAATTCTTTAAAAAGAGATGGGAATACCAGACTACCTTACCTGCCTCCTGAGAAACCTGTATGCAGATCAGGAAGCAACAGTTAGAACCCGACATGGAATAACAGACTGGTTCCAAATTCAGAAAGGAGCATGTCAAGGTTGTAGACTGTCACCCTGCTTATTTAACTTATATGCAGAGTACATAATGAGAAATGCTGGGCTGGAGGAAGCACAAGCTGGAATCAAGATTGCTGGGAGAAATATCAATAACAGATAATACCACCCTTATGGCAGAAAGCAAAGAGGAACTAAAGAACCTCTTGATGAAGGTGAAAGAGGATAGTGAAAAAGCTGGCTTAAAACTCAACATTCAAAAAACAAAGATCATGGCATTCAGTCCCATCACTTCATGGCAAATAGACTGGGAATAGAAACAGTGAGAGACTACTGGGCTTCAAAATCACTGCAGATGGTGACTGTAGCCATAAAATTAAGATGCTTGCTCCTTGGAAGAAAAGCTATGACCAACTTAGACAGCATATTAAAAATCAGAGCTGTCACTTTGCCAACAAAGGTCCTATAGACATGAGTTTGAGCAAGGTCCAGGAGATGGTGAAAGACAGGGAAGCCTGGCGAACTGCAGTCCATGGGCTCGAAAAGACTTGGATATGACTGAGTAACTAAACAACAACAACAACGAAATTCCCTGTGCTCTTTAAATTTACCCAACTTGTCATTTTTTTGGCAGTGTTGAAAGAGAAAACACTGAATATACAGTTCTCTGGCTGAGGCAAAAGAGCATAAAAATAATTTAATTTTACCATTCTTAATATATCAAAAGAATATAATCTAGGATTGGGAACTGGCTTCACCTAAAAAATTTAGCTAGTATAGGAAATTTTCCTATTATTCTTCTCAAAAAGTTCCTACAAAGAATGAGTTGTTTGAAAGACCTATTCACAAGAATAGCACCGGATTCATATAAACTGCATTTTGTCCTCTGGATAATAAAATGAGATTTTTAGAATTAGGAAGAACTTAGAGCCCCCCTCAAAAAACTGAGTTCCCTTTCTGAATTTATGATTAATCTCTTTATCCAAAACTTGTCTCCTCTGCCCTCAATCCCTTTCTTGTCTCCTCAATTCTCTGCTAACTGAACACTAGAGTCAGATGACTAAGATTACCATTGTTGATAACATAGTTACTGTACTAAAATTGCTGTTGTATATACCATTATTAACATACAAACTCAGGTTATTTTTCCTGGCCAGATAAACTCACAGACCCCCAAGTCATGGACCACCTGCCCTGAGAATCATAAACCAAACACATTCTGACTCCCAAAACCACGATTGAAAAAATGTCACAAGATGACAATTAATTCCAGTCTTTGTCCTTCTGCTTTAAAACATCCCTAATCCAAAGACTAAGATGGAGTGGATCTGAAACTTGTTTCTCACTCTCTTTCATGTCACCCTGTAAATAAACCCTTACTTTGCTGCAAACACCCACTGTTAGAGTTTGGCTTTATACACCAAACCATGGGCATGTGGCCCTTGTTTAGCTAAAACATTAGCAATGAGAAACTGTAAGAAAACTGTAAGATTAAGTAATTTGTGAATGGAGACAAAGAAGGCTAACTCCAGAGTTGACATAAGAATCCAGGTCTCCACCAGCCCAGGTGGGATGCATGAGTCAAGTGCTCGGGCCTGGTGGGCTGGGAAGACCCAGAGGAATCGGGTGGAGAGGGAGGTGGGATGGGGGACCGGGATGGGGAATACGTGTAACTCTATGGCTGATTCATATCAATGTATGACAAAACCCACTGAAAAATAAAAAATAAAAAAATTTAAAAATTAAAAAAAAAAAAAAAAGAATCCAGGTCTCCTGATTTACATTTGTTTTTCTCCCATACCAGCTTAAGAATGTTCTATCAGGAAAGACTGGTTTCATTGTCCTGAAGGCACAGCAAACGGGTCTACCTGTAATATCTGTTCTTACACCCACCCCCAATCACAGCGTCTGATTCCCAAGTACCTATAACAGTTTTCTTTCTTAAAAATTAAATTTACTTATTTTTAAATGAAAACAAAGACAAGCATTTTTAATGATAAAAGGTACAATTCACAAAGAAGATAGACATCATAAACCATTAGACACCTAACGACAAAGAAACAAAGATACATAAAGCAAAAGTCAGAAGAAATAGAAAGGAAAAGAAATATATATACAACCATAGTGACACATATCAACATTTCTCTGAGAATACTTTATCAAGTGCAGAAAAAGTAATAAGAGCATCTTGAATGATGTCATTAGTAGTTTAAACATAATAGATTTCTATTTATATCAATCTTATATCCTACACAAATATATTTAAAATTTTGTATCTAATATATTGCTAATAGATGTTCATAGGACATTTAGAAAAACTGGCAAAAAGATAAACATTACTAACTTTTAAAAAGTAGAATTCTTTTTTTGTGTGATTCAGTTATACACATACACATTAGTTTTATTTTCCATTATGGAAGATATTTTCCATTATTTCCATTATTACAAGATATTGACTATAGTTCCCTGTGCTATACAGTAAATCTTTGTTGCTTGTTGCATATCTATTTTTTTTAATTAGAAATCTAGCATTCTATTCATACTAAGTCAAACAAGTGGAATCAAAATTTAGGCAAAAATTCATAAGTTTTCTAAAATATATATATATTATACATATTATTTATATATATGTATACAAGAGTTTTTCTACCATGCTTGATAAAGTCTTGAGAAAGAACGTCAAAAATAAAAAAGAAGAGATAGGGAAACTGGAAAACATAAGACAGTTTTCTGTATAACTTCAACCTCCTCAGGAAATTTAACTGCCATTTCTCCTTTGTAGGCAATGCCTACATATTTTTACAGAATATGTATTTTAAACATTGTTTTAAAATAGGTAATTCTATATCTCAGAATAATTTTTTTGAATTGTGAACAAAATATTAAGGTCAAAGTGAATACTTCTAATATATCCAAACTTTGGAGCAATCAGTTTTACTTGAAATCTGCCAAATAAAAAGCTTAAACATTCATGAATACGTAAGACAAAAAAACAGTATCCAAACTGGTCTTATGAATACACGGGTGGGGAAATAGGGCTAGTTCTTGTCCCAAAAGAATAAATATACATAGTTTGCAAATATTTGAGAAAAATACTCAACTTCACCTTGATCAAATAGAAAGGTACCACTTTAACCAATCTCATTAGTCAGGATGTTTAAAAAATTGAGCTTATCAATGTTGTGGAGACTATGGCAACACAGTCACCTTCATACACTATGGATAATAGTTCAAACTGCCACAATCTTTTTATAAAACAAAGTGCAAAATTATTAAGAGCATTTAAAATGCTTTGAAAACCATTCTATGAAAATAATCAAGCAAAGGAAAAGTCTTACACACAAAGCTATCTGTTCATCGTATTCTTAGAACAGTGAAAAACTAGATATATACAAGCGAAATAACTATGGCACAGTTATATAAAGTATGATCTATTCATATGACAAAGTATTATATTCCTATTTGAAATAAGTTTACAAAAATTTTAAAAATTTAGGAAAATGCTTATGATATAATCTTAGTAAAAAAATGCAAGGAACCAATTAGATATTCATCCACCCATTCATCCAACAAATATTTACAGAATGCCTATTATGTGCTGATACTGCTCAAGGCTCAGAAGATCTAATAAATAAGATAGGCATATAAAGGAACACAGCCTACTTAGGAAATAGAAAGTTAAGTAATGAAGCTAGAGAGTATTCAAGACAGCCATGAGAATGACAGAGAAGAGGGTGGAGGGGCTGGGGAGGGACAGAGAGAGAAAGAACATGAACGCACTGGAAGCACCAGATATTGCAGTCATCTCAGTCACACCTACCACTGACATTTTAGAAGATGTGGTACACTGCATTAAATCTTCACTCATGATTTGCTTAACTCACATGTGGCAAGAAAAGAAGGAAGGAAGGGAATAAAGATTGATGTTGACTTATTTATTTGCTTTTAACAAAAGATGACTGACACTGAGAAAACATACTAATTATATGAGCTTTCTGGTTATCTGCTTCAGAATAAGCTGGAACTTCTTATACTTCTAGAATCTATAATAGATCTGTAAAGGGTGGAAGTCAAAAGCTGGCCTCAGAAATCCATTTGCCAAGAAGGCACAGCAGACAGTTACAAAAGCATTTACATGAGTAATTTTTTTTTTTTTTTAATTTTCCTTCCTTGGATAATTTCTGGCACTGAATTGAAAACCATACCTTTCTTCTCCTTGGAAAACAATAGACTATCAAACATGAACATGATACATTTATAAACTGTGAATGGGCACAGGAATAGGCAACCTGTCAAAGAGTATATGCAAATAGTAACATACTTCTTAAAATCTCTTGTGAAGGATAAAATTTTTTTTTAACCTTATTACCTCATTTTACTACCATCTTGCTTCAAAAATTTCCTCAGAAGATGTTGGACAATCTTTTTATATAAAAATAAATAGTTTAGGACTCAGCTACATAGGCATAGAGTCTGGTTGCTACTGAAAATATTCAAACATGCATCAACCACTCCACTAAGTACTGAAGATACAGAGGATTCACAGTGTAATATGAAGTGCTATTAAGATGAGTACTAAATGCTATGGAAATCTACAGAATGAAAAATATTACAGCAAATAATATCTTGAGATATTATCTGAACTCTTTTGTTCCTCCTGCCTCCTTGAACCCATAACACTTCATATGCCATTGAGACAGCCAAGTACAAAAAAGTAATAATTTAGCTTTAGTTTCAAATTAGACATCTAAAAGTCTTCGCATAAATAACATTAAAAAAGCATGTTTTTCTGGAAATAGAACTGCCATATGACCCAGCAATACCGCTTCTGGGCATACACACCGAGGAAACCAGATCTGAAAGAGACACGTGCACCCCAATGTTCATCGCAGCACTGTTTATAATAGCCAGGACATGGAAGCAGCCTAGATGCCCATCAGCAGACGAATGGATAAGGAAGCTGTGGTACATATACACCATGGAATATTACTCAGCCGTTAAAAAGAATGCATTTGAATCAGTTCTAATGAGATGGACGAAACTGGAGCCCATTATACAGAGTGAAGTAAGCCAGAAAGATAAAGAACATTACAGCATACTAACACATATATATGGAATTTAGAAAGATGGTAATGATAACCCTATATGCAAAACAGAAAAAGAGACACAGAAGTACAGAACAGACTTTTGAACTCTGTGGGAGAAGGTGAGGGTGGGATGTTTCAAAAGAACAGCATGTATATTATCTATGGTGAAACAGATCACTAGCCCAGGTGAGATGCATGAGACAAGTGCTCAGGCCTGGTGCATTGGGAGGACCCAGAGGAGTCGGGTGGAGAGGGATGTGGGAAGGGGGATAGGGATGGGGAATACGTGTAACTCTATGGCTGATTCGTGTCAATGTATGACAAAACCCACTGAAATGTTGTGAAGTAATTGGCCTCCAACTAATAAAATAAAATTTAATAAAAAAAAAAAAAGCATGTTTTTCTATTGTTGGAGCCTGGCTTTTTGAGAAAGCAAAGATTTGTTGAGCTTCAAAGGGCAAGAAGCTTTAATGGACTCAGTATAAACTGAAAAAGCACATTCTATGTGATGACAGCAGGTGGAAATATGAATTTACTCAAAGGAATAAAGTGGCAACTACATTAACCTTAAATAGATAAGGTTTTCTTTTTAAACAAACATAATAATTTCTTGTGGGCTTTATAACATATGTAAAAGAAAAATTCACAACTACAGTATTGTAAAGCCTGGACAGGAAAAATTGAAATACACTGTTGTAATGTTCTTTTACTATTAGTGAAGTAGCATAGTAACATTTGAAGATAGGCTATAATAATAAAGATAAAATGGAGAAACAAAAAGCAATCCTAAACTTGGCTGAAAAAAGAGAGCAACAGGAATAAAGAACAGCTAGGACAAAGAAAACATAAACAGCCATACTAATAAGCACATCAAATGCAAACAGTCTAAATACCCCAATCAAAAGCAGACATTGCCAGTGCAGAGCAGAAAAACAAGAACCAATTAAATGCTGCCAATGCACTTTAAACATAAAATCACAAATAGGTTAAAGCTTAAAAGATAAAAAAAGGTATACCATGTTAGCACTGGTTAAAAATTAAAAGCTAGAGTGGCCATATTAAATCAGCCAAAGTGGATCTCAGTGCAAAGACGTGCCAGAACAAAGAAGGCCATTTCATGAAGATACAGGGGAAAATGTAAAACTGCCTTTATCCACAGATGATATGATTATCTATGCAGAAAACCTGATGGCGTTTTTAAACAACTACTAAAATTAATAAGTGAGTTTTAGCAAGGCTACAAGATGAATATACAAAAAATTGATTATATTTCTACATACTACTAATAAAAATTTGAAACTGAAAAAATAATATTCACAACAGCACCAAAAATATGAAATACTTAGGGATAAATCTGACAAAGATGTGCAAGACCTATATGGTGAAAACTATATTTCTGAAAAAAGTTAAAGGCCTAAATAAATGGGGATATATATTTTGTTTATGGGTCAGAAAATTCACTATTGTTTGAGTCTCAATTCACTCCCAAATAAATCTATACATTCAACTTAACCCTAATAAAAATTATAAGAAGGTTTTCTGTAGAAATCAACAAGCTGATTCTAAATTTCTATAGAAATGCAAAGCTAGAACAGCCAGACAACTCTGAAAAAGAATAAAGTTGAGGGCTAAAGCTACCTAATTTCAAGAACTGTTATAAAGTTACAGTAATCAAAACAGTACAGTACTCATGGAAAGACAGTAGAGACAGATAAATTGGTTTACTGGACAGAAAAGAGAAACCAGAAATAATGCCCACGTATTTAGGAACTAAATCAGTAGATCTTTGACAAAGGCAATACAATGGATAGAGTTTTCAATAAATGGCACTCCAACAACTGGAAATCACTATGTAGAAAATGGACTCAAATTAATACTTTGTATCTTCTTCTTCTGGGACTCTTATGATTTGAATGTTGGGGCGTTTCACATTGTCCCAGAAGTCCCTGAGGTTGTCCTCATTTCTTTTGATTCTATTTTCTTTTTTCCACTCTACTTCATTTATTTCCACCATTTTATCTTCTACCTCACTTATCCTATCTTCTGTCTCTGTTATTCTACTCTTGTTTCCCTCCAGGGTGTTTTTTATCTCATTTATTGCATTATTTATTTTTAATTGATTCTTTTTTATTTCTCCTAGGTCTTTATTAAACATTTCTTGCATCTTCTCAATCTTTGTCTCCAGGCTATTTATCTGTAACTCCATTTTGTTTTCAAGATTTTGGATCATTTTTATTATCATTATTCTAAATTCTTTTTCAGGTAGATTCCCTATCTCCTCCTCTTTTGTTTGACTTGGTGGGCATTTTTCATGTTCCTTTACCTGTTGGGTATTTCTCTGCCTTTTCATCTTGTTTAGATTGCTGTGTCTGGAGTGGGCTTTCTGTATTCTGGAGGTCTGTGGTTCCTTTTTATTGTGGAGGTTTCACCCAGTGGATGGGGTTGGACGATTGGCTTGTCAAGGTTTCCTGGTTAGGGAAGCTTGTGTCGGTGTTCTGGTGCATGGAACTGGATTTCTTCTCTCTGAAGTGCAATGGAGTGCCCAGTAATGAGTTTTGAGATGGGTCTATGTGTTAGTTGTGACTCTGGGCAGCCTGTATGTTGACGCTCAGGGCTATGTTCCTGCGTTGCTGGAGAATTTGCGTGGTATGTCTTGCTCTGAAACTTACTGGCTCTTGGGTGGTGGTTGGTTTCAGTGTAGGTATGGAGGCTTTTGGATGGTCTCTTATTACTTAATGTTCTGTGTAGTCAGGAGTTTTCCAATGTTCTCAGGTTTTGGGCTTAAGTCTCCTGCCTCTGGATTTCAGTTTTATTCTTCCAGTTTTATTTATATTTATTTATTTATTTATATTTATATTTATTTATATATTTATTTATATATTTATTTATTTATATTTATTTATTTATTTATATTCTTTCAGTTTTATTCTCAAGACTTCTCCAACTATACAGCACTGATAATAAAACTTCTAGGTTAATGGTGAAAAGATTCTCCACCGTGAGGGACACCCAGAGAGGTTCACAGAGTTACATGAAAAAAAGGAGAGGGAGGAGGGAGATAGAGATGAGCAGGAGGAGAAAAGGGGGGACTCAAGAGGAGAGAGACAGATCTACGCAGTTGTCTGTTCCCAAAGTGTTCTCCGTAGCCCAGACACCCACAAAGATTCACAGATTTGGATTGGGACAAGAAGCGGAAAGGAGAAAACAGAGGTGTTCTGAGGTAGAAAACAGAGAGTCAAAAGTGGGAGAGAGTAATCAACACACTCCTGAATAAAAATGGGAACTGAATATTGGATTCTTAAATGTTCAAAATTTATATCACATACTGAAAAACAAAGATTAAAAATCTAGAGTAGAGGTTAGACTCTTAAAAATACAATATTAAAAACAAAAACACAAAAAATTTTAGAAATATATATGAAGTTTGGTTTAAAAATAGGGCTTCTCTCCTTTTTTTTTGCAAGGTTATAGTGAAATGAAAATGAAAATTAAGGAGTAGTAGAGGAGTAACAGAGGACTCCTTTCGAAGACAATGGGCTGCTTTTCTGGGCGCCTGATGTCCTCGGTTAGCAATCAGAAGTTGTTTTGTGAAGTTTGCTCTGCGTTCAATTGTTCTTTCCATGAATTTGTAGGGGAGAAAGTGGTCTCCCCATCCTATTCCTCCGCCATCTTGGCTCCTCCCCCAATACTTTGTATCATACATAAAAATTAACTCAAAATGGGTTACAAATCTAAATGTAAGGCTGAAAGCATAAACATTTAGGAAAAAAATACAGGAAAAGATCCTTGTGATCCAGAGTTAGAAAAAGATTTCTTAGGACTTAGCCAAAAGTAAAAACTTGAGTGCTCTTTAAAGACACTAGTAAGAGAATGAAAAGGAAAGTCACAGACTGGGAGAAAAATCTTTGCAAAGCATATATTTTGTAAAGAACTTTTACACAGGAATACAAAGAACTCTTAAAACTCAACAAAAAGAAAAATAAATTTTGTAGCCAAAATGGGCAAAACGTTTGAATAGATACTCCATAGAAGATAATACAGATGGCAAATAAGCACATAAGAAGTTGTTTAACATCATTAGCCAGTAGGAAAATGCAAATTAAAGTCACAAAAAGAGGCCACTACATACTGATTGTTGTTGTTCAGTCACTCAGTTGTGTCTGACTCTTTGCAACGCCATGGACTGCAGCATGCCAGGATTCCCTGTCTTTCACTATTTCCCAGAGTTTGCTCAAACTCATGTCCATTGAGTTGGTGATGCCATCCAACCAATTCCTCTGCTGTCCCCTTCTCTCCTGCCTTCAATCTTACCCAGCATCAGGGTCTTTTCCAATAAATCATACTGATTAAAATGACTAAAATTTTTAAAGCTGACCATTCCAAGTGTTGACAAGGCTATAGTGGAGCTAGAACTCTCATACATTTCTGGTGGGAAGGTAAAATGGCATGACCACTTTGGAAATCAGTTTGACAGTTTCTTAAATGTTAAACCCACAACGGGCATATGATCTGACTTTGGCTCAGATCATGAGCTCCTTATTGCAAAATTCAGATTTAAATTGAAGAAAGTAGGGAAAACCACTAGGTCATTAAGGTATGACCTAAATCAAATACTTTATGACTATACAGTAGAAGTGACAAATAGGTTCAAGGGATTAGATCTCATAGACAGAGTGCCTGAAGACTTTGGATAGAAGTTTGCAACACTGTACAGGAGACAGTGACCAAAACCATCCCCAAGAAAAAGAAATGCAGCAAGCAAAATTGTTGTCTGAGAAGGCCTTACAAATAGCTGAGAAAGGAAGAGAAGTGAAAGGCAAAGGAGAAAAGGAAAGATATACCCATCTGAATGCAGTGTTCCAAAGAATAGCAAAGAGATAAAAACCTTCTTAAGTGAACAAGGCAAAGAAATAAAGGAAAACAATAGAATGGGAAAGATTAGAGATCTCTTCAAGAATATCAGAGATACCAAGGGAACATTTCATGCAAAGATGGGCACAATAAAGGACAGAAATGGTATGGACTTAACAGAAACAGAAGATATTAAAAAGAAGTGAAAAGAATACACAGAAGAATTGTGTCTTAATGACCCAGGTAACCCCAATGGGGTGATCACTCACCTATACCAGACATCCTGGAGCATGAAGTCAAGTGGGCCTTAGGAAGCATTACTATGAACAAGGCTAGTGCAAGTGACAGAATTACAGGTGAGCTATTTCAAATACTAAAAGATGATGCTGTTAAAATGCTGCACTTAAGATTCCAGCAAATTTGGAAAACTCAGCAGTGGTCATAGGACTGGAAAAGGCCAGTTTTCATTTCAATCCCAAACAGGGGCAATGCTATAGAATGTTCAAACTACTGCATGATTGCACTCATTTCCCATGTTGTTATTCTGTTGCTCAGTTGTGTTCACCTCTTTGAAACCCCATGGACTGCAGCATGTCAGGCTACCCTGTCCTTCACTATCTCCTGGAGTTTGCTCAAACTTACGTCCATTGAATCAGTGATGCCATCCAACCAACTCATCCAATCATTTCATCTTCTGTCATTCCCTTCTCTTGCCTTCAAGCTTTCCCATGCTAGCAAGGTAATGCTCAAAATCCTTCAAGCTAGGCTTCAACAGTAAATGAACTGAGAAATTCCAGATGTACAAGCTGGATTTAAAAAAGGCAGAGGAACCAGAGATCAAATTGTCAATATCCATTAATCACAGGAAAAGCAAATGAATTCCAGAAAAATATCTACTTCTGCCTCATTAACTATGCTAAAGCCTTTGACTGTGTGGATCACAACACACTGTGGAAAATTCTGAAAGAGATGAGAATACCAGATCACTTTACCTACCTCCTGAGAAACCTGTATGCAGGTCAAGAAGCAACAGTGAGAACTAGGCATGGAGCAATGGACTGGTTCAAAATTGAGAAAGGAGAATATCAAGACTGTATATTGTCACTCTGCTTATTTAATTTATATGCAGAGTACATCATGCAAAATGCCAGACTGGATGAATCATAAGCTGGAATCAAGATTGCTTGGTGAAATATCAATAATCTCAGATATGTAGATCACACCACCCTAATGGCAGAAAGCAAAGAAGAACTAAGGAGTCTCTTGATGAAGATGAAAGAGGAGAGTGAAAAAACTGGCTTGAAACGCAACATTCACAAAACTAAGATACATCCGGTTCCATCACTTCATGGCAAATAGATGGGGCAACACTGAAAACAGTAACAGACTTAATTTTCCTGGGCTCCAAAATCACTGCAGTCAGTGACAGCAGCCATGAAATCAAAAGACACTTGTTCTTTGGAAGAAAAGCTATGACGAATCTAGGCAGTGTATTAAAAAGAAGAGGCTGGTTGTGTGGATGCAGAGGGGGCTGGTGGAGAGACTGGGAAAAGAGATCAAGCCCTGAGACTTTGGAGTGGGAGCACTGACTCCAAGACCCTAGACTACCAGAGAACTAACCCTAGAAGGTATTAAATAGTGAGAACTCACACAAAGGAAACTACTATAATACAAGATCTGGCATCACCCAACCGCCAATAGCACCCTGTGCTAGACACCTCACCTAAACAACAAACAAAACAAAAATACGAACCCAATCATCAGCAGACAGGATTACTACCTCACTCAGTCTTGCCCATAAGAGGAGAAACAAACAAACAAAAATTCAGCACAAATCTCACCTTATAGGAAGCTTATACAAACCACTAGACCAAACTTAGACAGCAGAAACCAAAAGGAAGAAAGAATTCAACCTTGAAGCCTGGGAAAAGGAGACCTCAAACACAATAAGTTAAAAAATAATAATAATGAAAAGGCAGAGAAACACTACACAAATGAAGGAACAAACTAGAAACATAGAAGTCCAAATGAATAAAGAGGAGGTAGGCAAACTACCTGAAAAAGAATTCAGAATGATAGTAAAGATGATTAAAAACCTTGAAAGCAAAATGGAGAAAATTCAAGAATCAATTAACAAAGACCTAGAACAATTAAAGAATAAACATGCAGAGACAAACAACACAATTACTGAAATTAAAAATACTCCAGAAGGAATCAATAGCAGAATATCTGAAGCAGAAGAACGAATCAGTGAACTGGAAGATAAAATGGTGGAAATAAATTCTGAAGAGCAGAAAAAAGTAAAAAGAATGAAAAGAACTGAGGATAGTCTCAGAGACCTCTGGGACAATATCAACCACACCAACATTCAAATAATAGGGGTCCCAGAAGAAGAAGAGAAAAAGAAAGGGTATGAGAAAATTTTTGAAGAGATTATAGTTGAAAATTTCTCCAGCATGGAAAAGGAAATAGTCAATCAAGCTCAAGAGGCACAAAAGAGTTCCATACAAGATAAACCCAAGGAGAAACACACCAACACACATACTAATCAAACTAATAAAGACTAAACGAAAGGAAAGAATATTAAAAGCAGCAAGGAAGAAGCAACAGGTAACATACAAAGGAAACCCCATACGCCTAACAGCTGATCTTTCAGCAGAAACTCTGCAGGATCTGGCAGGAATGGCAGAATATATTTAAAGTACTGAAAGGGAAAAATCTACAAACAAGATTCCTATACCCAGCAAGGATCTCATTCAAAATTGATGGAGAAATCAAAAGCTTTTCAGACAAGCAAAGGTTAAGAGAATGCAGTACCACCAAACCAGCTTTACACCAAATGTTAAATGGACTTATATAGTCAAGAAATACAAAAGAAGAAAAACGATCTATAAAATAAACCCCAAACAATTAAGAAAATGGCAATAGGAACATATATATCAATAATTTAAATTCTTAAATGTAAACAGATTTAAATACTCCAACAAAAAGACACAGACTGGCTGAATGGATACAAAAACAAGACCTATATATATGCTGTCTATAAGAAACCCACTTTAGACCTCAAGACATGTACAGACTGAAAGTGAGAGGATGGAAAAATATATTCCACGCAAATGGGAAGCAAAAAAAAGCTGAAGTAGCAATCCTCATATCAGACAAAATAGACCTTAAATAAAGACGATCACAAGAGATAAGGAAGGATACTACATAATGATCAAGGGATCAATCTAAGAGGAAGACATAACAATTGTAAATATCTATGCACCCAACATAGAAGCACCTCAATATATAAGACAAACACTAACAGACAGAAAAGGAGAAGTTGACAGTAACACAATAATAGTAGGAGACTTTAACACTCCACTCATACCAATGGACAGATCATCAAAACAGAAAATTAATAAGGAAACACAAGTCTTAAATGATACATTAGATGAGATGGATCTCATTGATATCTTCAGGGCATTACATCCAAATGCAGAAGAATACTTCTTATCAACTGCACATGGAACATTCTCCAGGATAGACCACATCTTGGGTCACAAATCAAACCTCAGTAAAGTTAACAAAATTGAAACTGTATCAAGCATCTTCTCCCACCACAATGCTGTAAGACTAGATATCAATTTCAAGAAAAAAACTAAGAAACAAACACATGGAGATTAAACAACAGGTTTCTAAATAATCAACAAGTTACTGAAGAAATTAAAAGGGAAATCAAAAAATTTCTAGAAACAAATGACAATTAAAACACAACTACTCAAACCTATGGGATGTAGCAAAAGCAGTTCTAGGAGGGAAGTTTATAGTAATACAATCCTACCTCAAGAAACAAGAAAAGCATCAAATAGATAGCATAACTTGACAACTAAAACAACTGGAAAAAGAACAACAACAACAAATAAGTAGAAGAAAAGAAATCATAAAGATTAGAGCAGAAATAAATTAAAAGGAAATGAAAGAAACAATAGTAAAGATAAATAATATTAAAAGCTGGTTCTTTGATAAGATAAACAAAATTGACAAACCTTTAGCCAGACTCATCAAGAAAAAAAGAAAAGAATCAAATCAACAAAATTACAAATGAAAAAGGAGAGGATACAACAGACAATGCAGAAATACAAAGGATTATAAGAGAGTATTATGAACAACTTTATGGCAATAAAATGGATAACCTGGAAGAAATGGACAGATTCTTAGAAAACTTCAGTCTTCCAAGACTGAACCAGGAAAAAACAGAAATTATGAACAACCCAAGTACAAGGCCGGAAATTGAAGCTGTGTTCAAAAATCTCCCCAAAAACAAAAGCCCAGGACCAGATGGCTTCACAGGAGAATTCTATTAAACATTTAGAGAAGAGCTAATGCCTATCCTTCTAAAACTCTTTCAAAAAATTGCAGAGGAAGGAACACTTCCAAACTCATTCTATGAGGCCACCATCAGCCTGATACCAAAACCAAAGACAACACAAAAAAAGAAAACTACAGGTCAATATCACTGATGAAAACAGATGCAAAAATCCTCAACAAAATTTTAGCAAACAGAATTCAGCAACAAATCAAAAAGTTCATACACCATGATCAAGTTGAGTTTATTCCAGGAATGCAAGGATTCTTCAATATATGCAAATCAATCAGTGTGATACACCATATTAACAAATTGAAAGATAAAAACCATATGATCATCTCAATAGATGCAGAGAAAGCCTTTGACAAAATTCAGCACCTATTTATAATTAAAACTCTTCAAAAAATGGGCATAGAAGGAATCTACCTCAACATATTAAAGGCTATATATAATAAGCCTATGGCAAACATTATTCTCAATGATGAGACTTAAAGCATTCCCCCTAAGATCAGGAACAAGACAAGGGTGTTCATTTTCACCACCATCATTCAACATAGTTCTGGAAGTCCTAGCTATAGCAATCAGAGAATAAAAACAAACAAAATGTATCCAGATCAGAAAAGAAGTAAAGCTCTCAGTTTGGAGATGACATGACACTGTACATAAAAAACCCTAAAGATAGTACCAAAAAATTATTAGAGCTAATCAGTGAATTTAGCAAAGTTGCAGGATACACAATCAATACACAGAAATCACTGGCATTTCTATATACTAACAATGAAAACTCAGAGAGAAATTAATGTATCAATCCCATTCACCACTGAAACAAAAAGAATTACATATCTAGGAATAATATTATCTAAGGAGACAAAACAACTGTACACAGAAAATTATAAGACACTGATGAAAGAAATCAAAGGTGACATAAACAGATGGAGAGATATTCCATATTCCTGGGTAGGAAGAACCAATACTGTGAAAATGACTATACTACTAAACACAATCTACAGATTCAATGTGATCCCTATCAAACTACCAATGCATTTTTCACAGAACTAGAACAAAAAATTTCACAATTCATATGGAAACAAAAAAGATCCCATATAGCCAAAGCAATCTTAAGAAAGAAGAATGGAGCTGGAGGAATCAACCTTCCTGACTTCAGATTATACTACAAAGCTACAGTCATCAAGACAGTATGGTGTTGGCACAAGAACAGAAATATATACCAATAGAACAAAATAGAAAGCCCAGAAGTAAACCCATGCACCTATGGGTGCCTGATTTTTCACAAAGGAGGCAAGAATATACAATGGGGCAAAGATAGCCTCTTCAATAAATGGTGCTGGGAGAACTGGACAGCTAAATGTAAAAGAATGAAATTAGAACACTTCCTAACACCATACACAAAGATAAACTCAAAATGGATTAAAGACCTAAATGTAAGAACAGAAACTATAATACGCTTAGAGGAAAACAGGCAGAAAACCCGATGACATAAATCAAAGCAAGATCCTCTATGACCCACCTCCTACAGTAATGGAAATAAAAATAAAAGTAAACAAGTGGGACATGCTTAAACTCAAAAGCTTTTGCACAGCAAAGGAAACTATAAGCAAGGTGAAAAGACAATCTTCGGAATGGGAGAAAATAATAGCAAATGAAACAACTGATTAATTAAACAAAGGAGTAAATTAAACAAAGGATTAATTTTCAAAATATACAAGCAGCTCATACAACTCAATATCAGGAAAAGAAACAACCTAATGAAAAAGTGGGGAAAAGACCTAAATAGACATTTCTCCAAAGAAGACATACAGATGGCTAACAGACACATGAAATGATGCTCAACACAGCTCATTATTCAAGAAGTGCAAATCAAAACCACAATGAGATGTCACCTCACACCAGGCAGAATGGTCATCATCAAAAAGTCTACAAACAATAAATGCTGGAGAGGGTGTGTAGAAAAGGAAACTCTCTTGCACTGTTGGTGGGAATGTAAATTGATATAGTCATTATGGAAGACAGTTTGAAGATTCCTTAAAAACTAGGAATAAAATCAGCAAATGACCCAGCAATCCCATTCCTAGGCATATACCCTGAGGAAACCAGGGTTGAAAAGGACACATGTCAGTTCAGTCGCTCAGTAGTGTATAACTCTTTGTGACCCCATGAACTGCAGCACGCAAGGCCTCCCTGTCCATTACCAACTCCCGGACTCCACCCAAACCCAAGTCCATCGAGTTGGTGATGCCTTCCAACCATCTCATCCTCTGTCATCCCCTTTTCCTCCTGCCCTCAATCTTTCCCAGCATCAGGGTCTTTTCAAATGAGTCAACTCTTCACATCGGGTGGCCAAAGTATTAGAGTTTCAGCTTCAACATCAGTCCTTCCAATGAACACCCAGGACTGATCTCCTTTAGGATGGACTGGTTGGATCTCCTTGCAGTCCAAGGGACTCTCAAGAGTCTTCTCCAACACCATAGTTCAAAACCATCAATTCTTCAGCTCTCAGCTTTCTTTATAGTCCAACTCTCACATCCATACATGACCACTGGAAAAACCATAGCCTTGACCAGATGGAACTTTGTTGACAAAGTAATGTCTCTGCTTTTAATATGGTATGTAGGTTGGTCATAACTTTTCTTCCAAAGAGTAAGCGTCTTTTAATTTCATGGCTGCAGTCACCATTTGCAGTGATTTTGGAGCCCAGAAAAATAAAGTCAGCCACTGTTTCCACTGTTTCCCCACCTATTTGCCACAAAGTGATGGGACCGGATGCCAAGATCTTAGTTTCTCAATGTTGCGTTTTAAGTCAGCTTTTTTACTCTCCTCTTTCACTTTCATCAAGAGGCTCTTTAGTTCTTCTTCACTTTCTGCCATAAGGGTGGTGTCATCTGCATATCTGAGGTTATTGATATTCCTCCCAGCAACCTTGATTTCAGCTTGTGCTTCATCCAGCCCAGTGTTTCTCATGATGTAGTCTGCATGTAAGTTAAATAAGCAGGGTGACAATATACAGCCTTGACGTACTCCTTTTCCTATTTGAAACCAGTCTGTTGTTCCATGTCCAGTTCTAACTATTGCTTCCTGACCTGCATACATGCTTCTCAAGAGGCAGGTCGGGTGGTCTGGTATTCCCATCTCTTTCAGAATTTTCCACAGTTTTTGTGATCCACACAGTCAAAGGCTTAGACATAGTCAATAAAACAGAAATAGATGTTTTTCTGGAACTCTCTTGCTTTTTCAATGATCCAGCGAATGTTGGCAATTTGATCTCTGGTTCCTCTGCCTTTTCTAAATCCAGCTTGAACATCTGGAAGTTCACAGTTCACATATTGCTGAAGCCTGGCTTGGAGAATTTTAAGCATTATTTTACTAGCATGTGAGATGAGTGCAATTGTGCGGTAGCTTGAGCATTCTTTGGCATTGTGTCTCTTTGGGATTGGAATGAAAACTGACCTTTTCCAGTCCTGTGGCTACTGCTGAGTTTTCCAAATTTACGGGCATATTGAGTGCAGCACTTTCACAGTGTCATCTTTCAGGATATGAAATAGCTCAACTGGAGTTCCATCACCTCCACTAGCTTTGTTCATAGTGATGCTTCCTAAGGCCCACTTGACTTCACATTCCAGAATGTCTGGTGTCCCACTGTTTATTTCAGCACTATTTACAATAGCTAGAACATGGAAGCAAACTAGATGTCCATCAACAGATGAATGGATAAAGAAGTTGTGGTACATATACACAATGCAAATTTACTCAGCCATAAAAAGGAACACATTTGAGTCAGTTCTGATGAGGTGGATGAACCCAGAACCTATTATACAGAGTGAAGCAAGTCAGAAAGAGAAAGATAAATATTGTATTCTAACACACATATACGGAATCTAGAAAAATGGTACTGAAAAATTTATTTACAGGGCAGCAATGGAAAAACAGACATAGAGAATACACTTATGGACATGGGAAGAGGGGAGAAGAGGGTGAGATGTATGGAGAGAGTAACATGGAAACTTACATTACCATGTGTAAAATAGATAGCCAACAGGAATTTGCTGTATGGCTCAGGAAACTCAAACATGGGCTCTGTATCAACCTAGAGGGGTGGGATAGGGAGGGAGATGGGAGGGAGGTTCAATAGGGATGGGATATATGTATACCAATGGCTGACTCGCCTTAAGGTTTGACAGAAAACAACAAAATTCTGTAAAGCAATTATCCTTCAATAAAAAAATTAATTTAAAAAAATGTAGAGACATCACTTTGCCAACAAAGGTCCATATAGTCAAAGCTCTGGTTTTTCCAGTAATCATGTATGGATGTGAGAATGTGATGATAAAGAAGGCTGAGTACCAAAGACTTTATGGTTTCAAACTATGGTACTGGAGAAGAGTCTTGAGAGTCCCTTGGACTGCAAGGAGATCAAACCAATCAATCATAAAGGAAATCAATCATGAATATTCGTTGGAAGGACTGATGCTGAAGCTGAGGCTCCAATACTTTGGCAACCTGATGCCAATTGCTGACTCACTGGAAAAGACCCTGATGCTGGGAAAGATTGAGGGCATGAAGAGAAGGGGGCAACAGAAGATGAGATGGTTGGATGGCATCACTGAGTCAATGGAAATAAGTCTGAGCAAACTCCAAGAGATAGTGAAGTACAGGGAAGCCTGGCATGCTGCAGTCCATGGGGTCACAAAGAGTTGGACACAACTGGAACAACAACAAAATGGACAACTCATTCACCAGCTTTTCCTTTTAAGCTTTTCTTTTCTGAGGGGTGGGGGGGTGGGGGTGGGTGTTTAATTTGTTGCTTGCTCCATCTGTTTTTGACACCTTAAGCAACTACATTGTTAAACAGTTGTTGCTGATTGTTTTTGACAAATCACTCTGAGGAAAATACTGTTTGCATTGGGCAGGTTCTCTTTGGGTTACACAAAGAGAAGCTTTTTGAGGATGGTTTACCAGAGAACTTCCAGACAGGTCAAATAATGACAAGTCTCTAAGTATGGGGTTTTGAAAGAACTTCAACTCAATTTTGACTTCTCCAGTGCTGGGTAAACTGCTAGTTTTCACCATGACTGCAGGCTCTTGTTTGCAAGGCTACCATGGAGCTGGAGAAAAGGACTAATATCAGAGCAAGTAAAAAGTGCCACAAAGCTTGCTGTTCTTACAGAGAAAGAACTGTTGACTTTTTAATAAATGTTGCTCCAGATTGTTGTAAGCCTTTGGTTAATTACCAAAGATCTGAAAAAGTTGATCTAGACAATTTTTGCAAGTGTTCTTGGTAATTTTGTAACAGAGAGTATTTTCAGATGTTGTCATTCTGCCACTCTTAGTAACATCACTGATTCACATTGTTTTTAGATTACTTTTTAAAGATATTTAAAACATATTAAACTATTTAAAGCAATAATAATAGTAATAGTATAGTGTGGGGTTTATAATACATTCAGTAGTAAATGTATGACAATAATAGCACAGAGTATCAGGGTATATGGAAACACGCTGTTAGAAAAATTCCTATAAGTGAAATTGTATGACATTATTTGAAGGTAGGTCATGGCAAATTAAAGATACATGTTGTAAATCCTAGAGCAAACACCAAAAAAATGAGAAAAGGAAATAATTCAATAGAAGAGAAAAATAAAATACTAAAAAATATTCAATTGATAACAAGATAGTACGAAAGAGAGAAAAGAAGCAAAGAACAGACAGAACAGAAAACAAATAGTAAGTGGAACATTATATTGCAATTGTATGTGCCTGTTTACCTATTTCTCTCTTACACTCTATCTATGTATACTCATTTTTGTTACTAGTTTATAAGATTACCTAATTTGAGTGATAAATAGAAATGAACCAAAATTAATTGCTGAAATAAATACACTATAAATTCTAATTCTTTTCTACTTTGGAATTTCTGATAATTTATAAAATTTTACTTAATACATAAGACAATATAAAAAAAATACAAAACTTACCTGTCTTCATAAAACAAATCTCAGAATTTTAGTGCTAAGCTATTTTAGAAACCACTTTGTACAATTTCTTCATTTCACAATTAAGGAAACAAAGAGTCAGAGTGACTGACTAATCATTAACAATTGAAAATTAATCAAAAGAGCCACATGGCCAGTTAGCAGTAGAGTCACAGTAAAATTCTTATAACTTTTAGACCAGTTCTCTCAAGAGAAAAAAATTTCTATACAACACCAACCACATATGCAGCTATACAGATATAATGTGCTTATTTCAGATGATCCTATCTAGCAGATCGAGCAATACCTCTATTTGGAAACATCTTGTTAATTAAGTTGTACACCTATTTTAAAATAATCAGACTTTTAAAAATGCCTTTTGTTGAACTTAGAGTTTTAACTAATTCAAATTCTCAACAATTAATCAAGATTTTTGAACTATACTAAACAAAAATTGAAAATATCATAAATAATCATTTAAAACACTGCATACCAAACTCAGAGAATAAAATCATTCACTTAAATCAATGACCAAATCATTCACACTTATGCCAAAAATGATTTAAAAATTATGAAATCTATGCATATCATTACCTGTAGCTCCAAGTGGGTGCCCCTTTGAAATTAATCCACCACTAGGATTTATGACCCACTTTCCTCCATAAGTATTATCTCCTCTTTCAACCAGTTTTCCACCTTGGCCTACAAAAGGAAAAATAATATTCATAAATGTAAAAAAATAACATTGAGATAAATAATGTTAGGTTTTTTTTTTAACTTATGGATAGCCAAGAATTTCTTGGACCAAACATTTCTTGATGGCTCAAACTGACATCAAATTGACATAAGCAAGTCTAAAAGTGAGGTAACAAATATTGGGTAATAAAGGCTTATATTTTCTGAACATTTCCTGCATGAAACAAAGCTCCTATTAGTTTCTAAGAGCTCTCTGCTTCCAAAATTGCTCTTAATATAACAGAGATTCAGAGAACCATAAGAAAAACACTGAAATAGATACAATAACTAAAATAATACTAGGTTTAAAAATTCACAATTTTGCCAAAATGTATTCATTTCCAACTATACATTACATGCTATATAAATATTCTTAGTAAACAACTATGAGGAGAGGGGAGAGAGAGAGAGAGAGAAAAAGAGCACTTTCATGAAATAAAATGGCTGAAAACACTGTTAAGCATAATGTAAGCTCAAAAGAAAAAAATTACATCACATGCTTGTCAGCCTCAACATTCTTATCAATTCTGTGGGCATTCATCCAGGTAGTTAAGGAGTAAACAAAAATGCATGCATAGTATAAAATATTCTTCCAGATGATATTTCTGGTAATGAGAGGTGAAATGTGTCCAAATAATGATGATAAAGGTCATGGTGATGCTACCAGAGGCATCTAATAGCCTTTGATGGTAAGTCAGACTGTAAAGAATCTGCCTGCAGTGCAGGAGACCAGGGTTTGATCCCTGGGTTGAGAAGATTCCCTGGAGAAGGAAACAGCAACCCACTCCAGTATTCTTGCCTGGAGAATTCCACGGAGAGAGGAGCCTAGTAGGACAGAGTCCATGGGGTCATAAAGAGTCAGACATGACAAAGCGACTAACATACACACAACCATTTATTTACGTATTTATTTTTGGTTGTGCTGGGTCTTTGCTGCTGCACAGCTTTTTATCTGGTTGCTGCATAAGAAGGCTGGCATGGCTGTTAGTCAGATAAAAGAGACTTCTAGACAAAGAATATAACCAGAGATAAAGTAGAATACTTGATAATGAAAAAAAATTCATCAGGAAGACATAAAAACCATAAATAACAGAGCCTCAAAATAAAAAAAGCAAAAATTGATAAAATTTAAAAAAGAGATAGCTCCACAATTTTAGTACAACTATAGTATGAGATTCTAACACCCCTCTCTCAGCAAGTGATAGAGCACGTCTAATAAATTAGTGGAGACATAGAAGATCTGAAAAGTTCTATCAATCATCTTGATTTAACTGACATATACAGAACACTACATCTAACAATCTCGAAATCACCATTATTTTTCAAGTGCATATAAGTTCACCAATATATAACATGTGCTGAGCCATAAAATAAATTTCAATTAGTTTGAAAGGATCAAAACCAAATAAAGCATAATCTCTGACTACAACAAAATTACAATAGAAAGCAAGAAGATACCTATGAAAATTCGAAATCCTTAGATAGTAAACAACTAACCTCTAAATAGTTTATAGGTCAAGGACAAAATTAGACATTAAAGAGACATTTTCAATATTTTGAACTAAATGACAATGGATATTAAAAACCTGTGGACTTTTTGTAGAAACAATAAATGCTGGAGAGGGTGCAGAGAAAAGGGAACCCTCTTACACTGTTGGTGGGAATGCAAACTAGTACAGCCACTATAGAGAACAGTGTGGAGATTCCCTAAAAAACTGGAAAAAGAACTGCCATACGACTCTGCAATCCCACTGCTAGGCATACACACCAAGGAAACCAGAATTGAAAGAGACACAAGTACCCCAATGTTCCTTGCAGCGTTGTTTACAATTGCTAGGACATAGAAGCAACCTAGATGTCCATCTGCAGATGAATGGATAAGAAAGCTGTGGTACATATACACGATGGAATATTACTCAGCTATTAAAAAGAAAGCATTTGAATCAGTTCTAATGAGGTGGATGAAACTGAAGCCTATCATACAAAGTGAAGTAAGTCAGAAAGAAAAACACCAATACAGTATATTAACGCATATATGTGGAATTTAGAAAGATGGTAACGATGACCCTACATGTGAGACAGCAAAAGAGACACAGATGTAAAGAAGAGACTTCTGGACTCTGTGGGAGAAGGCAAGGGTGAGATGATTTGAGAGAAAAGCATTGAAACATGTATATTACCATATGTGAAATGGATCGCCAGTCCAGGTTCAATGCATGAGACAGGGCGTTCAGGGCCGGGGCATTGGAATAACCCTGAGGGATGGGATGCAGAAGGAGGTGGGAGGGGTTCAGGATGGGGGACACATGTACACCCATGGTTGATTCATGTCAATGTATGGCATTGACACTACAATATTGTAATTAGCCTCCAATTATAATAAATAAATTTTTAAAAATATCGGTGGAATGCAGCTAACATACTGCTCAGAGAAAAACACATAGCTTTACATACTACATTAGAAATGGAGAAAGATCTAAAATAAATCTTCTGTCATAAGAAACTTAAAAAAAAAAAAGCCAAAGCAAACCCGAAGTAAATTAAAGGAGGGAAATAATGAAAAGCAGAGATCAGTGAAATAGAGGGGAAAAAAAAAACAACAACAAAGTCAAAGCCAAATCTTTCTAAAGCTCAACAAAAGTGGCAAACCTCTAGGTAGGCAGATGAAGGGGAAAAAAAGGAGAAAGAACAAAAAATATCAATATCAGGAATTAAAAAAAGTAACCATGGATTCTGTAGAAATTGAAAGGATAAAAAAAAAAAAAAAGAAATTGAAAGGATAAAAACAGTTCTATTTCCAGTTTTTTAAGGAATCTCCACACTGTTATCCATAGTGGCTGTACTAGTTTGCATTCCCACCAACAGTGTCAGAGGGTTCCCTTTTCTCCACACCCTCTCCAGCATTTATTGCTTGTAGACTTTTGGATAGCAGCCATCCTGACTGGCGTGTAATGGTACCTCATTGTGGTTTTGATTTGCATTTCTCTGATAATGAGTGATGTTGAGCATCTTTTCATGTGTTTGTTAGCCATCTGTATGTCTTCTTTGGAGAAATGTCTGTTTAGTTCTTTGGCCCATTTTTTGATTGGGTCATTTAATTTTCTGAAGTTGAGCTGCAGGAGTTGCTTGTATATATTTGAGATTAATCCTTTGTCTGTTGCTTCGTTTGCTATTATTTTCTCCCATTCTGAGGGCTGTCTTTTCACCTTACTTATAGTTTCCTTTGTTGTGCAAAAGCTTTTAAGTTTCATTAGGTCCCATTTGTTTATTTCTGCTTTTATTTCCAATATTCTGGGAGGTGGGTCATAGAGGATCCTGCTGTGATTTATGTCGGAGAGTGTTTTGCCTATGGTCTCCTCTAGGAGTTTCATAGTTTCTGGTCTTACATTTAGATCTTTAATCTATTTTGAGTTTATTTTTGTGTATGGTATTAGAAAGTGTTCTAGTTTCATTTTTTTACAAGTGGTTGACCAGTTTTCCCAGCACCACTTGTTAAAGAGATTGTCTTTTTTCCATTGTATATCCGTGCCTCCTTTGCCGAAGATAACATAAATCAAAGCAAGATCCTCTATGACCCACCTCCTACAGTAAGTAAACAAGTGGGACATGCTTAAACTCAAAAGCTTTTGCACAGCAAAGGAAACTATAAGCAAGGTGAAAAGACAATCTTCGGAATGGGAGAAAATAATAGCAAGTGAAACAACTGACAAAGGATTAATTTTCAAAATATACAAGCAGCTCATACAACTCAATATCAGGAAAAGAAACAACCTAATCAAAAAGTGGGGGAAAGACCTAAATAGACATTTCTCCAAAGAAGACATACAGATGGCTAACAAACACATGAAAAGATGCTCAACATCGCTCATTATTTGAGAAATGCAAATCAAAACCACAATGGGATATCACCTCACACCAGATAGAATGGCCAACATCAAAAAGTCTACAAACAATGAATGCTAAAGAGAGTGTGGAGAAAAGGGAACCCTCTTGCACTGTTGGTGGGAATATAAACTGATACAGTCACTTTGGAAGATGATATGAAGATTCCTTTAAAAACTAGGAATAAAACCACCATATGACCCAGCAATCCCACTCCTAGGCATATACCCTGAGGAAATCAAACTTGAAAAGGACACAGGTACCCAATGTTCACTGCAGCACTATTTACAATAACTAGAACATGGAAGCAACCTAGATGTCCATCAACAGATGAATGGATAAAGAAGTTGTGGTACATATACACAATGGAATATTACTCAGCCATAAAAAGGAATGCATCTGAGTCAGTTCTAATTGGTGGATGAACCTAGAGACTATTATACAGAATGAAGTAATTCAGAAAGGGAAAGATAAATATCGTATACTAACACATATATGTGGAATCTAGAAAGATGGTACCAATGAATTTATTTGCAAGGCAGCAATGGAGAAACAGACATAGAGAACAGATTTTTGACCATGGGGAGGGGGAGGAGAGGGTGAGATGCATGGAGAGAGTAATATGGAAACTTACCTTACTATGTAAAACAGACAATCCATGAGAATTTGCTGTATGTCTCAGGGAACTCAAACAGGGACTCTGTATCAACCTAGAGGGGTGGGATGAGGAGGGAGGTGGGAGGGAGGTTCAAGAGGGAGGGGATATATGTACACCTATGGCTAATTCATGTTGATGTTTGACAGAAAACAATAAAATTCTATAAAGCAATTATCCTTCAATAAAAAATAAATAAATCTTTAAAAATTGATTAAAATACATGTAACTGATAATCAAAACTTTTAAAATTTGTCCTGCAAGAGATATCATTAATAAAACAAAAAGGCAGCCAGTGCAGTAACAAAGACCTAGAACAGTCAAAAATAAAACAATAGACAAGCCACAGACTGGGAGAAAAAGTTCACAGTCCACATATATCAGACACATTACTTGTATCCAGAAAATACATTTATATAAATTTTACAACACAAAAAAGAAGAAAACTGACCCAATAATCAAAGGGCAAAAGACCTGAACAAACACTTCACAAAGATACATGTATATCAACAAACACAAGAAAAGATGCTCAACATCATTAGTAATCAGGGATAAGCAAATTAAAATGAAAATAAAAACATCACTATATAGTCTCTTGAATGGTTCAAATTTTAAAAACTGACCACATCAAGTGTTGTTAAGAACATAAAGCAAGTAAAAGCTCACATATTGCTTGCTAGTAGTAGTGGAAAATGGTACAACCACTTTAGAAACAAAAAGAAAAAAATCTCCAGGTCCCACCAACTAGTCTTCCCATTTTCCCTTCTGCAGGTCTTTGTTCAAACACATCTGAAATGCCTATAATTACATAAGTGATTTTTCTTTTTTTTTTACTTAACAGTGTATTACAAGTACCCTCGATTTACATAAATCAAATCATTTATATATTCTGTCATCTCATTTGGTACTGTCCAAGACTACAACTCTGAAAGTCCAGCATTAAGAGAGCTTACATTCACTTAGCACAGTGTGGCAGAGCCAACACAGAAGGGAAAGAAAATTCACTAATTAGCGAATTATTTTGTTTCAATAATGAGAGTGAAATTTTCTCAATGAAACGTAGTAAGTTAATCTGCATCTCATCAAAGATATTACCTTCTGGACACAGTCCCAGTGCTTCATAAGTAATAAGTTCATTGCTAGAAAAGCAATCGTGAAGTTCTATTACGTCAATATCACTTGGTCTCAGGCCAGATTTCTCATAGCACTTTCTGGCAGCTTCTTTACTCATGTCAAAACCAACCTAAAACCAAAATCATATACAAATAAATTAAAGGTATCAAAACTGGGACTTTCATGTAAGGATTATAAAAGATTAACATATGTATAACCTTTACAGTTGAGGATTGTCCATAAATGTTGAAATCTCAGTCAATTCTATATTACAGAGAAAGCTCAAATAAAATATCCAGGAGAGACAATGGACATACACATTAAATTCTGTACTATAAAGAATAGAGTTTTAAATCAGGTATATAAAAACGATTTATAATTCCTCATGCCATATACAATGCTGTTACAAAACTCTGTCAAACCACAATATAGAGTTGTGGTAGATTGAAGAGATTTATCAAGAGACTATTTTGATTCCCTGATAAACATGGGTGAATTTCTACATGAAAATAAACAATCTTTTATCAACAGAAAATCACGTGGGATTCACATCATTTTTCCAATATTCATGCTCTTAATACCCCTTAACATGCAAACTCAACTCTTTTCCAAGCAAATTGTGATACAATGGAAAATGTACTGCAATTGGAAAACCTAAGTTGTACCTCTACCACACCCTATCTTGGGCAACTTATAGAAACATTTTAAAATCCAAAGCATTATTATAAAGTCATTTTATAAACTCTAATGTAAACCAAATGCTTATTTACATACACATGTGTACCTAATGCATATTTTTATATGTATATATGTATGTATCTTCAAATATTCAACCTAGAGTTCTAGGTCAGAATTCTCGTTTTTTTTACTTCCTCCATTTTGTACTCAATCTGCAGTCAGAATTTTTAAAGTGCGAAGGGTCAAAAAGTTCCTCAAAACATCCTTGTTTTTTAATTTTAATTCTATAAGACTGGAGTTCTGGGCATATTTAATCATTCCAAAATTTTTAAAAATAGAACACTAGTTAGACGTGCGTATGTTCTCATAAGTGATTTTCCCTTAGATTCTTAAATGATGGGTTACAATACTAAATTTTCTAGACCAATTTTTTTCAAGTAAATAAACTTTAAGAGCTGATGACATGATGTCACTTTGAAATTTTTAAAAAGAAATTCCTCAACTGATTAATAAAACAGAATCTCAGACACACCATTTTAATAATGCTTTTTTCTTCAAATGAGCTTGGCATATCAGTCACCATCTCTTGAGCCAAAATTTCCACAGCTTTGGATTTCAGGTCATGCTTCTGTACAAATGCTTCACTAGCCAAAATTGCTGCGGCAGCACCATCTGAAGTGGGACTAAGAGGAGGTAAAAATAGTTATTGATATCCTGTTCACTTCAATCCTAGGATTTCAGACTGGGAGTTCTTCAATGTGGAAAGACAGGCAGGCAGGGTATGCCTGCTGGTCACTGGACTGTCCTAGCAATACCTGCAGTTAAAAATTACACATGCTTCCCACGTGAAGACTGAACCTCTAGCAAGAATTTAAAGGCTGCCGATCACTGCTTAGATTCTATGGGTCTCTCCCCAAAAGTTCTTATTGCAAAGAATTCCAGATTTGCCTTTGCAAACACATAAGGTATTTTTTGGTGATTTCTGAGGAGTCCACAAGGTTATTTCTAAGCTAACACAATAAAGATTTTACTCTAGGCCTAACTAGCTTCAACTTTGTTCTCTCTCAAATAATCGGTCCTGAAATCCTTCTGAAAAATGGGAAACAATGGAATAGGAGATACGAGAAAATCTATGGTTTGGTTAAGACTCTTGTGATCTCCTTAAGGAGAGATAAGAAAGCCTTCCTCAGTGATCGGTGCAAAGAAATAGAGGAAAACAATAGAATGGGAAAGACTAGAGATCTCTTCAAGAAAACTAGAGATACCAAGGGCACATTTCATGCAAAGATAGGCACAATAAAGGACAGAAATGGTATGGACCTAACAGAAGCAGAAGATATTAAGAAGAGGTGGCAAGAATACACAGAAAAACTATACAAAAAAGATTTTCATGACCCAGATTATCATGATGGTATGATCACTCACCTAGAGCCAGACATCCTGGAATGTGAAGTCAAGTGGGCCTTAGGAAGCATCACTATGAACAAAGCTAGTGGAGGTGATGGAATTCCAGTTGAGCTATTTCATTCCTAAAAGATGATGCTGTGAAAGTGCTTCACTCAATATGCCAGCAAATTTGGAAAACTCAGCAGTGGCCACAGGACTGAAAAAGGACAGTTTTCATTCCAATCCCAAAGAAAGGCAATACCAAAGAATGCCCAAACTACCACACAATTGCATACATCTCACACACTAGCAAAGCAATGCTCAAGATTCTCCAAGCCAGGCTTCAACAATACATGAACCATGAAATTCCAGATGTTCAAGCTGGATTTAGAAAAGGCAGAGGAACCAGAGATCAAATTGCCAACCTCCACTGGATCATCGAAAAAGCAAGAGTTTCAGAAAAATATCTACTTCTGCCTTATTGACTACGCCAAGCCATTTACTGTGTGGATCACAACAGACTGTGGAAAACTCTACAAGAGATGGGAATACCAGACCACCTGACCTGCCTCCTGAGAAATCTGTATGCAAGTCAAGAAGCAACAGTTAGAACTGGATATGGAACAACACACTGGTTCCAAATTGGGAAAGGAGTATGTCAAGGCTATATACTGTCATCCTGCTTATTTAATTTATATGCAGAGTACATCATGAGAAATGCTGGGCTGGAAGAAGCACAAGCTAGAATCAAGATTGCTGGGAGAAATATCAATAACCTCAGATATGTAAATAACACCACCCTCATGGCAGAAAGCAAAGAGGAACTAAAGAGCTTCTTGATGAAAGTGAAAGAGGAGAGTGAAAAAGCTGGCTTGAAACTCAACATTCAAAAAATGGATCATAGCATCCAGTCCCACCACTTCATGGCAAATAGACAGGGGGACAATGGAAACAGTGACAGACTTTATTTTCTTAGGCTCCAAAATCACTGCAGATGGTGACTGCAACCATGAAACTAAAAGGCACTTGCTCCTTGGAAGAAAAGCTATGACCAACCTAGACAGCATATTAAAAAAAAAAGCATACTCCCAACAAAGATCCATGTAGTCAAAGCTATGGCTTTTTCATAGTCATGTACGGATGTGAGAATTGGACTATAAAGGAAGCTGAATGCTGTGGTGTTGGAGAAGACTCTTGAGAGTCCCTTGGACTGAAAGGAAATCAGTCCTGAATATTCATTGGAGGAATAATGCTGAAGCTGAAACTCCAATACTTTGGCCACCTGATGTGAAGAACTGACTCACTGGAAAAGACCCCGATGCTGGGAAAGATTGAAGGTGGGAGGAGAAGGGGACGACAGAGGATGAGATAGTTAGATGGCATCACCAACACTATAGACATGAGTTTTAGTAAGCTCTGGAAGTTGGTGATAGACAGGGAAGCCTGGCGTGCTGCAGTCCACGGGATTACAAAGAGTCAGACATGACTGAGCAACTGAACTGAACTGATCTCAAAATAGGCCTTCTCCTTACAGCAGACTGTGAAGGAAGGTAGCAAAAACAAGAAGGTTTCTCTGAGTTGAAAGTGAAAGTGAAAGTCATTCAGTCGTGTCCAGCTCTTTGCGACTCCATGGACTGTAGTCCATGGAATTCTCCAGGCCAGAATATTGGAGTGGGTAGCCTTTCCCTTCTGCAGGGGATCTTCCCAACCCAGGGATCGAACCCAGCCCTCCCACATTGCAGGCCGATTCTTTACCAGCTGAGCCACAAGGGAAGCCCAAGAATACCTGAGTGCGTAGCCTATCCCTTCTCCAGCGGAACTTCCTGACCCAGGAATTAAACTGGGGGCTCCTGCATTGTACATGAATTCTTTACCAACTGAGCTATCAGGGAAGCTCTCTCTGAGTTGAGCTGTACTTTAAAAATGGGCAGATCCTTATACTGCAACAGATCAAAATGAACACCACTTGTTCACTTACATCCCAACCAGGATCTCCAGGACACATCCAGGTGATTATTAAACACAGATAGGAGCTATGCAATACTAACTCAGTTTTCTAGGAGACAGATAATGTCAAGCAATTTTCAAGATGGGGCTGCTATCATTATTACAGCTACGATTTTTTTCTTGTTTTACCTTTATTCTTAGTTACTATAATTGAGTAAAATTCCCTACAGTAGAAATATACAACAGAGGAAATGAAATGATCAAGGGAAAAATCTTTAGATTCCACAGTCATCCCAAGTCACATTTAAATGAATAAACACTATTAGAACAGAGTAGGTGGAAGGCATGAAATAAGGAAGTAAAATATACAACTTTCGAAAAGAAAAGACAGCCTGTCTCTAGACAAGAACAGAAAGTAAGGGTGCTCACTCGGGTGTAAGGACTATACTTAGGAGTTCTATAAAAGCACATACAGACACAGATATACCCAGATACAGAGCCTAAGGTTTACCCAAGAGGTGGGATTGGGGGAGAAGGGATAGTACTTCTATTAAATATTAAAATGTGTTTTTCTTACCAACATTGTAGGACTGTCAAAAAGTCAAAAACTTTTCGAGACGTCATCACTTCATCTAAGCTGTACTCCTTTTGGAACTGGGAATACCTAAATATATAAAATAAATAGTTACAGAATGCAGGGTAGCAATTTCAATTTTTGTTGAAGATGTTCTGGTTTAGAAGTTAGAGAGAGAATATGGAAATATTCTTTTCAAAAACGAAAGACAGGCTTTCATCAACCATTTCTAAGTAAGTAATTTGAATTGATTTTTAAAATTCTAACTCCAAAAACCACATTGTATAATAAAACGTCCTGAATTTCTGGCATGGAAATTCTGAAACCCTTGGAAAATCCTAAGTAACAGAAGTGTGTTTTTTATACTAATTAGGTGACTTCCATGGGTCCCCTTGTTAGCTGGTGGATAAGGAAGGAATGAGGCAGGGGCCTGGTCACCAGAAAGACCACCCATGCCAACACAGGATTTGGACTTTTGAGCCAGTGTGACCCCTAGACAAAAAAGGGACAGTTAGAAATCAAGTTCAATCAAGTGGCCAATGATTTAATGGAGTATGTCTACATAATGAAACCCCAATGAAAACTCAATGGACATGAATTTGAGCAAACTCCAAGAGTTAGGGAAGGACAGGGAAGCCTGGATTGCTGAAGTCCATGGGGTCACAAAGAGTAAGACATGACAGCGACTGAACAGCAAATGAAAACTCTGGACTCTGAAGTTTGGTGAAGCCCTCTGGTTGGTGAGTACCTTTACATACCAGGACAGTGATGTGCTCCAACACCGGGAAGAGGGCATGGAAGCTCTGCACTAGGAACCTTCCCAGACCTCACCTTGTGTGACTCTTCTTTTGGCTGTTCCTCAGTTGTGAAGTGAAGTGAAGTGAAAGTCGTTCAGTCATGTCCAACTCTTTGCAACGCCACGGACTATACAGTCCATGGAATTCTCCAAGCCAGAATATTGGCCTTTCCCTCCTCCAACCCATGGATCGAACCCAAGTCTTCCTCATTGCAGGTGGATTCTTTATCAGCTGAGCCACCAGGGAAGCCCAAAAATACTGGAGTGGATAGCTTATCCCTTCTCCAGGGGATCTTCCCGACCCAGGAATCAAATTGGCGTCTCCTGCATGGAAGGCAGATTCTTTACCAGCTGAGCTAGCAGGGAAACAAATCCATAATATGATAATGCTCTAATTGTAAGTACATAACGGTACTTTTCTTCCCTTGTGGCTTCCCTTGTGGCTCAGCTGGTAAAGAATCCGCCTACAATGTGAGAGCCCTGGGTTCGATCCCTGGGTTCCCTTGGGCTTCCCTTGTGGCACAGTGGGTAAAGAGCCCACCCGCAATGCAGGAAACCTGGGTTTGATCCCTGCTCTGGGAAGAACCCGTGGAGAAGGGAAAGGCTACCCACTATACAGTCCATGGAGTCACAAAGAGTCAAACACGACTGAGCGACTTTCATTTCACAGTACTTTTCTGGGTTCTGTCAGTCATTCTACTGAATTATCAAACATGAGAGGATGATGGTGATCCCTGAATTAATAGTCACTTGGTCAAAAGGGCATGTGGACTGAGGGCCCTACTCAGACCACCATCTAACATGAAGGCAGACTTGTGAAGTCTTAATTCATAATGTATGTGGATTAACTCCAGGTGGTTAGTACCAGAATTAAATTGCAATACATCCAGCTGGTATCAAAACAGTTGGAGAATTATAAAAATACTAGTTCCTTAAAAGTAAAATTAAATGACTTGCAGTTCAGCCAACTTTTGTGGTAATGACATTATACAACTACATTTAACAAAGGCTAAATGCATTTAACAAAGGCTAAATGAATTTAACTCAGATGACCATTATATCTACTACTGTGGGCAGGAATCCCTTAGAAGAAATGGAGTAGACATCATAGTCAACAAAAGAGTCTGAAATGCAGTAATTGGATGCAGTCTCAAAAACTACAGAATGATCTCTGTTTGTTTCCAAGGCAAACCATTCAACATCACGGTAATCCAAGCCTATGCCCCAACTAGTAACACTGAAGAAGCTGAAGTTGAACAGTTCTATGAAGACCTACAAGACCCCATTCAACATCACGGTAATCCAAGCCTATGCCCCAACTAGTAACACTGAAGAAGCTGAAGTTGAACAGTTGTATGAAGACCTACAAGACCTTTTAGAACTAACACCCAAAAAAGATGTCCTTTTCATTATAGGGGACTGGAAGGCACAAGTAGGAAGTCAAGGAACACCTGGAGTAACAGGCAAATTTGGCCTTCGAGTACAGAATGAAGCAGGGCAAAGGCTAATAGAGTTTTGCCAAGAGAACGCACTGGTCATAGCAAACACCCTCTTCCAACAACACAAGAGAAGACTCTACACATGGACTTCACCAGATGGTCGACACCGAAATCAGATTGATTATATTCTTTGCAGTCAAAGATGGAGAAGCTCTATACAGTCAGCAAAAACAAGACCAGGAGCTGACTGTGGCTCAGATCATGAACTCCTTACTGCCAAATTCAGACTTAAACTGAAGAAAGTAGGGAAAACCACTAGACCATTCAGGTATGACCTAAATCAAATCCCTTATGAATATACAGTGGAAGTGAGAAGTAGATTTAAGGGACTAGATCTGATAGACAGAGAGCCTGATGAACTATGGACAGAGATTCATGACATTGTACAGGAGACAGGGATCAAGACCATCCCCATGGGAAAGAAATACAAAAAGGCAAAATGGTTGTCTGAGGTGGCCTTACAAATAGCTGTGAAAAGAAGAGAAGCAAAAAGCAAAAGAGAAAAGGAAAGATATTCCCATCTGAATGCAGAGTTCCAAAGAATAGCCATGAGAGATAAGAAAGTCTTCCTCAGTGATCGATGCAAAGAAATAGAGGAAAACAACAGAATGGGAAAGACTAGAGATCTCTTCAAGAAAATTAGAGATACCAAGGGAACATTTCAGGCAAAGATGGGTTCGATAAAGGATAGAAATGGTATGGACCTAACAGAAGCAGATGATATTAAGAAGAGGTGGCAAGAATACACAGAAGAACTGTACAAAAAAGATCTTCACGAGCCAGATAATCACAATGGTGTGATCACTCACCTAGAGCCAGACATCCTGGAATGTGAAGTCAAGTGGGCCTTAGGAAGCATCACTACAAACAAAGCTAGTGGAGGTGATGGAACTCCAGTTGAGCTATTTCAAATCCTGAGAGATGATGCTATGAAAGTGCTGCACTCAATATGTCAGAAAATTTGGAAAACTCAGCAGTGGCCACAGGACTGGAAAAGGTCAGTTTTCATTCCAATCCCTAAGAAAGGAAATCCCAAAGAATGCTCAAACTACCGCACAATTGCACTCATCTCACACGCTAGTAAAGTAATGCTCAAAATTCTCCAAGCCAGGCTTCAGCAATACATGAACCATGAACTTCCAGATGTTCAAGCTCATTCTAGAAAAGGCAGAGGAACCAGAGATCAAGTTGCCAATAACTGCTGGATCATCGAAAAAGCAAGAGAGTTTCAGAAAAACATCTATTTCTGCTTTATTGACTATGCCAAAGCCTTCGACTATGTGGATCACAATAAACTACAGAAAATTCTGAAAGAGATGGGAATACCAGACCACCTGACATGCCTCTTGAGAAACCTGTATGCAGGTCAGGAAGCAACAGTTAGAACTGGACATGGAACAACAGACTGGTTCCAAATAGGAAAAGGAGTACGTCAAGGCTGTATATTGTCACCCTGCTTATTTAACTTTTATGCAGAATACATCATGAGAAATGCTGAGCTGGAAGAAGCACAAGCTGGAATCAAGATCGCTGGGAGAAATATCAATAACCTCAGATATGCAGATGACACCACCCTTATGGCAGAGAGGGAAGAGGAACTGAAAAGCCTCTTGATGAAAGTGAAAGAGGAGAGTGAAAAAGTTGGCTTAAAGCTTAACATTCAGAAAACTAAGATCATGGCATCTGGTCCCATCACCTCATGGGAAATAGATGGGGAGACAGTGGAAACAGTGTCAGACTTTATTTTTTTGGGCTCCAAAATCACTGCGGATGGTGACCGCAGCCATGAAATTAAAAGACGCTTACTCCTTGGAAGGAAAGTTATGACCAACCTAGATAACATATTAAAAAGCAGAGACATTACTTTGCCAACAAAGGTCTGTCTGGTCAAGGCTATGGTTTTTCCAGTGGTCATGTATGGATGTGAGAGTTGAACTGTGAAGAAAGCTGAGCACCGAAAAATTGATGCTTTTGAACTATGGTGCTGGAGAAGACTCTTGAGAGTCCTTTGGACTGCAAGGAGATCCAACCAGTCCATCCTGAAGGAGATAAGTCCTGGGTGTTCATTGGAAGGACTGATGCTGAAGCTGAAATTCCAATACTTTGGCCACCTCATGCAAAGAGTTGACTCGTTGGAAAAGACCCTGATGCTGGGAGGGATTGGGAGCAAGAGGAGAAGGGGATGACAGAGGATAAGATGTCTGGATGGCATCACCGACTCGATGGGCCTGAGTTTGAGTAAACTCCGGGAGTTGGTGATGGACAAGGAGGCCTGGCGTGCTGAGCGACTGGACTGAACTGAACTGAATTGAACGGAGTTCCTAAATAAATGTACAGAGTCTTTAATAAAATGTCTACATTTTTCAAAATACATTTCCTTTCTGATCACTGCAAAGAAGAAACTTATTTTTACCCTGTTTGGTACATCTAACAATATAACAAAATGTTTCAGAAATTGCTCTGGCAAAAACAAATAGACACAGTAGGGGAGTTTCCAAATGCAAAATCCAACTGTTGTGAAAGTTAACAAGCAATTCCAGTGTTTAGAAACAAAGCCCATGTAACTCAGATCTGCACACTACTGTTTATACCTTTGCTTCTAAAGTTAACTTTGTCCATCACCAACTTTCAAAAAAGGACTTTATTTAAGCCAGATCCTGTACTAGATGATGGGGATATAGACACAGTCCCTACTCTCAAGGAGCTTAGTCTGAACCCACAGCAATAAAAACACCATTCTAGTATGATAAATGCCATGATAGAAATGTTATACAAGGTGCCATGGGAGCAACAGGATACGCATCAAACCCAGATACCAAAAGAGCTTCCTTTCCAAGGTTGCAAATAAGAGGAAGTGGGAGACAGAGAATTCCTGGCAGAAAGGTCAGCACATGGGGCAGGAGACATGAACAGGATCAGATTATGAAAGTCTGGTATATAGCGTTTACATTTGATACTGAAAACAGTGAAGAACTTATAAAGGGTATTAAGCTGGGGAGTGACATGACCAGATTTGTATTTCAGTAAGAAGGCTGTGGAATAGAAAAGAGACAGTTAAAAGACATTACCAAAAGTAGGTAAATCAACTAAGAGATTAGGACAATAACTAAGGCAAGAAATGACAAGGGTTTGAAATAGGAAATTAGAAGTGAAAGATGAGGTGAACCAATGAATTCAAGAGATAGTAAAGACATAGAATCACTAGGATTCCATTCAACCCTGCTCATCTGCATCTCATATGGGACAGTGAGGAAGAAGGGAAAGCCAAGGATGACTTCTAGTTTCCTACCTTAAATCACTGGATATATGTTGATGTGATTCACCAAGAAGAAGAATGCTGAAGGGAAAACACTATGGAGGGGAAATGGGAAATTCTGTATGGATATGTTGACTCTGAGGCACCTATGGGACATTTAAGTGAAAACAACTAGGAGAGAATTATAGACACAAGTCTGAAGGCTCAAGTGGCAGAAGCTACCCCTAATCCTATTATTTACTGATCACAGATTCTCACTGCCCTTAGGTGTTCTTATAATTTGTGAGGAAGCACTCGAGAATAGTTCTTAACTCCACCTTCTTAGAAATACAAGGTATTTCTAATGACTGATTAGCAAACACAGCTTTCTCTTTCTTCATTAGCCATGCAAAAGCTAGTGTAAGAAGTTAGCAACTGAAATAGAAGGCTATTCTTGGGTTGTTTCAATGAGTTCTAAATGATGAAGCTGAAATTCAGAGATAATATTTGCCTATTCAACAGAATTGAGGACTTAATAATATATAGCAGAGGATTCATGAGGACATGGAACTTATTCTTCTTGCTCACTGCTGTATCACTAGCAGCTTAAGGAGCGTCTTACATAGAGCAAGCTACTGAATACATAATAGCTGAGTGAATGAAATTCCTTTAGAAGAATGCTGTAATGAGTGGATAAATGAGTGCCTGGTTAAGCAGGGAATTAAGTAAAAGAAAGACTTAGAAGCTTTGCTTCTCTGGGGAAAGTCAAGAGCTGAGCTGTGGAGCCTCAAAGCCAGCAACTACAGTACCGTCAATTCCTCAGTATGTTGGTACAGTTCCTTAACTGTTTGGGGAAGTGACAAGGACTTTTAACGGTTCTCCAAATTCTGAGGACAAAGAAGTACGTTCTAGATATATATATGTTTATCTATACTTATGAGTTTAAGACAGCTCATCCTAAGTGCTATTCAGTAACAGCAAAGTTTGTTGAGCATATACTATGTTCCAAAACCCTAAAGGGTACTTAAGACACAAAAAAGATACAGAGATATAAACTCTGCTCAGAACTATCATCATCAGAGAAGAAAGATTTATAAATAAGATTCAGTGTGATATGTTATAATAGAGGTATACAGATGGTACAATGAAGCTCATGAGAAAAAATAATTATGACCAGGAAGTTCTAAGAAAGTATTAGGAGAAGCAATGATACTTGGAATGCGACTTGATGAGTAAGTAGATAGTCATCAAACAAAAGAAAGACAAGGGCATTTCAGGGAGAGCTAACACATAACTAAAAACACAGAAGCAAGCACTACATAGGACACTTAGGCAATATCGAGCAATCTGGTGAAGGGTGAGATTGAGAAGGGAAGAAGGGAATAAGACCAATAAAGTAGAATGGGGCCAAATTATAACAGGCTTGTTATCTTAAATGAAGGAGTTTCCATTTTACTAGATAAGCAAGGGAATTAACCAAAGCTTCCACAATACCCTTTGTTTTACAAAATACCCTCAGCTTTAGGGCATGGGATGATATTACTTGCTAGTTAGGTATGCCTTGAATTCAAACATCAATTTAAAATCAGAAGAATGAGAAGAACATGAATGAGAAGTAGCATGAACTATTAGACATATGTGGTAATGATTCACTTGTGCTATAAAATGTTCCTTATCATAGTTTTACATTTATTAAACATGGTAAGATTTAATAGTTCAGAAACAATTTACTGAGCACCTATTATGTTCCAGACTCTGCACTAAACATTAAGAACACAAAGATAAGAGATGGCTCTTGTTCTCAAGAAGTTTATAGTCTAGAAGGAAAAATATAAACTTTGTTTTGCCTCTATTTAGGATGATACTGAACAAGGTGCCTAATTTCAGTAAGCCTCATTTTCATCACCTATAAAATAAAAATAACTATCTTATAGGGTCCTTGAGAGGATTAAATGAAAATATATATAAAATATGCAGTACAGTGACAGACAGTTGGCATTTAATAAAACTAGCCACTATTCCTTTATTGCCTAGTGGCATTGCTTTTGTAGAGATTCCAGTGGTATGGCACAAATTCAATTCCCAGTGAACCCATTTTATTCAGCAACTCTTAAGTACACTGCCATGAGCCACACATTGCACTAGGCATTAGAGATTCAAAGATTAATTATCAGTAATACATATAATGTAATTTTATTTCAGACTACTTTTTACTATACAAATCACCATATTATTCTATCAGAGTAAGAGTTAATGACACTAACATGATTAAAACACAAATAATGTAATATAAAGTCATTTAAACAACTACCAACACATGTTTTACAAACATTCTAACTGATGAAAACAAAACTAGGAAACGTTTTAAAGAGTTCTAAAATGGGGCCCGATTATTTCCAATTAAAATTATTATAATAAATTCCATTTAGTAGGGTTGGAACCAATGACAAATTACATCTTTTAACACAAGTCATTCACATTCTTTCTTAAAAGAGCCACTAAACTCAAATGGCATCCCAAATACTAAACAACAACAACAAAAATATGAACAGACCAAAATCTAAATTGAAAAGTAATCAAAAGTTTACTTGGGCACAAGCTTTTCCTAAGGAAAAAAAATTCAAGTTATTAATAACATCTTTGAGTTCTTGCATTTGCTTTTCAACTATAAAGTTGCATATTACATAAGCAAATAACCCAGATTTTCACTTCTTGTCTCTGAAATACTTACGGGTTATTAACTGAATGTTTATGATTTTTCCATCCAATTTTTGCAAAGTGTTCAACTGTTGTTCCTGTAAAGAAAGCAAACTTCTATTAGCAAGTTAATGACTTCCTGTTGCTTATTAACAATGTTGCAGTGAAACTCAGTATCCTGCTAACTATTTCCACATGTTCCCCTGCACAGATATTAGTATTGAAAACTTCAACACTGACCCTTCAGATAAACATTTCTTTATAATTAAATGGGTATATTTAATGAATTGAATCAACTAATAAGCATATGATATGAAAATAGTTCAAACTGGCCTATTCTACCTAATACAACTAGGGTCTAGTTTCAAAAACCAGAAAATACAGCTTAGGACCGCAATGGTTGTAAGGCAGGAAAGCACTGCCAGCAATTCTTCAAGAAGTTGAATCCCAGTGCCAAAAGATCCCAATCCTCTGGACGAAGTGAATTTTACAATTCATAACTTCCAGGGCCTGATCTTCTTTTTCCTTATAATAAAGCAGGAGGGTCTGTTTCACCCTTGACAGTATACTTGTTTCAATGCTATTCTCTCAGAACATCACCAGCCCAGGCTGGGTGCATGAGACAAGTGCTCAGGGCTGGTGCACTGAGAAGACCCAGAGGGATGGGATGGGGAGGGAGGCGGGAGGGGGGATCAGGATGGGGAACACATGTAAATCCATGGCTGATTCATGTCAATGTATGGCAAAAACCACTACAATATTGTAAAGTAATTAGCCTCCAACTAATAAAAATAAATGAAAAAAAAGCAAGAGGATCTATAGAAGAGTTACAGTCTAATGAAAAAGTGTGTGCTTTTTAAATTAACAGAAAGTTTAGAGATTACTATCAGAAAACAAAGGCAAACACGCTAATGAAGCATGATCTGCAAAAATCTTTCTTACCATTTTTAAGGAGACAAAACAGAATAAAATAGATTTTGAATCCTCCATTGGAGCAGAAAGACCAAGGAAGGAAAAAGTCCACTGATTGGAGCTGATAATATTATGTTCATAGACAGCATGGTAACATGGAGAGTTCCCATTTCTGTTTTCTCTCTATCAAAGAGGGTAATCTTCAGAGCAGAAATGACACATATAATTAAGCAAATATTCTCTCAATTCTAATAAAAATGAAAGAAGGTAGAGACCACACTGGTTATTTCATACCAGCAACAGTAGTGAGTGCTCCAGAAGCAGATGGTATGAGTTCAGTAAGAACAAGCCATATCAAATTATTAAAAATATCTTTTTCATATTGGCTAGTAGATCAAATGAAACATAGCATCTAGATAAAAAAGACAAAATCTTTTTTTTTAATGCCTGAATTTTCTTTCTTAGTATTTATTTCATTTTTTGCTTATTTGGCTGTGCCAGGTCTTAGTTGCAGCATGCGGGATCTTCCAGTTGCAGCATGTAGGATCTAGTTCCCTGAACAAGGATTGAACCCAGGCCCCCCAGCATCGGGAACATGAAGTCTTAGCCAGGTGGGCCACCAGGGAAGTCCCAACAATGGAAAAAATCTTTAAGATCATCTTTTGGGACATGATAAGGAAATACTGTAATGCGAGGTTTATTTCCTTTTGGTTTTCAGGGGCTTGGGGGTGTTATTATAAATATGCAGTTTCTTCTGTCAAGTTTACATAACACTTGCTTAAACAAAGTTAAACAAATTTGTTTATGGCAAAACATTCAGAGCCTTTACCACTGCATGTGTATTATGACTGTCCAAAAGGGAGTTAAAGTATGAAGCATTTTCCAACTTAACTGACCATGTCATAAGAGCATTTTAAGAGCCAGCAGAACACAGAATCACTGATCAACAAAAGGCACTGATCAATGTAGTAACTTAGAGAAAAGTCTCTACTACTAACCTCTAACTTCAGCCATGCTCTGGATAATATTTCTAAAAATTGGATTAGAAAATTAAAGTTATGCTCATCAAATCTGAAACTGGGAGAGACTGCTACAATGTTGGATCCAAATAGACTTCGAAGAGATTTATCAATGAGATGGCTCAGAATATAATTAATTAAATGCCCAGTTCTATTCTTGAATACCCAAAACTGCCTAAGAAAAGGAGCAGCAACCATGAGAAAAGCTCTGAGGTTCTGTTCCACTATAAACTTAATGTGAACCACCAGTGTGATGCGATTACCAGAAAAGCATACATGTGATCACAGTACAGGAATTAGTCTGGCGATGATGGGTAATGAAACAATTGTAACAGAGCCCAGACAAGTGCAGACATTAGCATGCAGTCAATAGGAGGCAAAGGTTACTGCAATATCATTGGCCTCTCTGTTCATCAGGCACATGGACGTGCACTTCAGTAACATAATGCTGCTGCTGCTGCTAAGTCACTTTAGTCATGTCCGACTCTGTGTGACCCCATAGACGGCAGCCCACCAGGTTTTTCTGTCCCTGGGATTATCCAGGCAAGAATACTGGAGTGGGTTGCCATTTCCTTCTCCAATGCACGCATGCATGCTAAGTCGCTTCAGTCGTGTCTGACTCTGTGCGACCCTATGGACAGCAGTCCACCAGGCTCCTCTGTCCACAGGATGCTCAAGGCAAGAATACTGGAGTGGGTTGCCATTTCCTTCTCCAGTAACATAATGAGAAACAGTTAAAGGAACAAGGTTCGGTTGGCTTCAGATATTTGATGGGCTATAAGGTGAAAGAGGCTTGTTCTATTAATATGAGTCTCAGAAGACAAAAACTATAGGGAGAGAGATTTGAGTTCAACATGAAAAAGGACACTGTAACAATTGGAATCACCCAGAAAAATGGAATGAGTAGTGTCTGTGGCAAGTTTCTTGTCACAGGAAGTACAAATGCTTTACAATCATCCATTAGAAGATTTATAAGCAATTCATACATGGATTTATAGGAAGAAGGGCAGCTAAACTATATAAAAGCACCTGGCATAGTGTCTGAAATAGGAGATATTCAA